>NC_069380.1:24356000-24705000 GCF_027475565.1 Acinonyx jubatus | reverse complement strand
CACTGACACCCGTGGCTGGGACCCTCTGATAAGAACCCCTGAGGTAATCCATGGTGGTCACTCAATATTTAAGAAGGAAGAATTGGAAAGGGACGTGGAGGGAGGGCTGTGTGCCAGTTGGTCAGCTTGATAGTTGTTCTGGGCAATGTCACTGAATTTTAGCAGATGCCTTTTGCATTCCGTGTCCTATCCCAAAAAGTGCCTTTAATTGTGGGAATTGCACGTAAGGAAGATTTGGGGCGGGGAGCGCCTTGTAGCACCTTTCAAATCCCAATATAAGTCACCTTCAAGCTCTTCTAATATGTAAGGGGAGCTAGCTCCACATGGAAATGTTCCTTTCAAAGGCATTGACAATCCCAGAAGGACCGTGTAGTGGCTGGAGATTATCTAATGCTGATAAAAGTGTAAATGTGGTTAAAGCAGAAAAACCGATGAGCCAGAGATGTGTACATATAACATATTAATTTTGCAGTCTTGTTTCCATCACTCTCACTGAGCTTATGAGGTTTGTGATATGTTTGTGTTGTATTTAGCTGTCACCCAGCTGCAATTTACAACATTCCTTGGAATCACACTTTGGGTTGACTGGGGCAGAAAGTGATTCACGATGACAGTCTTTGGGCTTTGGACATTACAAGTCCCTCTGATGATGTTACTTGGTTTGAACTCAGGTTGCAAAGACGACGGGAACAAGAAAACAACACTTTGCCCGAAGAGAAAGGCAGTTGGTCAAGACATACAGGCGGGATGTACCCATGGGCTTGGGAATTTTCATAGGGCTTGCCCAATGTCCTGATGGCCTTACCCCCTCTAGGTGCACCAAACAAAGTTGAGAGTAGGAATACAGGGGCCCAGCCTCTGACCTCCAGCCTACTGTGCGGTGAGACTGACCTTAGACCCCAGTTCACGGGAGGGATGTCAAATGGCTGGTAGTCCTCAGTCTAAGCACTGACAAGACAGGAAGAAAGGAGACCGGTGAAGCAGGAAGAGCCCTTGATGGAAAAGAGTGGCCTGGAGTGAGAAGGTTCTGGATTCTGCTGCCGCCTTGCCCCTCACACATATTCACCCTTTACCAGAGGCAGGCTTCTATACTGTGAGAGTGGCCAGAGGTTCATACAATGTGAACCTGAGACCATCTCTGCAGCTCCCCCTGGCCCCGCAGCTATCACCTCTTCTCGATACCTCCTGAGCCCAAGATCAAGCCTCTGAACAGTTGCCTGCGGGCATGCCTGAGTGCATTCAGGCTAGCCCTGCTATCCTGTTCCATGACTGCTCTGTGGGCAGAGACCTGCCACTCGAGGCCAAGTTCAGGGATTGGAGCCCACCCAGTGCTGGTCCCCTTAGCCTTTTGCAGCATGCTGGAGATGCTGATGGCTTGAGATGTCCCCAGACCCTCTCTAATGAGGGTTTCCCTCAACCTCCCTATTGCCAGGGCCCCTTGGCCAGAAAGAGTCCACAAATATTGACCCTGACTCTTAACTGGAGAAGAAGAAAGAAAGGGGAGGGGAATCCAGCTGAGTCGTTGGCCCATTGTGCTAATAAGGTGCCCTGAGGCTGTTTTGGAGTCTAGGGGGGGGGGGCCTTAGCTTCCTGATCATGGCGGGGTGGGAGTCCCTTGACCTCTCTGAGCCTTGGGCTTCTGCATCTGATAAGGCCTAACTCACAGGGACATGGAGAAGACCAAAGGAGACAGCAGATGGGGCAGGGCTTTGCAGACACGGAGTCATGTTAGCTGTCACCTCCTTTTACTTCCTGTTCCCTTGGGGGTGGGGAGGCAGCACCCGACCATCAGTGGGCAGTTTGTGAGCGGGCTGTGCAGTGATGGGGCAGCCGGCGCCTGTCCTTCAGAATGGTGCTGAAGTGTCCCTGGCCCTGCCTGTCTGCCCCCCTCCCCTCCCCTCCCCTGACTTGTGCCGCCTCTGTCATCTTTCTCTTTTCAAACAAGGCTCAGATAGGCAGTGGCTTCTTACTGCTTTCTGTGGGTTGGGCTTTATTGTGTATTTTTTTTAAATGTCTATTTTTGAGGGAGAGAGACAGAGAGGGAGACACAGAATCCAAAATGGGTTCCTGCTGAGCTGTCAGCACAGAGCCCGGCGCGGGGCTCGAACTCACAAACCGCGAGATCATGACCTGAGCCGAAGTCGGATGCTTAACCGACTGAGCCACCCAGGCGCCCCTATGTGTATTATTAACTCACTTAATCCTTGTCAAAACACCATTTTGTAGCTGCTGAAATAGGTACGAAATGTTAGAGTAATTTGCTCCTGGTCACAGAGGTAGAGGTGGGAAGGGATGGGACCAGGATCCACTCACAGGCAGTCTGCGTCCAAAGCTTATGCTGTTAAACTTCCTGGTTTATCGTCCAGTAGTTCTCAGTGTGGGGCGCCTTGACCAGCAGCATCAGCAAGACCTGGGACTGTATTAGAAATGCAAATTGTGGGGGGTGCCTGGCTGGCTCAGTCAGTCAGTTAAGCATCTGACTTTTGATTTCAGCTCAGGTCAGACCTCATGGTTCATGGGTTTGGCCTAGCACTGAGGGTCTCTCAATAATATACAGGCAGGCAGGATGTACCCTGTACATCATAATAAATAAATTAAAAATAAATTAATTAAATGTAAAATTTAATAAAATAAATATATTAACTAAAATAATTCATTTATAAATGAATTATTTTAGTTAAGAATAAATCAATTAAATAAATTTAAAAAATAAGTCCATTAAAAAAAATTAAAAGAAATGCAAATTGTTTTGGCTCTACGCACAAAACTACTAAATCTGAAACTAGGGTTGACCGCCAGTTGTCTGTGAGTTCCCCAGCCCTCCAGAACATTCTGGGCACTTGAAAGTTTGAGAGCCATGGCCTTCCTGTCTTCCAGCAAGCCTGGGGTTTAATTTCCTTAAATTCTGCATGAACTTGGCTACAGCTGATAACATCGAGTTTTTAAGGGTATTAGGAAGAAATTGATGGAAAATATTGATGCGGAAGTAAAGAATGGCGCTAGCTGGGAAAACACAAGCCCGTCTCCAGGTTCTGGTTGAGAAGAGAGGCACCACCGGCACCAGGGAGAAACCTGGGTCTCGAATCGTCCTCTCGCCAGCTCTTTGCCTTTGGCCTGCTCATGTAAAATGACTTCTTAAAACCCCTATTGGATGGCCATCTCCCAGGCAAGGCCATGATCATTAATAATGCAGCTCAGCTCAAAGAGCCCAGAGGTGCTCATTTTAGTTTTCCTCTGCTTCTTTCTTTCTGATACACAAAGACCTATCTTGGTAAGATGGAGTCAAGCTTAATATATTACATATATTTGCAAAATCTGTTTCTGAAGGATTCTGAGCCAAGTTGGCGCTTCTCAGAGCTGTTATGTATGGCTGCACCCTGCACAAGCCAGGCGTCTTTTGCAGATGAAACCACTCACCGGGTGTAGGAGGGTTGACTCCTGTGGGCAGCCTCCTCTCTTCTCCCTTCCTAGTTGGCTTCACTTGGTTGCCCAGGCCTTGCCTGCCTTTTTCTTTTTCTTTTTTTCTCTTCCAAGGCACTCCTGCTTCATCTATTTGTTGCAGGACTAGGGTTGCCTCCCCTGCAATGGCCCCTCAGTCTACACACTGCCAGGCTTGCCTGCTTGAAGCTCCACAGACCCCGATATACCTTTATTTCTAGTATACCTAGGGGTTGTATGGATTTTGCTGGCTTTTTGAATTAGAAAATACAAAGTAAAACTGGGGTCCTTGGGTGGCTCGACTGAGCATCCAACTTCAGCTCAGGTCACGATCTTGTGGTTTGTGGTTCGAGCCCTGTGTCGGGCTCTGTGCTGACAGCTCGAAGCCTGGAGCCTGCTTTGGATTCTGTGTCTCCCTCTCTCTCTGCCCCACTCAAGCTCTCTCTCTCTCTCTCTCTCTCTCTCACTCTCTCTCTCTCAAAAATAAACATAAAAAAATTAAAATTGGGGGCACCTGGGTGGCGCAGCCGGTTAAGCGTCCGACTTCAGCCAGGTCACGATCTCGCGGTCTGTGAGTTCGAGCCCCGCGTCGGGCTCTGGGCTGATGGCTCAGAGCCTGGAGCCTGTTTCCGATTCTGTGTCTCCCTCTCTCTCTGCCCCTCCCCCGTTCATGCTCTGTCTCTCTCTGTCCCAAAAATAAATAAACGTTGGGAAAAAAAATTAAAATTGGAAAATACAAAGTAAAGTATCAACTCTGAATTCTCCAGAACCTTTTGGCTGGCATTTCAAACTCTGCAGCCTTGTGTTCAGGTCTGGTTCTCTTGGTCCATGGGCTAACAAGTATTGACTGTCTACCATGTTTTAAAGAACAGAAACTTGCCTCTCCTTTTCTTTTCTGCAAGACAGGACCACTGGGCCTAGAAGACATTCTCAAAGAATCACTCCCTGGTGCAAACCTTTCCAATATTCCCATCTCTTAAATATGAATTTGACTTCTGGCTTGGCTGTGCAAACCAGTTCTGTGTCCTTAAGAAACCATTGAAGTTTTCTGAGCAACTTGGTTTCATCTATTTTTTTTTAACCTGTAATTAGGAAATGATAGTCATTGCATGTGCCTCCCAGCATTCTTTAGAGCAGGCTGGCAAACCTTTTTTTTTTTTTTTTTTTGGAAAGAAACAGTAAGTGTTCTAAGCTTTGTCGGCCATGATGGGCTCCACAGCCACTATTCAACTGTGCCATTTTAGGGAAAGCAGCCATGGACAAAACACGAAAGGAGGGGGTTAGGTGTGTTCCAGCAAGAAAAAGAGGCAGTGAGCAGGATTTGGCCGTGTGCAATAGTTTGCCAACTCCTGACTTAGCAGGTGAAGCAAGAAATATATGGGAAAGTAGACCGTAAGATGCCATCTCCACGTAAGGGATGGTGAGGAGAGGATAACAACAGGCTCGGGTGAACTCCAGCAGACCTCAACGGTACAGCATGGAACCGTCGGCCGAAGAGCCAGCAGCTGTGCGTCCCTGGCTCCCTGACAGCCCTAGGCTGTATCCTCAGGCACAGGTGAGCAGGCCAGCAGAAGAACCTCCTCCCAGGGAGAATGTTCTCCTTGTCTGTGGAGTGTGTATGACCGTGGACTTGAAGCTCAGGGCAAAAGCAGTCGACTGAGCATCAAATGATCTGGGCTTTGGCACGGGCTGTGTATAGCCGTGGTTGGGAACGTCAGCTGCCCACATCTGGAGACCTTGGGGGAGCTTGGCTCCGTCCCTGTGCTGGGGAAGGAGGAGCCTCAGGTACCAGGCAATCCTGCTTGTTTCCATAGTAGAGGACAGTGACAATTCCACTGCCTCTAAGGGAGAAAGCATCGAGTCATGGAGAGACCAGGAACCAAGGAGCCCAGCAGAACTGGGTTCGAATCCCCTGACCACCATATGGAGGTTCAACACTTACGTAACCAGAACCCAAGTCGCTTCTCTGAAACTCTTGACCTGTCAAGTGTAAAGAATAATACTTGTGGCTCTTGTGATGGTTGGATTAGATAATATGCATATAGTATGTGGTACATAATTATTTTTTGAGAAGTCTTAGTCCCCTTCTCCTTGGTATGCGTGTGTCCATGAGATAACTTTCTTCCACGTGGAAGGGGTAGTGGTCTTGGATGGACGAGGGGGGGCTGATAGAGGAAGGGCCACAAAGATCTATAGTTCAGCTTTGCTTGAGGTGGTGCTGATGACCGTACTGGGGAGGCACGATAACCCATTCTCTCTCCTCCACTGAGCATGATATCAGACTTAATGGGCTTACATTTCAGCATGAACGGTTCGAGGATTCCTGTTACACCTACAAATGAATGACTTGGGATGAAGAAAGAATTGTAAAACGGGATCAGTAGGTAGGTTTCTTCTTACTTTTTTAAAACCATTTGACTGAGATGTGGCTGACCTACAAAAAGCTGCACTAATGTATACAGCCTGATGAGTTTGGAGATTCGTGTATACCCATGAAACCATCACCATAATCTAATACCATAAGTATATGGATTGCCTCCAAAAGTTTCCTCCCAGCCAATTTATTCATGTGTGTTAAGGGTATTTAACATCAGATCTACCCTCTCACCAAATCGTTGAGTGTACAATACAGTATTCTTACCTATAGGCACTATGATGGCCAGTAGGTCTCTAGGGTTTATTCATCTTTATAATCTGGTACATATTGAAACTTCGAATCGTCTGCCTCCCCATCCATCCCTCCTCCTCAGCCCTTGGAAAATACCATTCTACCCTCTGCTTCTGTAAGTTTGACTATTGTAGATTCCTCATATAAGAGGTATCATGTAGTATGTGTCCTTTTGTGACACATACTTACTTCACTTAGTATAATGCCCTTCTAGGTTCATCCATGTTGTTGCAAATAGCAGATTTCTTTCTTTTTTTTAAGGCTCCACACTATTCCACTGTATGGATATACCACATTTTCTTTATCCATTCATCCCTCAATGAACGTTTAGGTTACTTTCAAGTCTTGGCTATTGTGAATAGTGCTGCCGTAAACCTTGGAGTGCAGATATTTCTTCAAGATCCTGATTTGAGTTCCTTTGGGTATGTACCCAGTAGTAAGATTGTTGGGTTATATGGTAGTTCTTTTTAAAAATTTTTGAGGAAACTCCATATTGTTTTCCACAGTGGCTACCTCAATTTCCATACTGCTAATAATGTACAAAGGTCTCCTATTCTCTACCTTCCCAACGGTACTTGTTATCTTTCTATATAATAGCCATCCCACTGGTGTGAGGTGTAATACCATTGTGATTTTGATTTAATGCGATTTGCTTGATGTTTAGTGATGTTGAACACCTTTCCATGTATCTCTTGGTCATTTGTATGTCTTCTTTGGAGAAATACCTATTCAGTTTCTTTACCCATTATGACTCCTATTTTTAAAAATTTTTTAATGTTTATTTTCGAGAGAGAGAGAGTACAAGCAAGAGAGGGGCAAGAGAGAGAGAGAGAGAGAGAGAGAGAGAGAGAGAGAGAGACACCCACAATCTGCAGCGGACTCCAGTTTCTGAGCAGTCAGCACAAAGCCTGACACAAGGTTGACACTCACAGACCGTGAGATCATGACCTGAGCCGAAGTTGGACATTTAACCGACTGAGCCACCCAGGCGCCCCTCTTTGCCCATTGTTAAATCAGATTATTTTTATTTTTTGCTCCTGGATTGTAGGATTTCCCTGAAGGGGGTGGGAACTGACACTGGGGCAACCAGGGATTCTGTTAGAGCCACATCCAGCCTTTGTGAAAGGGTCGCAATAATAAGAACAGCAGCTAACACTTCCTGACCTCTTATTTGCTAAACGCTGTGGTAAGTGCTTTCCAAGCCGTTCTCAAGTCCCCCAACAAATGAGGAAAGTACCCTTATTACTCCATCAGAGAGGTCAGTGAACTTGCCTAAGATGACCAAGGTAGTGAGTAGCAGAACTGGGACTCAAAGCCAAATCTGCCTGACTCCAAAGTACATTATTCTACATATTCGGGGCTCTCTATTTTAGCAACAGCCAACGTGTTGGGCTCACCTCGAATTGCCAACCATATCTACCCTGCTGCTGGCCCACGGGCCTAGTCACCCTATACCTCCCTAGGTCCCAACTCTGCCTCCTCTCCTTTAATTCATTTACTCACTAAGCATTGAGCATGTCCTGGAGTGCTCAGCCATACATTGGACAACTGTGCGTAGAGTGGCGAACCCAACGTACGCAGCTCCTACGCTCCTGGGGCCCACGGCCCAGGGAGGAAGATGATAAATGCACGGCAGTTACCATCTGTGAGATGAAGGATGGAGTGATGGGAAATAGTGCAGGGGAGCGTAGAGCAGGTGACATTGTGATTGTTTTGAGGACGGGCCCCTGCATCTGAAACCTAAAGAAAGAGAAAGTGGTTAAGAGGCAAAGACTCAACCTGCCTGAGTCAAGAGAGGGCATGAACATGTTTGAGTGATGGTTTGTAATTCCATCAGAAGCAGCCTGCACACATAATTCGTAGAAACCAATATAAAGCCATAATTGTAATATAGAAGGAACAAAGGGAAAGTAATTTAAATACAATGCTATGCATTTCCGTATGTAAATGCTCAAAAACACAAGGACACTAGAAGATCTAGGGCAGTAGGCAGAAAATTACACCTCTTGGGGGAATGACGGTGCCTGGTGACGATGGTTGTAGGTTACATTGGCAACTTAAATACCATGAGCGACATTGCCAACAGTGCTGTAAATTTCTAAAGTGAGGAACAACATTTGGTAATGTTCCAATGACACAAAGTGCAGTCTTTCCTTGAGGTACACGGTAGCTGTGTCCTTGGATACTGTAGTTTGAGGGGAAGAAACAGCCACCCCCAAAACCTCATGTTCGTATGTAAAGTGGGGTGGAGTCGAGGCTCGGATCGATATAAACAATTTTTCACCTGTCGGGACCCTTGATGATGCGGGTCACGGGACAACAATTTTGTTGCCTCAAGCTGCTCTTCGTAATTGTGTGGAGGGGCCTCACCACATGACTCATGCCCAACTTGCTACGCATCAGTAGCATCTCCTGCAATCAGTGTGACATGAAAGAGCCCCTCCCCCCAGCAAACCATCAAGCTACAGAAACTCCGGAGCACTAATGACTTCCAGAAATACGTGAGCCACAGATGCAACTTTAAATGCCGTAACAGCTGCATTGAAAAACAAAGTAAAATGGAACAATTGAAATTGACTTTACTGGTATATTTTATTGAACCCGACACAGCCAAGACACTATTGTTTCAACAAGGTAATCAACCTAAAGAGTTACTTTTTTTCATACACTATCTTTGATATCCAGTATGTACTTTACACTTTTTTTAAACATTTTTTTTAACGTTTATTTATTTTTGAGACAGAGACAGAGCTTGAACGGGGGAGGGTCAGAGAGAGAGGGAGACACAGAATCCGAAACAGGCTCCGGGCTCTGAGCTGTCAGCACAGAACCCGACGCGGGGCTTGAACTCACGGACTGTGAGATCATGACCTGAGCCGAAGTCGGGCGCTTAACCGACTGAGCCACCCAGGCGCCCCAAGTATGTACTTTACGCTTAAAGCACATCTCCATTTACACTGGTCACATTTCAGGTGCTTAACCGCCATGCGTGGTTTGAAGCCGTCGTAGGGGATAGTACAGTGCCAGAAAGCGTTAAGTTCCCTTCTTTGGCCCAACGCTTTCTGTCTTGAATCCTCAGGTTCGAGAACTCTCACACTTGGGGAAATACAGACCCGGGGTTTTGCCAAACAGGTGCATGTAAACCTACACACAGTCCAACTCCCAGCTCTCGGTCACGAAGCCGTGTGGAGTCACAGTTAACTGCTGATAAGCCCATGGTTCGGTGCTGCCTGCAAATTGAAGGCCCCCTTGAAAATGCTGGAAACAGATGTTCTCAAGACTCTGACCTCTCATCATTAATTTGAGAATTTAAATGCCTGTTAATTCCCCCCCTTTTATTGCTGAGCTCCACACTGCGGCATGCTCAATGTCAATGGGAATATCCTTTGGAGATGTTCAATATATCACATCTGAAGGTTGCTGGGAATCTGGACACTTAGAGGAAGAGAGGGGGGAGGGTGCCGGCACCGGGGCAAGGGGGGGGGGGCACAGAGCAAGGTTGAAAAGAAGCTTCTGTGGCTGGAACTGAGGCCTGAGCAGAAGACGGTTTGCTGGTCTGTTTGCCCTTGGCTGGTGCACGCACTGACAAGGGCTTCAGGGAAGCAGCACACCGGAGTATTAGGAAAGATGAAAGCCGTGACTTGAGGGAGTCCCACTCATTCCCTGTGCCCCATGCCTGCCTTTCCCCTCTGATGACTTAAAGTAGCTTACCAGGATCTGTCGCCCAGCAGTGGACCGCATGCGGATGCTGGTTCAAGCCCAGGTTCAAGCTGTTTCCCTGGCTTTCTAGCTGGAAGACCTTGGGTACCTGCCTTCTCCATTTGTGTGGGTAAAACATGGGGGTGAGAGCGCCCCCATTGCAGCTTTATTTGAATTTCACAGTATAATGGGCACAGCTCCTAGCACAGGGCGTGACATACAATAAGGACTGGACAGATACTCATCCCTTTATCGCTTCTCCCCTATCCTCGGGGCCTTGGGTGATGGAGGTGATGGCTTTTCTAGTGGCTGGTAATGACAAATTCAGAGAGCTAAAGTTTCAGCCATCTTAGGCACGATCCTCCAGGAAACGGAGGATGTTCGAGCCCAGACCCGGGGGGGAGTAATCAAAGTGGCTTCTTACTTAGACCAGAAGCCCTAGAAAAGTGCTGTGGTTGAGACCAGACGGGGCGCCTAGTGTGTCCAAAACTTAAGGCCCTGGGAGCCGCGGCTGGGCTCTTGACTACTTTGATGCAGGCCCAACACTTCTTCAGAGGGTAAGGGGAGGAAAATCGGAACCAAGAGTGTCCCCGGCAACTGCCACCAATGAGAGGCTCCAAGTGTGAGCTCTCTGGGCCCACTCCATTGTGTCTGCCTGCTTTACTCTGTACAGGAACAGATGCGGCCACACCTTGGGATGGGCCGTGGGAAGGGACCTCACCTTGACCGCCCAGTGCCTGCTGGAGCCCCAGCCATGAGCTCACCCTTCTACCATGATGTCGTTTCTCACCTAAGGCCTCCTGGGCTTTCTTTAAACTGTTGGCTGCAATGCCCTAGTTTGGGCTTGAGATTGCAGCCAATTTTTGTGAAGGAAAATGATTATACTTTGTCAGTACTGTGAAGGAAATGGAGTTTCCTTCGCAAAAGGGAAGACCTCTAGGGTTTTAACTTCCCTTCTTTGAGAAAGGAGGGGAAAAGCCCTTAGCAGCCTACAGGGTCTCCGCCAAAGCTCCAGAGGATGCCCCAACTTTCACATTGTCATTTGACCCTTGGGGAAAATTTGGCAGGGGGACAATGGAGGAAGAAAAGCAGACTTGGAATCTGCATTGCTAATGGCTCTGAGTGTATTTCCCAAGCCCAGCCAGGAGGGGCTGGTGGGGACTTCCTGCATTCCAGCCTCCAGGCGTGGGACTGGGGGTCACCTTTCCTGCCTTAGGCATGGATGAAGCCCCTCTCTCCCGGTGCCAAGCCAGAGCAATTGTGGCCTTGTTCTCGGTGTTTTCTCTCCTGTTTGACAGCCCTCCTCGGGCCTAGGCAGGGACAGGGAGGCCAGTACCTCCCAGTATTTGCTGGAAATGACCCCCTCCACTCCCCACTCCATATTGAGTCTCCTGGTGTTCGTTGCGACCTGGGTGGGGGGCGAGGAGGGAGGTGCAGCGGAGGAGTGGGGGCCCAGTGGCCTCTCTCTTGCGTGTGCTGGGATCTGTTTCAGGATTGACATTCAAGATACTGACATTCAAAAGCATCTTATCATAGTTCCGTGTCCTGATTGGACGGGCAGTTATACAAATCTATGAATGTGCTAACGTTTCCCAGGACTGCGGTGTGCAGGCACACGCGGGTGCGGGGTGAAACTGGCGAAAGCTGAAACCCTTGAACTGATAGTATCGTTCTAGCATCCGCTTCCCAGTCTGGAACTGGGCTTGGCCGCGTGAGGTGTTACCATTGAGGAAAAGCTGGGTGAAGGGCCCGCATTTGGGGAAATGTCCATTTGTTCCAAGTTTTTATTTAAATTCCACCTAGTTAACCTACGCTGTAATATCGGATTCTGGCGTGCAATATAGTGGGGCAACAATTACGTACGACACGTGGTGTTCATCACAGCGAATGCACTGCTTAGTCCCCATCACCTACTTTCCCCACCCCCCCCCCCCCCCCCCCCGCCTCCCCTCTGGTAACTGTCAGTGTGCTCCATATAGTGAAGAATCTGCTTCTTGTTTTGGCTCTCTCTTTCTTTTTGCTCGTGTGTTTTGTTTCTTAAATTCCCCATACGAGTGAAATCACATGACACTTGTCTTTCGCTGACTGACTTATGTAGCAGAAGACTCTAGTTCCATCCATGTCGTTGCAAATGGCAAGATTTCATTCTTTTTTTTTTTTTTTAATTCTTTTTAACGTTTATTCGTTTTTTGAGAGAGACCGTGCGAGCAGGGGAGGGATGGAGAGAGAGGGAGACACAGAATCGGAAGAAGGCTCCGGGCTCCGAACTGTCAGCACAGAGCCTGACATGGGGCTTGAACCCATGAACCGTGAGATCATGACCTGAGCCGAAGTCGGATGCTTAACTGACAGAGCCACCCAGGTGCCCCTCATTCTTTTTTTTATAGCTGAGAAATATTCCATTGTGTGTGTGTGTGTGTGTGTGTGTATCACGTCTTCTTTATCCATTCATCAATCAACGGACACGTGAGCTGTTACTCTAATTTGGCTGTTGTAGATAATGCTGCTGTAAATATCACGATGTGTGCGTATCCCTTCGAATTAGTACTTCTGTATCCTTTGGGTAAATACCCAGTAGTGCCACTGTTGGATGGTGAGGTCGCTCTCTTTTTAACTTTTGGAGGAACCTCCACACTGTTCTCCAGAGTGGCTGCACTCCTTTGCGCCCCCACCAACAGAGCAGTGCACGAGGGTGACACGTTCTCCGCGTCCTCGCCAACGTCTGCTGTTTCTTGCGTCGCCGATTTTAGCCATTCGGACAGGTGTGAGGGAGTATCCCATTGTAGTTTTCGTTGGTCCGTTTAAAAAAGCTTTGTTTCCAGACTTGTGTGTGGGGGGGGGGTCCGCGACAAGGAGGCATGGCTGGATCGATGCTCCCCAGGGCACTGTCACAGCTACTTGGAATCCCCGTCTCAGACACTAGCCTGTAAGTACCACCAGAACATCAACAGGGAATTCCTCCTTCCCCACCCCATCCTGAAGCCCCTCAACTTCTTCCCTTGGTCTCTCTTTTTATGCTGTACCTGGTGTCTGCCATAGAGTGTAGACGCTCAAGAAGTGGGATTTTGAATGAATGAGTCCTAAATAGGATCAGGTAAGACCCACGTGTGCTGGGAAGATGGCGCAAGTCGGACCGTTTCTTCCTCCCGGTGGACCTCAGGGAAGAGGTGTTTGTTTTCCATCGGGAAAGCTAAGTTCTACGGGAGCCTGGGGCTTCTGAAGACCTCCCTCCTGCAACTGGGGAGAGCTGCATGCAGGACAAAGACACGTGGAGAGGGCAAGACCTCAGATGGCCGGATGGGGGGTGAGGCCCTGGAGAGATTGTGAAGGAGAGGAAGAGAAGACCCTCATGGCCTCACTCAAGCTCCTGGATTCAGCTGTACCTGAAGCCCCCAAGTTCTATGCCCAGAGCCGCCTGCCTCTCTACCCGGCCGACCCACCTGGAGCGTCTCCTGCTTCTAGCCCGGCACCAGCATGGCCTTGGCCCCGCTTGCCCTTGAACCTCCCAAGGCGAAAGTGAGTCTCAAAGCAGTGCGCATTCCTCTCAAGCTTCCCTGACCCACCCTTCTTACCCTCTTACACCTGTACTCGCCCAGGGCTATGCAGCAGCTGTGTGAGCCGTGTCCACACTACAAAGACCCCTTTTACAACGGATCCAACGTGTCTATCTTCCCCAACGCATGGCCCTCCACACTTGACTGCTCATGCTCACGCACTTAAGCTAAACTTGTCAAAAACCTAAAGATGCGTGGCAGACTGGCATCCAAAAAACCGGGCAGGGGCAGTGACCTCAGGAGGCTGCTCAGAAGCGGCGCACTTTGAAGAGTAAGCGTGACTTGGATGGAGTAACGGGGACGTGACGACCGGCAGAAGGGTGGCACGTGGGAAGCCACCACAGAACGGGGCGCGAGGCCGCG
Source organism: Acinonyx jubatus (assembly GCF_027475565.1). Classification (NCBI taxonomy): domain Eukaryota; kingdom Metazoa; phylum Chordata; class Mammalia; order Carnivora; family Felidae; genus Acinonyx; species Acinonyx jubatus. Next base: position 24,691,278 of record NC_069380.1, on the reverse strand, counting down.
TGGGGCGTCTAGGGGAGAGCCGAGGGAAGTTGTCTCTAGGATGTGAAGGATGGAGCACGATGGACCTAGGATGTTGAGTCAGACAGGGAGTTCTCCCCCGTGAGCTGGGGCGAATCACCGGAGAGATTGAGGCGGACAGTGGCATCGGAAAGAAGGATTCTGGCAGCCATCGGGGGGTTACCGGGAGGACAAGAGGAAGCCCTTATGGAAGTCTGGGCAAACGCAGGTGATGGTCTTGGAGGAGGCCGGTGAGTAGCTCGTGGAAGTTTTCTCGCTAAAATGGGAGGCAAGCGGTTATACCTGAGGGTGTCCCCCCCCCCCCCCCCCCCGCAAAAGTCACATGCTGAAACCTAACCTCCAGCGTGACGGTATTAGGATGGGCCTTCGGGAGGTGGCTGGGCCATCAGGGTGAATGGGATGAGTGCCCTGATGAGGAGCCCCGTGAGAGCACAAGTCCCCTCTCTGCTGGCTGCCCTCCACCGTCCTGCGAGGAGTCAAGGAGAAGGTGGCTGCCGCCAAGCCAGAAGGAGGCGTTCATCAGACCCGGGCTCTGCCAGGGTCTTGATCTGGGGCTCCTCAGCCTCCAGAACTGTGAGGTGACCGATCTCTGTGGTTGCAACCCTCCACTCTGTGGTGAAATGTCACAGCCGCACAAGCAGAGCAAGGCCCCGGGTGGGGGCTCAGAGCGAGGATGGAGGGGGGGCATGTGGAAGTCATTGGAGGTTTGAGGAGAGGAAATGAGGGAGAAATGAGTAGTGGAGGATTCCTGAGGGGGCGGGAGGAATGGGGTTCAAGTCCCAGGCCAGGAGATGACGTTGAGACAGTCGGAGGGATTCCTTGTTGCTGAAATGCGAAGTAGGAGGTTGGGGGGAGGGAAGTCAGAAGAAGGGTAGTGGTGTGTGGGTGAGAACAGGAGGAGCAAACTCTTTTTGGGGGTCCTGGGTCCTGTCTTCACTAGTAGTCCACAAGGCTTGCACAGTGTCGGTGGTGCCCCCTTGAGTTGGGGCAAAGCGTGGTGAGGGTCACTGTGGTTTACGTGGGCAGGCCTTCCTAACTTGAGGTATCGAAAAGGGGAGGTTGGGGGCTGTCCTTGGGATTCCCAGGGGTCCCTACTATTCCCATGCAACTTCATAGCCCACCCCACCCCGGAGTCCACGTGCCCAGGAAGGATAGTCTCTACAGTAAACGACAACAAAAACATTAAAAGTCCAGAAGCTTCTATTGTACTCTTTAAGCTTGATCAATCAGGGAAGCCACTGTGGTGGTGTTTCACATAATATAACTTGCCGTCTCCACCTCCTGATGTAAAAAGAGACAGGTTCACTCGTTAAGGGCTACCTCAGTAGGTGCCCCTTTGAGGCTTGAGTGGTGTTGGCAGAGTCTTGGGTCAGAGCCCCTCCTGAGATCACCACAGACGGGAGGTCGGGATTCCAGAGTCCCTGACCCCCAAGGAACCGTTGCATCGGATGCATGAAGTTACACTTCCGGCTTATTTTGTGCCCCAAAGGAGATTAAAATATTTAATTTATCAGCGCACATTGCTTTCCAAAGCACACGTTCTCTCACCTCTTACCCCTCCGCCCCCCACTTCGTGTCCCTCCTGTCTGCCTCACTTCTGATTTTTCAGATTCTTATTCTTCCCACCTCCTGTCCAATCTCTTCAGCGTTTCTCTTCCAGCTCCCCACACAACCCATTTTCTTCTCTCGTTTTTCATTTTGAAAAAGAGAGGTCAGCACGCAGGGTGTTCTCAGATGTGTCTCACGTGTGGATACAAACGCAGGGATGCTGAACTGGAGACCAGCCCTCCCGACTCCGGAGGTGGTTGTTGGGAGAGGGGTTGGTCCTGGCAAAGTTGCAGGACACTGGCTGTCCCGGGTCTGCACCCAGACCCCTGACCCACAACTGCACAGCCAGGAGCAGAGTTTCCATTTCATTTACACTGACCGTGTTTAGACACGTCGCCAAGTATCAGGCTGTGCCCCGTGTGAGAACCGACGATAAGGAATTCCATAAAAAATTCAGCAAAAGCTGGTGATGGGGGGAAAGTTCTAAAATCCCGTATCTGGGCCTTTCTGGAGGAAAGGGAGCCAGGAGTCTAACCCGGGAGAAAGCGTGAGTCTGAGAGGTGTTGGATCTGCCCGATTCATCCTTGCGGGCGTCACTTAATGTCAGAAACTCCGTTTGACAAGCGAAGAAACACACAGAACAATTCTTTAACTTTCGTTTTCATTTTATTTTATTTTTTTAATGTTTATTTTTAGAGAGAGTGAGAGACAGAGTGTGAACAGGGGAGGGGCAGAGAGAGAGGGAGACACAGAATCCGAAGCAGGTTCCAGGCTCCGAGCTGTCTGCACAGAGCCCGGCGCGGGGCTCGAACTCACAAACCGCGAGATCGTGACCTGAGCCGAAGTCAGCCGCTTAACTGACTGAGCCATCCAGGCGCCCCACAATTCTTTAACTTGTAGATGTGCATTTAGAAGACAGGGCAATGGGTGTTGGAAGAAGGAGCAGTGAACCCAGTGAAGCTCCCTGGATAATTAAGGGAGATGGAAAGGTTTCATTTATCAAAACCAGGCCCCTCTCTACATATGCTGGGCTCACATACGGACTGGAGCAGGTGTGTGAGTATATTCCTACATGAGCACAGAAATATGAGAAAGTCGATTGGCCGCAGTCTATCTGAAACCCAGGCTGAGTCAGTGTCTTGCTTGTTTGAGAGATGAGCACCAGCGAGAACTTTCAAAACAGCTCATGTGGGGAGAAAGAGAAAATGGAGTGGACAGATGGTTGGCTGCCACATCCATCTGGGATCGAGGGTTTTTCCTTTCCTCTTTTCCAGCGGTAACGTCAAAAGAGCCAGAACTGTTCCTCAGACTGTTTGATGTGGAAGCCCGGAGGCTATGTCAAGCCCTCAACGACAGCTATCAGTTGCTAGATTTCTTGTCCGTCTTGTGCAATGCCAAAAGCACATTCGGAGATGATTCTTGTCCCGAATAAGAGAAATGCATCCTTAGGGAGCACCCAGCAGTGTGCCTTGTTGATTGGGAATTTAGATAGCCGGTAAGAATTGATGGGAGAGAGATAGAATCTTAGCAAACAAATTTCTTTTGGATGTCAGGCCACTCTTCTTGCTAACAGGGTGTTTTCATTAGTTAATGGGTTTGTCCAAAGAACTGATAAAGCTGGCTAAATATTGATCATTTGATAAGCATTATTTAAAGAACTGAGATGTCTCTCCTGCGTGGGAGAAGGGCAAAAGTTGAAAGCAGCAGTGCCGGAAAAAAAAAAAAAAATTCCTAGTGAAAAATAGGAACTAAGGGGCGCCTGGGTGGCGCAGTCGGTTAAGCGTCCGACTTCAGCTCAGGTCACGATCTCGCGGTCCGTGAGTTCGAGCCCCGCGTTGGGCTCTGTGCTGACAGCTCAGAGCCTGGAGCCTGTTTCCGATTCTGTGTCTCCCTCTCTCTCTGCCCCTCCCCCGTTCATGCTCTGTCTCTCTCTGTCCCAAAAATAAATAAACGTTAAAAAAAATTAAAAAAAAATTTTAAAAATTTAAAAAAGAAAAATAGGAACTAAAAAAAAAAAGAGGTTTGCCATTTTTTCTTCCATATTAAACGAGGTGCTCTTTAAAGATGCTTTTGTCACAAAAGCATTTCACAAGTTACTGAACTGTGAGTCGCTTATGTTGACTATCGTGTGCCTGTGACTCCTAAAACTTCAGCCTTCGGTTTTTCTCTCTGTGCAGAAAAAAAGTACTATTCAAAAGAAACATACTGTTACAGCTGGCTTCACTAGAAAGACTGGAGTTCTCTATAGACATTACCTAGTCTAATCCTCAGATTTATCTTTTTTTTTTTTAATGTTTATTTATTTTTGAAACAGAGAGAGCAAGGGGGAGAGGGGCAGAGAGAGAGGGAGACACAGAATCTAAAGGAGTCTCCAGGCTGCTATCAGCACAGAACCCAACACGGGGCTCGAACTCACCAACTGTGAGATCATGACCTGAGCTGAAGTCAGACACTCAGCCGAGCCACCCAGGAGCCCCTAATCCTCAGAATTATCTCAGGTGCCAGTTTTATCCCCACTTTATAGCAGAGACATAAAAAGGTTAAGTAACGTAGCTGAGACCAGACAGTGATCATACAGAGGAATGAGGGTTTAACCACACTCTGTCAGGTTACTGAGGCAAAATGTTATTTTCAAAATTACACACTGACCAGAGACTGGCAATCAAGTCATTTTTAAAGGAAAGAATGTAACACTAACATCAGACTTTTGAACTACAATGTTTTGTGCCAGAAGATAAGGAGTAGTAAATTTAAAATACCCAAAAGAAGAAAATGGAAGCCGAGGATTGTATATCCCGACAGACTGATCTTCGAGGATAATGTCTATGGTTGAACTGTTATGAATGTAGCAGAAATTAAGGAATATTCTTCCCATGAATATATTTCCCGAGGTATACATTTGAGAACAAGCTCCAGCAAAATGCTAGATGAGACAGAGGCATAGGAACTGATGGTGAAGAGTGAATGTTAGTATGGATTTACCTGGAGAACTAAATATAACTCACGGAAATACGGGAGATAGTATAGTAAAAATGAATATGGAACTCAACCATCAAAATATAGAGAGTATATGGAAGGTAGAAAAGCTTGTTGGCAGATTCATAATGTTAACTGTGAGAAAATAATATTAAATACTGGAGGATAGGGAAGGGAGGGAAAAGAAGTTAGTTGCTACTGTTACAATTGCTCAAAGTAGAGAAATGGTAGTGTCCCCCCCCCAAAAAAAAAATGGAACTGAGGATATTAAATAACATTCATATAAAGCTAAATTTTGTGGGAATGCAAGCTGGTGCAGCCACTCTGGAAAACAGTATGGAGGTTCCTCAAACAACTAAAAATAGAACTACTCTACGACCCAGCAATTGCACTACTAGGCATTTATCCAAGGGATACAGGTGTGCTGTTTCGAAGGGACACAGGCATCCCATGTTTATAGCAGCACTAGCGACAATAGCCCAAGTATGGAAAGAGCCCAAATGGCCATCGAGGGATGAATGGATAAAGAAGATGTGGTGTATACACACACACACACACACACACACACACACACACACACACACACACAATGGAGTATTACTCGGCAATCAAAAAGAATGAAATCTTGGGGCGCCTGGGTGGCTCAGTCAGTTAAGTGGCCGACTTCGGCTCAGGCCATGATCTCACGGTCCGTGAGTTCAAGCCCCACGTCGGGCTCTGTGCTGACAGCTCAGAGCCTAGAGCCTGGAGCCTGTTTCAGATTCTGTGTCTCCCTCTCTGACCCTCCCCCGTTCATGCTCTGTCTGTCTCTGTCTCAAAAATAAATAAACGTTAAAAAAAAAATGAAATCTTGCCGTTTGCAACTAAGTGGATGGAACTGGAGGGTATTATGCTAAGTGAAATTAGTCAGAGAAAGACAAAAATCATATGACTTCACTCATATGAGGACTTTAAGAGACAAAACATGAACATAGGGAAGGGAAACAAAAATAATATAAAAACAGGAAGGAGGACAAAACAGAAGAGATTCATAAATCTGGAGAACAAACTGAGGGTTACTGGAGGGGTTGTGGGAGGGGGGATGGGCTGAATGGGTAAGGGGCATTAAGGAATCTACTCCTGAAATCATTGTTGCACTATACGCTAATTTGGATGTAAATTTAAAAAAAATAATAAAAAATAAAACAAGTTAATGAAAATAAAAATAAATAAAAATATTTACTAGTCAAAAAGCAGGGAAAAAAATATAAAGCTAAATTTTGGATGAAAATCAAACCTTCCTGAACACAAAACATATACTGGAGAGAGTAAGATAGGAAGCTACATAATAAAACAATAGGAAATGAAATATGTCAACCATATCAGTAAAAGCAAATGGGTTTAAGGTATCTATAAAAAGAACAAGCTTTTCAGGCTGACCAGCAAAGCAAAATTTTAAAATTATGCCATATTCAAGGGCATCTGGGTGGCTCAGTTGGTTAAGCCCCTGACTTCGGTTCAGATCATGATCTCACCGTTTGTGAGTTTGAGCCCCACGTCAGGCTTTCTGCTATCAACACAGAGCCCACTTAGAATCCTCTGCCCTACCCCCTGCTCCTCTGGTCACTCTTTCTCTCACTCAAAAATAAACAAACATTTAAAAATAAATAAATAGGGGCGCCTGGGTGGCTCAGTCAGTTAAGTGTCTGACTTCGGCTCCGGTTATGATCTCACGGTTTGTGAGTTCGAGCCCCGCCTGGGGCTCTGTGCTAACAGCTCAGAGCCTGGAGCTTGCTTCGGATTCTGTGTCTCCTTCCCTCCCTGCCCCTCCCCCGCTTGTGCCCTGTCTCTCAGAAATAAATAAAAAAATAGATAAATAAAAATAAAATAAATAAAATTATGCTGTCTTCAAAAATATTATTGAAGACAAAGAGATTCAGCTAAGTTAATAATAAAAGGCGGAAACTGAAAACATAATTGCAAACCATTTTTAGTCATACTGTGCGTAGTAACGTTGGGATCATCGTTCTGAGGTTATGTGAACTTCTGGGGGGAAAAGTAAGTAGTTATGCTGATACTGTTGAGAAGCAGAATTTTTTTATTGAGCTATAAATGACCTATAACATTGCATTAGTTTCAAGTGTACAACATGATTCAAAATTTGTATATATTGTGAAATTATTAGTGAGTTTATTTGACATCTTTTATTACACAGTTATAATTTTGTGTGTGTGTGAAGTTTTAAGACTTACAACTTGCAAATTTACAGAAAGGTATTGACTATAGTCGCCATGCTAGATATCATATCCCTAAAACTGACTTATCTTATAGCTGGAAGTGTGTATCTTTTGACCACATTTACCTGTTTTTCCCACCTGACCACATGCCTCTGGCAACCACCAGTCTATCCTCTGTATGTGTGAATCCAGTTTTTTGTTTTTTGTTTTTTTCAGATTCCACCTATAAGTACCCTCAAGATCCACCCATTGTTGCCAATAACAGGATTTCTTTCTTTTTTATGGTTTATATTTCACTGAATCCTGTTCCACTGTGTATATATACTGTGTAAGTGGGGGAGGGACAGAGAGATAGGGAGACACAGAATCCAAAGCAGATTCCAGGCTCTGAGCTGTCAGCACTGAGCCCGCTGCGGGGCTCGAACCCATGCACCGTGAGATCGTGACCTGAACCGAAGTCGGATGCTTAAGCGGCTGAGCCACCCAGGCGCCCCTGATATTTTTTATTTAAATTTTTTTTTCTTTATTAGTTTTCTTTATTTTTGAGAGGCAGAGAGAGACAGAGCATGTGTGGGGGAGGGGCAGAAAGAGAGGGAGAAAGACACAGAATCTGAGGAGGCTCCAGGCTCCGAACTGTCAGCACAGAGCCCGATGCGGGTCCCGAACTCACGGAACCGTGAGATCAAGACTTCAGCCGAAGTCTGTCCCTCAACAGCCTGAGCCACCCAGGCGCCCTGATATTTTTTATTTTAAAGGAAACTCCATATTGTTTTCCTTAGTGGCCGTACTAATTTACATTCTCACCAACAGTGCATGAGGGTTTCTTTTTCTTCACATCCTTACCAATGCATGTTATTTCTTGTGTTTTTGATTCTAGCTCTTTGGACAGGTGTGATTTCTCATTGTGGTTTTGATTTGTATTTCGCTGATGATTAGTGATGTTGAACATCTTTTCACGGGTCTATTGGCCATCTGGATGCCTTCTTTGGAGAAATATCTGTTTAGGTCCTCTGCCCATTTTTAATTGGATTATTTGGTTTTTTGGTATTGAGTTATATAAATTATTTGTATATTTTAGATACTCCTTTTTGGATATATCATTTGCAAATATCTGCTTCTATTCAGTAGATTGCCTTTTCATTTTCTTGATTGTTTCCTTCGCTGTGCAAAAGCTTTTAATTATGGTCTAGTCCCAATATATTTGCTTTTGTTTCTCTTGCCTGAGGAGACAAATCTAAGGAAATGTTTCTACAGTCGATGTCAGAGAAATTGCTGCCTGTTTTCTTCTAGGAGTTTTATGATTTTCATGTCTCACACTGAAGTCTTTAATCCGTTTTGAGTTTATTTTTGTGTATAGTGTAAGAAAGTGGTCTAGTTTCATTCGTTTGCATGTGGCTGCTCAGTTTTCTCAGCAGCACTTATTGAAGAGGCTGTCTCTTCCCCATTGTATGTTCTTGCCTCCTGTGTTGTAGATTAATTGACCATAAAATTGTGGGTTTATTTTTGGGTTCTCAATTGTGTTCCATTGGCCTACAGGTCCATTTTTGTGCCAGGACCATGCTGAGTTTCTTTTAGTAAATTATTTTAATTTTTTAAGTTATTTTTTAAGTCTATTTCATTTCTTTCTTTTCTTTCTGCTAACCTTGGGCTTTGTCCTTTTTCTACCTCCTTTATGTGTAAGGTTAGTTTCTTTGAGGTGTTACTTATTTCTTGAGGTAGACCTGTATTGCTATAAATTTTCTTCTTAGATATGATAATCTGTCATTAATGTAAAAAGGGTGTTAATGGCCCTACTGTTACTATATTACTATCAATTTCTCCCTTTGTGTCTGTTAATATTTGCTTTATGTATTTAGGTGCTCAAATATTGAGTGCATAGATATTTAAATTGTTACATCTTTTGTTGGATTGACCCCTTTATCATTACATAATGCTCTTATCTCATTAATAGTCTTTCTTTTAAAGTCTCTTTTGTCTGGGGTGCCTGGGTGGCTCAGTCAGTTAAGCGTCCGACTTCAGCTCAGGTCACGATCTCGTGGTCCATGAGTTCGAGCCCCGCGTTGGGCTCTGGGCTGATGGCTCAGAGCCTGGAGCCTGCTTCCGATTCTGTGTCTCCTTCTTTCTCTGCCCCTCCCCCATTCATGCTCTGTCTCTCTCTGTCTCAAAAATAAGTAAACGTTAAAAAAAATTTAAAAAAAAAGTGTCTTTTGTCTGATAAAAGTATTGTAACCCTGGGTTGTTTTTTTTTTTTTTTCCTCTGTTTCATTTAGGTTTTTTTCTGTGGTTTTATCTCATTCTTTTGTTTGGAGCATATTCTTTTGTCTCCCCATTTTGGTTGACTTTCTGTGTTTGTTTCTATGAATTAGGTGGAACAGCTACTTCACCTAAACTTGAAGGAGTGGTCTTGTGTATGGTTGTCACCTATGTAGACTGTGTGTGACTGGTGACTTTGGCTGGCTGGAGCTGTGTCTGGCATGGGCTGGGGCTTCCCTTGTGATATGGCCAGAGCTGAAGTGGGCATTGGCCAGGACCTTCCTGGAGCTCACTGAACAGAGGGTACCCTGGCAGGACAATTTGAGCTAAGATGGCGCAAGCCAGTCTTCTGGGGCTCTCCCTGCAGAAGGCACCCTGGCAAGGTGGCTGGAGACAAGGTGAGGTACGGTCCTGGGGTTCCTGGGATGCATTGGGCAGGGACATTTCAGTGGGATTGCTGAACGTGAGGTGGGGCACAGGCCAATGGGTCCTAGGATATTCTGCACAGGAGGCACCCTGTCAGAAAAGCTGTAGCTAAAGCAAACATGAGTCACATTAGTCCTGGGGCTCTGCACAGAGTGCACCATCAGAGGATAGCTGAAGCTGAAGTGAGTGCAAACTGATAGGTCCTGGGGTGCTTAGAACAGCGGTGTGCCCTGGTGCGGTGATGGGAGCCAAGTTTATTGTGGTATAGATTTGGTATGTCAGTGGATGAGATGAGTTCAGGGTCTTCCTATATTGCCAAGTTGAACTGGAACTCAGTAGCATACTGCTCTGATTGCTACAGCTTTGCAATGTAGTTTGATTACCACATCCTTCTTTCTCAAGTTTGCTTTGGCTATTTGTGGCCTTTTGTGGCTCTATACACATTATAGAATTTTTTTATTCTGTTTCTGTGAAGAATGCCATTGGAATTTTGATAAGGATTGCATTGAATCTGTAGATTGCTTTGGGTAGTTTGGACATTTCAACAGTATCATTTCTTTGAGTCCATGAGCATGGATGATCTTTCCAGTTGTTTGCGTCTTCCATTTTTCCATGGATGTTTTATAGTTTTCGGTGTATAGGTCCTTGACTTTCTTGGCTCAATATATCCCTAGGCATTTTATTCTTTTTTGATGTAATTGTCAATGGGATTGTTTTCTTAATTTCTTTCTGATAGCTCATTATTAGTGTATAAAACCCAACAGATTTTTGTATACTGATTTTGTACCCTGCAATTTTACTGAATTCTTTGATTAGTCCTAACAGTTTTTTATGGGTTTAGGGTTTTCTGTGTATAATGGTATGCCATCTGCAAATGGAGACACTTTTCTTTCTTTTCCAATTTGGATGCTTTTCATTTTTTTTTCCTTGCCTAATTGCTCTTGCTAGGACTTCCAGTACTATGTTGAATAAAAATGGCAAGAGTGGAAGGAAGCAGAATTTTTAATGTGAAATGAAGATACCGATGTAAGATAGGAGAGGTTTAGTGAAAAACTTACAGTTCTGAATTGAACTATAAATATCAGTATGAACTCAGAATGTGTTATAACCTTTTCAAAGGAATATATGTATTTCCTAGATCTGTCCATTGAAAGAGTCCAGAAACAAGATTTTGGTCTATAAATACCATTTCCCACTAAAAACCAAAGCAAAACAACAACGACTACAACCACAAAAAACCACAAGGACCTTTGGAGAAATGGCTGATTCTAGGTCTCAGCAACAAATGTACAAAGTAATTCTGAAATATTTTCTTACGCTAGAAAATAGGGAAGCTTTGAAAAGTTATGTCCAAAGACTTCGGAAGCCAATTTTGAAAAGATTTCCATTGGCCAGAGATGGTATAATCGGGGCATCAAAAAGAATAATACCTAAAGTGGACCGAAGTAGATCAAATTTGTGTATATCCATGGTTTTAACTTTAAAAAAAAACCCTGTTATCTTTGGGGGTGACTGGTAACTAGAGGGAAAGAGTAAGTACTTATCTTGCCTTCCCTGTATGAATAGCACCTCATGGTAATCAAATGATTGATGAGGAAAGTTTCCTCTTTCGGAAGGCTTCTGGTTTATAAATGGAGAAAGAATGATAGAATCAGACTATTACCATTTCACATCGCATAAGAAAACAATGGATATAGGCAATAATATTCAATGGCTGCTGACATCACACAAAGAGAGACATCCAGACAGTTTATGCTTCTTCTTAGAAGTACACACACTACTACCCGTGAAATATTTTTTGCAAAGTAACCTAACGTCATTGTATTCAAGTCTCTAATCTTCAGAGAGGTTACCACTTTATCTAACATAGCATCCTTGCTCTCCATCTGGCTTTAATTTTCATCCTAGTACTTATTTTGTAAAAATATATTTTATGATTAATGTTTTATTTGCTCATCTGTTAACACTGTTGGATTATAAGCTTTATATGGATAGGGAGCTTGTCTTTGTCAACATTTTATTCTCAGCATCTGGAATACTGCTTGGTACTTAATTGGGCACTAAGTAAATATTTGGGTCAATGACTTTATGACTCCCACAGGATCCATAAATTATCAACTAATACCTTATTGAGGATTAGCTGATAAGCAGTTGAGGATAAAATTCTGCAAGCATGGAAAAGAGAGAGGCAGCTGGAAATTTGGAGTAAAGAGGTGAACTACAGAGGGTGAGTGAGGGGGAAATAGAGGTTTGGGGGGCAAGAGACTAGAAGGACCAGATTAACTTCAGAATCCGAATAACAATTTCACAAAAACGAATCCTTGTAAATTTTGGATTCCTCTTTACTACACTGGTCTGGTTTTGATGGGAGCGTATTGCATACATGAAGACTTAATGGCAATAGAGGCTGAAAATGTGCTTTGAAGCCTGGTGGGGCTTTTTGACCTTGGGTACCCAGGTAATTGTTTGGCACCTCGCTTTCTTCATGAGAAAACTGAGGTTGCTGATGGCTTTCTTGCAGGTTTATGAGAATTCAGTGAGGTACAGAATGGGAACTTGCCTGGCACATAGCAGTCATTCATCCAGTGTCAGTTCCTGTGCCCATCCCTCCGGTGGTGACGGTGGTTGGCGCCCATCGACAACAGTGCCACATTCAGTGAGCAAAAGTGAATTTGGACGACCTTGAGTATTTGCATTCTTGTGTCTCAGCATCTTTGGATATCCTTCCAGCGTTTGGAGAGTTCTCTGCCCAGTGAATCTGTGTTGTCCCTAAGGTAAAAGAAACTTACTTGCCCAACCTCCTGTTGTGGCTGGGGCCAGGCATGTGACTAGGCTCTACAAGTCAGAGCTTCTGCCTGAAATGTATTCAGCAGAGAAGGGAGAAGCAGTGACCATGCAGTCTCCAGTCTGCGGAGGGAGGCAGCGGTATCAGAGCTCCTAGTGGAAGCATATGAGGCCCTGCGTATCCAGGGCAAGCTTCAGGGTCCATTCCCAGGGGCACAGAGGGGAACGATCCTATAGTGTGATGTGTGCCCTACTCCTGGTTGTATAAACTTCAAGCTTGTTCTCTGGCCTTTTCACATCCTTTGATAAATGGTGTTCGGGGAAAAGTAGTTTCTGTTGACTCATATACTGACCTTCTTTATTAGCCGAGATAGGTACCCCGCTGTAATGACAGCAGTTTAACACACTGGTCAAGTGACCTTCCCCTGGGCAATGGCTGGGGGACATGGGCTCTTGCAGCTTGTGAAGCCATGGCTCTGTAGGGTCTCAAGGTCTTGTGCTGGATTCTCTCTTGGGTCTAGACAACTGAGGAAAGAGAATGTGGAGGCTCTCATGGCACTTGGTGGGGGCTAGGACTAAAAGTGATATGCATCACTTCTGCATGTCAAGGGGGTGGGAAAATGTGGGAGAGCTGTGTGCCTGAGAAGAGGAGATGCCTGGCTTCGCCACTGGCCTTGGACAAGTCTTTCTGGGCATCCTTTTCCTATCCAGCATCCTATCCAGATAAATGCCTCCCTCTCTGGCCACAGCAGTGCACAAAGGGGATAAAACTGCACTAATAGAGGTGAAAGGGTTTTGTCAACTTGCAAAGGAACTATTGCAGTTAGGGGAGAGACACTGTAGTAGAGAGAATGGCTCAATCACAAGCCACTTGCAAGCATCTCAGAGGTCAGTCAAAAGAGAGTTTTTCTATCCTAGGAAGGAGCAAACAAGCTAGAAAGGGGAAGAGTAGGCAATTGGTATTAATGAGTAGTATGATTGGATAGTTGATCAGGGGACGACTTTCATTGCAGTAGGCTGATTCTCAGGAGGGGATATAAGGAGGAATGGCTCCTTGTTCTTTAGCCCAAAGGATGGGCCAGGATTCAGGGGTTGGGGAGGGGGAAGAGTCTGACTGAAGTTTAGTCCAGTTAAATTAGTGGACATTTAGTACAGATTGGTCAGTGGAGACAAACTGCCCAGCTAATCACTTAGGAGACAAAGAATGGGAGTTTGGAGGGTCTGTGTCTGGCCTTGTCATAGAAAAACAAGGGGTTCATCTACGAGTCTTATCCAAGTTTGTGGGGAATGGGGTTCTTTGCAGTCAGCCATTTCTTGAACACAAAAGGGCAAGGCTCACGTAAAGCTCAGCATTGTCAACCAAATACTGAGGATTGTACAAAATGACTGTAACTACAGAAACATAAGAAAGAATAACAATTGATGGCAATAGTTAACTTTCACTTCCCTGGTCTCTTGTTAATACATCATAATGCTAAGTATTAGACGGGTATGCATCTAAGACAATTACATCACATACAGGACAATAAAATCTGAGTTATGAAATAATAATGAATTACATTCCAATATTATCCATAAAGTTCCTGGCATTTGGGATTTTCATTCAAATAAAAATATAATTTCAGCCCACTTGTGGATAAGACTAGGTTAAAGTCTTTTTGATTCAACATAGATGTTTTTAGTTTACAATTTTTAATGTTTAAAAATTGTTTCCAACTGAATAAGTATTAAACCAGCTCAAGCTAATTATAGCTTAAAGAAAGGATGTCTTGTACTTAGATTTCAGAGAGTTCATTATTTAAACTTATGTTTTAATGTATTTTATGAACTCATTGTTCAAGTCATTAAAATCAGTTATTACTTATGCTCAGCAGGTTCATTTCAATTCTCAGTATTTAAGCTGTTTTCACAGTTAAAATACCAAAAAGCCTTATTCAACATTCTGCACCAACAGCAGGAAAAACATTTTCATAATTGAAGTAACTTTCAATTTATGTACACAAAACACATTCAAGATCGAGGAAATACCCCTGACCCATCCTGTGTATCATGAATAGAGGAATTTTCTCTTCCCACACAGAGTGACAAAGAGGAAAGAAATTTCACACAGATGGTATTTGGAGTATGGGTGGTAGAAACAGGAGAATGGTCTTAATGGCCAACAATTATCAGCCACTTCGAAGATAATCTCTACCTTACCTGTGCTTCTAAAATCCCCTTCCCTGCACATACCTCACCCAAGCAGCAGAGTCCTTTCAGGTTGCTGTGAATATTTGGTCTATTGCACATTTCACAGGGGAAAGGAAGCCAGTGCCGAGGTCCTGGGATACACACTAGGGATTAACTAGTGACTAGTGTCCATGGAGTGCCAGGTACAAGCCACGACCCACTCACGTCTCTCCTGCCCACATGTGAACCCCACATGATAAGCCAGTGGGAAGTAAAGAGGCCTCCCCCACGTAAAAACAAAACGCAACCAACCAACCCAAAACACCTGTCCAACATGATCTTCCTCTGGCTTAATTATGTGAAGTGTTGGATAGAATTTGTTTTAACCTAATGGAGTTTTGATTGGATAGTGACATCACTGGCAGGTGCTATTTCCCACCCTTGCCAAAGTCTGCTTGTTAAAGATAAGTGCTGTGAGTTTAATGTATGCTATACCCTGTGGAGTCTGATTGAAAATAAAAGCCAGTATCTATTTAAGAATTGTAATATGAGATTCTTTTCCAAAGAGACAGGCGAAGATCTTCAGGACAGACGGTAATAAGATCTCACACGTAGCCACGAGAAGTGTCATCAACTTATCACAAAATTACCTACTAGCCCCTTTAACCTCAATATGACTAAAAGAGCTTCTTGGTCGGATGGCTAACTTTAATAGGAAGCCTGTCCACATTTGCCCTTTAGGGAATTCATATTCTCTATGAACAATCAAATTCAAGGATGAACCTATTTAATGTGCTCATTAGCACAATACAAAGATTAATTAAGCAATAATCTCTGTAACACTGCTCAACAGTGGTTAACAGGTTTGCTAGTTCCTGAAGCTCAACCCATGGTGGCGAATGTTCTAGGCCACTGGTTAACCACAGTAACAGTTTAACAAAGCTTAGTGCTGCCTTCATTTGCCCTTGATGATTTGGAACAGTCGTAATGAACTTATAAATATTATGCATGAGACAGCAGTGCAGATGGAAAGAATTGGCATTCATCCATGGGGGGGACTGAGGGCAAGATTGGAGATAACCAATCCCTTGTCCCTTGTCTTGCAGGGACAAGATTGCTGCCACAAGTGTGAAAACTATATTATAGCTTCCATTTTAAAATAGTTGTATCGTTATTTTTAATAATTTTGTCCATTTTTCCCCCCCATCACTACAGATGAAACTTAAACTAACATAGAAAAATACTGCAAAGAACTGACGTCTGGGAATTAGAGAGTGAAAATGAATGAGGCCTAAGAAAACTTGATTACCTGTATTTACACGTTAATATGAAAAGAAAGCTACATTAAAAGGATGAAAGTTTTAAGTGAACTTAACTAGAACCTGACCAATCCTAATGATTCTATCACACAACTCCTGTTCTTACGTAAAGGAACACATATCCATAAATTTTATGACCCAGTAGACCAATTTCACTTGTTCCACAACTGCATTCAGTTAACAGTTGAGTGTTTACTGGGGTTCAAAGGTAAACTGAAGCATGTTAAAAATCTTAAAAGTTTATTTGAGCAAAAAGGTTGGGACTGGGCAGGGTTGCACCGGAAGTAGCTAACGAGCATCCCCACCAGGCCAAGGCTTTTCTAAAGGGATGGAAGCAAAGTAAGGAAATTGATTTGATCAGCTCAAGCCTAAGTGCTTGCCTTATTCGGGAAAGACTCGTTGGCTGTTTGTGCTTGGTTGTCCTTAGGTTTTGATTTCTTAACCTTGAGGCATTTTAGGCGTAGGTTTGGGTTTGCTTAGAAAGGCTACTAAGGCATTAGAACCACCTTGGTCTAATGGCTTCCTTGTCTAATTAATTTAGTACTATGTTCAAGTGACAAGGAATTCACAGTGCTGGAATGAGATAGATACTAAAATGTTCATTCACAAATGGTTTCTGGGCGGGGGGTGGGGGGGGCGCCTGGGTGGCTCAGTCGGTTGAGCATTCGACTTTGGCTCAGGTCATGATCTCATGGTTCATGAGTTAGAACCCCACATCGGGCTCTGTGCTGGCAGTGCAGAGCCTGCTTGGGATTCTCTCTCTCTCTCTCTCTCTCTCTGCCCCTTGCTTGTTCTCTCTCACGTACTCTCTCTCTCAAAAATAAGATGAAAAAAATAAAAAATAAATACAAATAAAAATGGTTTCTACACAGTCTGGGAAACAAGCTGGACACATACATATCCAGCCAACTAGAATGTAACAAAGAAGTGACATAATAGAGACCATAATAATACAACGGACAGTGGAGGCTGCTATGATAGACAAAAATCAAAGTGCAGAGAGGAGAGAACATTTAATTTGGAATGGGAAAAGTTTCAACAAAGAAGTGGCATTTGAGTTGTCTTTGAAGGATACAGATTTAATATATAATAAAGGGGGAATTGGAGTGAGAAGCAGGCAGATGGTATTCAAGGCAGAAGACACAACACTCAGTATTTATTAAGAAACTACTTATGTGTCTGACACTGTGCTGAACCGGGGCGGGGGGTGGGGTGGATTGTCCTCAACCCTTTTAGGATCCCTGGCTGAGTCCAAAAATTCACCGACAGATGAATGGGAGAAAAGCATTCACATTTATTTCATATAAATTTTATGTGCCATAGGAGCCTTCATAAGAAAATAAAGACCCAAAGAAACAGTTAAACTTGAGTGTTTTTTGGTAGGTTTGACGAAGACGGGAAGTTGTGGAAACGTAAGACAGGACAAAAAGGATAGGAGCTGAATGTAATAAACTGGGGGAATCTTTGCACGACCTGTTTCTTTCTTCTCCGCCTTCCTCCATCTTGAAAACAAGGAGGGATACCTCTCACCCAAGGGGCTTATGATGTATTTCAAAAGAAAGGGAGGGAAGGTCTGGTGTTTTTCAAATTCGTTGGCTTTAAAACGTTCAGTACATCAGGATGCCTGAGTGGCTCAGCCGGTCAAGCATCTGACTCTGGATTTGGCTCAGGTCAGCGTCCCGCAGGTTCGTGGGTTTGAGCCCCACGTGGTGCTCTGTGCCCTGACTGCATGGAACCTACTTGGGCTTCTCCCTCTCTTCCTCTCTCTCTGCCCCTTTCCCCCTCTCATGCTCTCTCCATCTCCCTCAAATTAAATAAATAAACTTAAAAAAATATTCAATACATCAGGGCCCTGTTTTGGGGTCATGTGTTCAGAACCCTGTTAGTGTCCTACATTTGGCCTGCAAAGATAGGTAAGACACAATATCCAAGATTCTGAGTCTCACAGAAGTTGAATAAGCACATAGAGCCATGGAGATCTATTGGGTATAAGAAGAAAGATAAATCATGAGGGGAGGGAGATATGTCCAAAGGTAAGTTGGGTTGAGATTGCGAAGGGTGTTCACAGGCCAAGCGCTTTGTTTGGACTGTGTTCCATAGAAAACATGAAGCATTCACAGAATTTTTGAAGTGGAGGAGTGACAGAGAAAGTCCTGGAAATTTAAAACAACCTACAACCCAGCTCTCTTACTTTATAGATTGAGAAAATGACACTCAGAGAGATTAAGTGGTTTGCTTAAGTTTATATTACTTGAGAGAGGCAGGATCCCAGCTAGAAACCAGGTCAATCATGTCTGTATTTTGGGATAATTTAGAAAGATTATTCTGGTCGCAGTGTGGAGAATGGATTAAGAAGGTAGGGCTGAGGGAGAGTGTTCTGAATAACAACCAGCAGCCAGGAAAAGGTTGAATGGTCCAAATCAAGAAATGATGAGATCTAGGACTTAGTATTAATGGGTATTTTTGTTAGTTTCTAAAGTTAATACGCATTAAAATCAGAATCGTTCTTCTTAATTATTTTCTTATAATTATCCTGAGGTCATAAATAAGGCATAATTCTCCATTGCCTGCTTACAAGTGCTAAGAAGGTGTCCTATACATGTCGTAGAGACTTTTGCCCCAATTTCTCGGTTATGCAAGAATGAACAACCATTGGGCTTGATGAAAGGAGCACAGAGCTCATTGAGGGGCTCAAACTCATGAACTGCAATAAACATGACCTGAGCAAAAGTCAGACATTTAACCGACTGACTTTAACCAGGCCCCCCAAGGATTGTTGATTTTTTTCTTTTTAATGTTTATTTTTGAGACAGAGTGCAAGTGGGGGAGGGGCAGCGAGGAGAGGACAGAGAATCGGAATTGGGCTCCGCACTGACAGCAGAGAGCCCAATGTGGCGCACAAACTCACGAACCACAAGATCATGACCAGAGCTGACATTGGGCACTCAAAGACTGAGCCACCCAGGCGTTCTGTTGATTTTTTTCTTTCTTGAAAAACACCAGCAATTAGTTTATTTATCTTTTCTCTTGTCTGTTATAGGCTCTATTTCACTGATTTCTGATCTGATCTTTGTTATTTCCTTTTTCCCCCAACTTTGGCTTTTGTGCTTTTTCTAGTTCCTTGATGTGTAAAGTTAGGTTTGTTTTGTTTTGTTTTGTTTTAGTTTTTTTTAATGTTGATTTATTTTTGAGAGAGAGAGAGAGAGACACACAGAGCATGAGCAGGGGAGGGGCAGAGCGAGAGACACAGAATCCAAAGCAGGCTCCAGGTTCTGAGCTGTCATCACAGAGCCTGACATGGGGCTTGAACCCATGAACCGCAAGATCATGACCTGAGCTGTAGTTGGACACTTAACCGACTGAGCCACCCAGGTGCCCCTAAAGTTAGGTTTTTATCTGAAATCTTTCTTGTTTGTTAGTGTAAGTATTTATCTTTATGAACAAGAGCTGCTTTGTTGCATCCCATAGTTTTGGTATGTTGTGTTTTCACTTCATCTCAAGGTATTTTTAAATTTCTCTTTTGATTTTTTTTTTGTCTCATCTCTTGTGCAGTAATATGTTGTTTAATCTTCACATACTTTGAATTTCTTCTTGTAATTGATTTTTAGAGTCATACCATTGTGATCAGAAAATATGCTTGATATGATTTTAATTTTAAGTTTATTAAGACTTATTTTGTGGCCTATCATGATTTATCCTGGTGAATGTTCCATGTGTGCTTGAAAAAAATATGTATTCTGTTGCATGTGAATGGAATGCTCTGTATATATCTGTTAAGTCCATCTGGTCCAACATGTCACTTAAGATAAGTATTTTCTCATTGATTTTCTGTCCAGATGATCTATCCATTGATGAAAAGGGTGGGGGGGATTAAAGTCTTTTATTGTATTGTTGCCTATGTCTCCCCTTCAGGTCTGTTACTATTTGTATATAGATGTATATAGATGTCAGTTGCAAATATTTGTATATGTGATATCTTTTTGTTGGATTAAATTCTTTATCATTATATAATGACCTTCTGTGAGTCTTAGGACAGTCTTTGTCTTCACATCTATTTTGCCTGATAAGTATAGCTACCCCAGCTTTCTTTTGTTTTCCATTTGCATGGAATATCTTTCACTCTTTCACTTGACAGTATATGTATCCATATATCTGAAATAAGTTTCTTATAGGCAGCATATAAATGGGCCTTGTTTATTTTTTATCCATGCAGCCGCTCTGCCTTTTGACTGGAGAATTTAGTCCATTTACATTTAATTATTTATAGGTATGCATTTATTGCCATTTTGTTAATTGACATCAGCTGTTTTGTTACTCTTTGGTTCCTTTCTTCTTGGTCTCTTCTTTGTGATTTGATGAATTTTTTTGTAGCGGTATGCTTAGATTCCTTTCTCTTTCCCTTTTGTGTTAAGTTTTTGCTTTGTGGTTACTATGAGGCTTACAGAAAACAACTTATATTTATAATAGTCTATTTAAGTTGATAACAACTTAAGTTTGAACTCTTTCTAAAGCTCTACATTTTAACTCCTCCCCCCCACTAAATTTTGTTTTGATGTCACTATTTACATCTCTTTATTTTGTATATGCATTAATAAATCATTATAGTTGTATATACTACATAGTATATATTATAGTATATAGTTTTGCCTTGTAATCTTCATACTAGCTTTATAAGTGATTAGCCCATCACGTTTACAACATTATGTTGTTCTGAATTTTACTGTAGGTTTACTATAGGTTTACTTTTCCAATGAGACTTTACTTTCAAATGTTTTCCTGTTACTAATAAGTACATTTTCGTATCAGCAGATATGGGGAGGGGCTGAGAGAGAGAATTGTAAGCAGGCTCTATGTCCAGTGCAGAGCCTGATGCGGGCTCAATCCCATGACTGTGGGATCATGACCTGAGTTGAAATCAAAAGTCAGACACTCAACCTACTGAGCCACCCAGGCGCCAAACATAAAATGTTACTTTAATTTCAGGTGTACAACATAGAAATTCAACTTCTCTAAATATTATGCTATGCTCACTACAAGTGTAGTACCATCTGTCACCATATAATGCTATTCTATCACTCACTATATTCCCTGTGTTGTGCCTTTTATTCCTGTGATTTGTTCATTACTGTGGAAGTCTATATCTACCACTCCCATTTTGCCCAACTCCCTACCCACTCCCCTCTGGCAACCATCAGTTCTCTATATTTACAGGTCTGATCTTGCTTTTTGTTTGCTTATTTGTTTTTTTTTAAATTTCCTTATGAGTGAAATTATTTGGTCTTTTTCAGTCTGATTTATTTCACTTATAATACCCTCTAGGTCCATCCATGTTGTTGCAGATAGCATGATCTCATCCTTTTTTCATGAATGAGAAATATTCCTCTGTGTGTGTGTGTGTGTGTGTATCTTCCTTATCCATTCACCTATCAGTAGACACTTAGGTTATATCCATATGTTGGCTATCATAAATAATGCTGCAATAAACATAGGGGTGCATCTGTCTTTTTGACTTGGTGTTTGTGTTTTCTTTGGGTAAATTACTGGATAATATGGTATTTCTATTATTAATTTTCTGAGGAACCTCCATACTGTTTTCCACAGTGGCTACCCCAATTTTCATCCCCACCAACAGTGCATGAGGCTTCCCTTTTCTCCACATCCTCACCAACACCTGTTATTTCTTACCTTATTTTAGCCATTTGACAGGTGTGAGGTGCTATCTCATTGTGGTTTTGGTTTGCATTTCCCTAATGATTAGTAATGTACATCATTTCAAATTTCTGTTGGTCATCTGTATATTGTCTTTGGGAAAATTCCGGTCCTTTGCCATTTTTAAATCAGGTTTGCTGTTCTTTTCTTTTTGTTTTGTTTTGTTTTTGGTGTTGAGCTCTATAAATTCTTTGTATATTTTAGATACTAGCCCTTTAGTGGATATACCATTTGCAAATATCTTCTCCCATTCAATAGGTTGTCTTTTTGTTTTGTTGATGGTTTCCTTCACTGTGCATTTAATAGTTTAGTTTTGCTTTGTTTCCCTTGCCCAAGGAGATATAGCTGGAAAAATGTTGCTACAGCTGATATCAGAAATTACTGTTTATCTTCTCTCCTAGGAATTTTATGGTTTCAGGTCTCACATTTAGGTCTTTAGTTCATTTTGAGTTTATTTTTGTGTACGTTTAAGAAAGCGGTCCAGTCTCATTCTTTTGCATATGGCTGTCCAGTTTTCCCAGCACCATTTACTGAAGAGACAGTCTTTCCCCAGTGTATACCTTGCCTCTTTTGTTATAGAATAATTGACCATATAAATTGTGGGTTTATTTCTGGGCTGTTTATTCTGTCCTATTGCTCATGTGTCTGTTTTTGTTCCAGCACCGTACTGTTTTTTTTTTAATAAGTTTTATATTTTAATTCCAGTGTAGTTAACATACAGTGTTATTAGTGCCAGGTGTAAGGACCATACTACTTTGATGACTCCAGTTTTGTCATATATATTGAAATATGGAATTGTGGTACCCTTAGCATTATTCTTCTTTCTCAAGATTGCTTTGGCTATTTGGGGTCTTTTGTGGTTCCATACAATTTTAGGAGTATTTGTTCTAGGTCAGTGAAAAATGAGGTTGGTGTTTTGATAGGGATTGCACCGAAGTTGTAGATTGCTTTGCTTGTAGTATGGATATTTTAACAATATTATCCCAATCCGTGGGCATGTATGTATTTCCATTTACTTGTGCCCTATAATTTTTTTTCAGCAATGTTTTGTAATTTTCAGGGCGCAGGTATTTCACTTCTTTGGTCACGTCTATTCCTAGGTATTGGTTTTGGTGCAATTGAAAATGAAATTGTTTCCTTAATTTCTCTTTCTGCTACTTCATTATTTTTTTTAAGTTTATTTATTTTGAGAGACACAGAATGCTAGTGAGAGAGAGGAAGAGAGAGAAAGAGAGAGAGAGAGAGAGGGAGAGAGAGAGAATTCTAAGCAGGCTGCACATTCCACAGAGAGCCCAATGTAGGGCTCAAACTCACAATGACATCAGGACCTGAGTCGAAATCAACAGTCAGAACCTTAACCAACTGAGTCACCCAGGTGTTCCAATAATTTCTTCTTTTTATTTTTTAAAATATTTATTTATTTTTGAAGAGAGAGAGAGGCACAGTGCAAGCTGGGAAGGGGTAGAGAGAGAGGGAGACACAGAATCCAAAGCAGGCTCCAGGCTCTGAGCCATCAGCACAGAGCCTGATGTGGGGCTCGAACTCACAGCCAAGAGATCATGACCTGAGCTGAAGTCAGACGCCGACTGAGCCACCCAGGTGCCCCAGGTGTCCCAATAACTTCTATAAATGCTTGGTAGAATTCAGCTGCGAATCCATCTGGTTCTGAACTTTTATGTTTTACTAGTGATTTGATTACTGATTCTATGTCATTACTAGTAATTGATCTGTGCAGATTTTCTATTTATTCCTGATTAAGTTTTGAAAGATTATATGTTTCCAGGAATTTATCCATTGCTTCTAAGTTGTCCATTTTCATAGTATTCTCTTATAATGCTTTGTATTTCTGTGGTGTCCGTTTTTCCTTCTCCTCTCTTATTTCTGATTTTATTTATTTGGATCCTTTCACTTTTTCCTTAATGAGTCTGGCTAAGGGTTTGTCAATTTTGCTTATTTTTCCAAAGAACTAGTTCTTGGTTTAATTGATTTTTTTTCTATTTTTTAAATCTGTTACTTATATCTATTCTTATCTTTATTACCCTTTCTTCTCTCACCTTGGCCTTGGTTTCCTTTTTTAGTTCCTTTAGGTGTAGGGTTAGATTGCTTATTTGAGCTTTTTCTTGTTTCTTAACATAGGCTCATTTTGCTATATATTTTTCTTTTCTGTAATTTATTTTTTATTTTGTACTCTGTAAAAAAATTTATTTTATGAATATAATTTATTGTCAAATTGGCTTACATAAAACACCCACTATTCACCCCAACAAGTGCCCTCCTCAATGCCCATCACCCATTTTCCTCTATCCTCTGCTCCCCCCATCAACCCTCAGGTTGTTCTCTGTATTTAAGAGTCTCTTGTGGTTTGCCTCCCTCTCTCTCTGTTTGTAACTATTTTCCCCCTTCCCCCATGGCCTTCTGTTAAGTTTCTCAAGATTCACATATGAGTGAAAACATATGATATCTGTCCTTCTCTGACTGACTTATTTCACTCAGCATAATACTTTCCAGTTCCATCCACATTGTTGCAAATGGCATGATTTCATTCTTACTCATTACCAAGTAGTATTCCATTGTATGTATAAACCACATCTTCTTTATCCATTCATCAGCTGATGGACATTTAGGCTCTTTCCATCATTTGGCTGTTGTTGAAAGTGCTGCTATAAACATTGGGGTACATGTGCCCCTATGCATCAGCACTCCTGTATCCCTTGGGTAAATTCCTAGTAGTGCAATTGCTGGATCATAGAGTAGTTATGTTTTTAATTTTTTGAGGAACCTCCACACTGTTTTCCAGAGCGGCTGCACCACTTGCATTCCCACCAACAGTGCAAGAGGGTTCCTGTTTCTCCACATCCTTACCAGCATCTGTTGTTTTCTGAGTTAATTTTAGCCACTCTGACCGGTGTGAGGTGGTATCTCAGTGTGGCTTTGATTTGTATTTCCCTGATGATGAGTGATGTTGGGCATCTTTTCATGTGTCTGTTGGCCATCTGGATGTCTTCTTTGGAGAAGTGTCTATTCATGTCTTCTGCCCTGGTGTTTTTTGGTAAGTTCTTTACAGATTTTGGATACTAACCTTTTATCTGATATGTCCTTTGGAAATATCTTCTCCCATTCCTGTGGTTGCCTTTTACTTTTGTTGATTGTTTCCTTTGCAGTGCAGAAGCTTTTTATATTGATGAGGTCCCAATAGTTCATTTTCGCTTTCAATTCCCTTCCCTTTGGAGATATGTAGAGTAAGAAATTGCTGCAGCTGAGGTCAAAGGGGTTTTTGCCTGCTTTCTCCTTTAGGGTTTTGATGGTTTCCTGTCTCACATTTAGGTCTTTCATCCATTTTGGGTTTATTTTTGTGTATGATGCAAGAAAGTGTCTAGGTTCATTCTTGTGCATGTTGCTGTCCAGTTCTCCCAGCACCATTTGCTAAAGAGACTGTCTTTTTTCCATTGGATGCTCTTTCCTGCTTTGTCAAAGATTAGCTGGCCATACGTTTGTGGGTCAAATTCTGGGTTTTCTCTTCTATTCCACTGGTCTGTGTGTCTGTTTTTGTGCCAATAACATACTGTCTTGATGATTACAGCTTTGTAGTAGAGGCTAAAGTCTGGGATTGTGATGCCTCCCGCTTTGGTTTTCTTCTTCAATATTGCTTTGGCTATTTGGGGTCTTTTGTGGTTCCATACAAATTTTAGAATTGTTTGTTCTGCCTTTGAGAAGAGTGCTGGTGCAATTTTGATTGGGACTGCATTGACTGTGAGATTGCTTTGGGTAGTGTTGACATTTTAACAATATTTATTCTTCCAATCCATGAGCATGGAATGTTTTTCCATTTGTGTCTTCTTCAATTTCTTTCATAAGCTTTCTATAGTTTTCAGCATACAGGTATTTACATCTTTGGTTAGGTTTATTCCTAGATATTTTATAGTTCTTGATGCAATTGCAAATGGGACCAGTTTCTTTATTTCTCTTTCTGTTGCTTCATTATTGGTGTGTAAAAATGCAACCAATTTCTGTACATTGATTTTGTACCCTGTGACTTTGCTGAATTCATGTAACAGTTCTAGGAGTCTTTTGGTAGAGTCTTTCGGGTTTTTCATGTAGAGTATCATGTTGTCTGCAAAAAGTGAAAGTTTGACTTCTTTTTTTTTTTGCCAATTTTGATGCCTTTGATTTCATTTTGTTGTCTGATTGCTGATGCTAGAACTTCCACATGATGTTAAACAACAGTGTTGAGAGTGGACATCCCTGTAATATTCCTTATCTCAGAGGGAAAGCTCTCAGTTTTTCCCCATTGAGGATGATATTAGCTGTGGGATTTTAATATATGACTTTTATGATGTTTAAGTATGATCCTTCTATCCCGACTTTCTTGAGGGTTTTTATTAAGAAAGGTTGTTGTATTTTGTCAAATGCTTTTTCTGCATCTATTGACAGGATTGTATGGTTATTATCCTTTCTTTTATTAATGTGATGGATCAAACTGATTCATTTGTGAATATTGAACCAGCTCTGCAGCCAGCCCGGGAATGACTCCCACTTTATCATGGTGAATAATTCTTTTTATATGCTGTTGAATTCGATTTGCTAGTATCTTGTTAAGAATTTTTGCATCCATGTTCATCGGGGATATTGGCCTGTAGTTCTTTTTTGTGGGGTCTCTGGTTTAGGAATCAAGGTAATGCTGGCTTCATAGAATGAGTCCGGAAGTTTTCCTTCCATTTCTATTTTTTGGAACAGCTTGAGAAGGATAGGTATTAACTCTGCTCTAAATGTCTGGTACAATTCCCCAGGGAAGCCATCTGGTGCAGAACTCTTATTTGTTGGGAAATTTTTGATAACTGATTAAATTTCTTCACTAGTTATGGGTCTGTTCAAATTTTCTATTTCTTCCCATTTGAGTTTTGGTAGTGTGAAGGTGTCTAGGAATTTGTCCATTTCTTCCAGGTTGTCCAGTTTGTTGGCATATGATTTTTCATAGTATTCCCTGATGATTGCTTATATTTCTGAGGGATTGGCTGTGATAAATCTGCTTTCATTCATGATTTTATCTATTTGGGTTGTCTCTTTTCTTTTTGATAAGTCTGGCTAGGGGATTATCAATTTGTTTATTTTTTCAGAAAACCAACTCTTAGTTTTATTGATCTTTTCTGTTTTTTTTTTTATTCTATATTGTTTATTTCTGCTCCTATCTTTATTATTTCTCTTCTTCTGCTGGGTTTGGTGTTTCTTGTTGTTATGCTTCTAGTTCCTTTAGGTGTGCTCTTAGATTTTGTATTTGAGATTTTTCTTGTTTCTTGAGATAGGTCTGGATTGCAATGTATTTTCCTCTCAGGACTGCCTTTGCTGCATCTCAAAGGGTTTGGATTGTTGTGTTTTCATTTTCATGTGTTTCCATATATTTTTAAATTTCTTCTTTAATTGTCTAGTGACCCATTCATTCTTTAGTAGGATGTTCTTTAACCTCATGCTTTTGGAGGTTTTCCAGACTTTTTCCTGTGGTTGATTTCAAGTTTCATAGCATTGTGATCTGAAAGTGTGCATGGTATGATCCCAATTCTTTTATATTTATTGAGGGCTGTTTTGTGACCCAGTATGTGATCTATCTTGGAGAATGTTCCATGTGCACTCGAGAAGAATGTATATTCTGCTGCTTTAGGATGAGAAGTTCTAAATATATCTGTCAAGTCCATCTGGTCCAGTGTATCATTCAGGTTCATTGTTTCTTTATTGATTTTCTGTCTAGATGTTCTATCCATGCCTGTAACTGGAGTATTAAAGTCCCCTGCAATTACCACATTCTTACCAATAGCATTGTTTATGTTTGTGATTAGTTGTTTTATATATTTGGGTGCTTTCAAATTTGGGGCATAGACATTTATAATTGTTAGCTCTTCCTGATGGATAGACCCCATAATTATGATATAATGTCCTTCTTCATCTCTTGTTACAGTCTTTAATTTAAAATCTAGTTTGTCTGATGTAAGTATGGCTACTCCAGCTTTCTTTTGACTTTCAGTAGCATGATAGTTCTCCATCCCCTCACTTTCAATCTGAAGGTGTCCTCAGGTCTAAAATGAGTCTCTTGTAGACAGAAAATACATGGTTTTTTGTTTGTTTGTTTTGTTTTTTTTATCCATTCTGATACCCTATGTCTTTTGGTTGGAGCATTTAGTCCATTTACATTCAGTGTTATTATTGAAATATATGGGTTTAGAGTCATTGTATTATCTGTAAGTTTCATGCTTGTAGTGAGGTCTCTGGTCCTTTGTGGTCTTTGCAACACTCACAGAATCCCTCTTAGGATCTCTTGTAGGGTTAGTTTAGTGGTGATGAATTCCTTCAGTTTCTGTTTGGGAAAACTTTTCTCTCTCCTTCTATTCTGAATGACAGGCTTGCTGGATAAAGGATTATTGGTTGAATATTTTTCCTATTCACACATTGAAAATTTCCTGCCACTCCTTTGTGGCCTGCCAAGTTTCAGGAAATAGGTCTGGTACTACCCTTAAGTGTCTACCCTTGTAGGTTAAGGCCTGTTGATTCCCTAGCTGCTTTCAGAATTCTGTATCTTTGTATTTTGCCAGTTTCACTATATGTCATGCAGAAGATTGATTCAAGTTACATCTGAAGGGAGTTCTCTGTGCCTCCGGGATTTCAATGTCTGTTTCCTTTCCCAGATTGGGGAAGTTCTCAGCTATGATTTGTTCAAGCATACCTTTGGCCCCTTTCTCTCTCTCTCTTCTTCTTCTGGAACTCCTATGATACAGATGTTGTTCCATTTCATTGAATCACTTAGTTCTCTAATTCTCCCCTTGTGATCCAGAATTTTTTAAATCTTATTCTCAGCTTCCTCTTTTTCCATAATTTTGTCTTCTGTTTAACCGATTCTCCCCTCTGCCTCTTCAATTCTCACCGTCACTGCCTCTAGTTTATTTTGCACCTCACTTACAACATTTTTTAATGCATCATGACTATTTTTTAGTTCCTTGATCTCTGCAGCAATAGATTATCTGCTGTCTTCTATGCTTTAAGTCTAGCAATTAATCTTATGACTATTGTCCTAAATTCTTGTTCAGTTATATTGTTCATATCTGTTTTGAGCAATCCTTTAGCTGTCATTTCTTTTTGGAATTTCTTTTGAGGAAAATTCTTCTATTTTGTCATTTTGGCTAGTTTTCTGTTTTGTGCCCTGCACCTACGAGCACTACTGTATTAAGGAGGGCTCATACACTGTCCAGGGCCTGGCCCTTCAGGAGGTGTTTTTTGGAGAGCGTTACTTGCTCTCTCTTGTTGTGACTTTGGTTATTTTATCTCTCTACTCATGGTGATGTTTTGAACCCTCCACTAGATGTGCTTTGATTTGTTCGTTGAAGTAGCCCTGGAAAGGAAAACAAACAAAAAACAAACAGAAAACAAAAACATGCAAACACACAAACCAAAAAAACACCAAAAACAAAACCAGAAACACCAGCTACAAGTAAACAACAGGGTGGAGGCGGTGCTGGTGGAAGGGGCCTTATCCCAAACAAAGAGAGAAATGACAGGGGCAGTGGGGAGGGAAAGAAAAAATAAAAATTGACCAGATGGAGAAACTATATGGCTTAATCCAGAGAGAGAGGAGGATAAAGAAGGAGGTGTGGAACGTGTATTAAGAGAATGGATTAAATATGTCTGTTTAAACAAACCAAAAACCGGAGTAACCAGACTAGAGGAGAGAAAAGGTAAGAGGAGAAATGGAAGGGAGAATATATCTATATAACAAGAATTGTCCTAGAATTAATCCAGGCAATGCACCAGCGCTGGTCTGGAGGAGGGGCCGTCTGGTTCCACAGTGTCTACCCTGTCCCAGTAGATACAGTTACCTGCGCAGAGCAGCGTGGTTTGGTGTAGGCTGGTCCCTCCTCCACTGTGGGCCCTGTGGACTGATCCCTGAGGCCCCACCTTGGTGGTGGTGGGGAGAAAAATGGTGATACCCCGCTCTCTCCTCCACGGACCAGGTGTCCCCAAACAATCTGTTCCAGCCGTCCTCACTGTGCCACAGGTGCAAACGAGGCGGTTTGTCTCACTCCACTGATGCCTGTGCCGTGGCTCTTGGCTAGGATTCAAACTCCTGGTACTGGGGGAGTGCTACCCTACGCCCCCCAATACGTGGTCACTGGCTGGTGGACAGGCGGGCTTTGTCCTGTCCCACAGCACTCCAGGGAGGGGATCGCTTCCCCCCACTGTGGACTGTGACCCTGACCTAGCCACAGAGCCTGGGGCTGGGTCCCTTCCTCCCCAGGTGCGCGATCCAGACAGCTGGCCCCAGTTGTGAGAAAGACCCTCAGTTAGAGATTGGATCTTTCTCCATCCCAGTCCATGGTTTTTCTCTTGTCCAGATACAGTCCTATGCTTCCCCAGCCTCTGTTTCTCTTCCCTTTCTGTCTCCCCAGAAGGGGATCCCTCCCCTCCACTCATTTTATCTCTCCCAGTTCACAATCACTCACCTATGGCCTGTCAGGTTGTCCCAGTGGGTCCCTGAAGTGTGACTCTTTTCCTCCCAGACTCTTGGAGTTCAAAGTCCTTTAGTTTCAACATTGCTTTGAGAGATGAGGGAAATTCAATCCCCCTACTTCTCCACCATGTTGGTACTTCCTATATTTTTCTTTTAGAACTGCTTTCACTGTATACCAAAGATTGTGGACCATTATGTTTCCACTACCATCAGTCTCCATGTATTTTTTAATTTCTTTGATTGCTCTATTGATCCATTGGTTGTTTAATTATGTTGTTTAGCCTCCATGTTTGTGTTTTTTCAAATTTGTTTTTCTGTGATCAATTTCTAGTTTCATACCATTGTGATTGGAAAAGATATGTGGTATAATCTTACATTTACTGAGGCACATTTTACATGTGATCTATTCTGGAAAATGTTCCATGTGTATTTGAAAAGAAAATATATTCTGTAGTTTTTGGATGAAATGCTCTTTATATATCTGTTATGTCCATCTGGTCTAATGTTTTGTTCAAAGATACCGTTTCCTTATAGATAAGTTGCCTGGATGATACATCTATTGATGTAAGTGGGGTGTTCAATCCTTTACTATTATTTTATTACCATCAAGTTTCCTCTTTATCTCTGTTAATAGTTGCTTTATGTCTTTAGGTCCTCCAATGTTGGGTGCATAGATATTTACAATGTTATACACTCTTGTTGGATTGACCCCTTTATCATTGTGTAATGTCATTCTTTGTCTCTTACTACCATCTTTCTTTTAAAGTCTGTTTTGTCTGATTGATACCTTGGCTTTCTCCCGCCCCCCACTTCCATTTGCATGGTAAATGCTTCTCCGTCCCTTCACTTCCTGTCTGTGTGTGACTTACGTGTGAGGTGCCTCTCTTATAGGCAACATATAAATGAGTCTTTTTTTTTTTTTTTTTTTAATATTCCTCCACCCTGTATCTTTTAATTGTACCATTTAGGCCATTTACAGTTAAGGTAATTATTGATAAGCATGTACTTATTGCCATTTTGTTACTTGTTTTCTGGTTGTTTTTGTAGTTTTTCTTTTTTTCTTCTCTTGCTTTTTGTGATTGAGTTTCTGCAGTGTTAAGTTTGACTTTCTTTTTAATTTTCTTGTGTATCTGTTAGATTTTGGGTTTGTGGTTACCATGAGGTTCATATATAACATCCTAAGTATACAGCAGCCTATATTAAGTTGATGATCATTTAAATTCAGAAACATTCTAAAAAAAAAAAATCAAGAAACTTCTTTTAATTCTCCACATTTTGTATGTATGCTGTCATATTTTACCTTTCTATTAACATTTTTTTTTTTGGTCTGGTTATGGTTCTTCCTTCTCCACTTAAACAACTGTCTTTAACAATTCTTGTATGTCTGATATAGGGTGATTAACTCCTTTATTTTTTGTCTGAAAAACTCTTAATCTCTCCTTCAAATCTGAATAATAATCTTGCCATGTATTTTTGGTTGTAGGTTTTTTTCCTTTCATTACTTTTAATATATCATGCCCCTCCCTGCAAAGTTTTTGCTGAAAAAAAAATCAGCTGATAGCCTTATAGGGTTTCCCCTGTACATAATTTTTTCTCTCTTGCTGCTTTTAAAATTCTCTTATCTTTAACTTTTGACATTTTAATTATTATGTGTTGTGCTGTGGACTTTGAGTTCATCTTGTTTGGAACTCTGAACCTGGATATCTGTTGTTTTCCCTAGGTTAGAGAGTTTTTTGTTTGCTTGGTTTTTTTTCTATTATTTCCTTAAGTTTTCTGCCCCTTTCTCTCTCTCCTTCTTTTGAGACCCCTGTAATGCAAATGTTGGCTTGATGTTGTCCAAGAGATCCCTTAACCTTTCCTCATTTTTAAAATACTTTTTTCGTTTTGGTGTTCAGCTGGGGTATTTCCATTACCCTGTCTTTCAGATCACTGATACGTTCTTTTGCATCTGCTGATCTGTTGATTCCCTCTAGTGTATTTTTATTTCATTTGTTGTATTCTTCAACTCTGGTTCTTTTTTATATTTTCTATCTCTATCAAAGGTCTGAGTTTTTCTCCTCTCTCTAGCTTGATGAGCAACTTGATCATCACTTTCAATTCTTTATTAGGCATGTAATCTTTGTTTTCTTTCATTCTTCTTCTGAGGTACTGCCTTGCTCATTGTGTTGGAGCATATTCCTCTGTCTCCCCATTTTGCTTGACTTTCTGTGTTTTTCTATGGGTTAGGTAGAATAGCTACTTCTCTTAAACTTGAAGGAATGGTCTTGTGTATGGGGGTCCCCTGTGTAGACTGTGCTTGGTGACTTGTGCTGGCTGGCTGGACCTTGTGGGCGTTGTGGATCAGTGGTCTCAGGGGTCTTGCATTGGGTGCCCTGTCAGGACAGCTAAAGCTAAAGTGGGTGTAAGCCTCTGTGGTCTGTGGGATCTCCATGCAAAATGTGCCCTGGCAGCACAGCTGAAGCTGAAGTGTTGCAAACCAGGTTGTCCCAGGGTGCTCATTCAGGGAGTGTGCTTGCCATGTAACTGCAGCAGAGGCAGTTGCAGGTGGAGGGTGTGCCAGAGTGCTCCACGTAGGGAGTGTGCTCTTGCCGGTGGCTGAAACTGGTGCAGGTATGGGCCAGGGGTTCCCAGGGATGCTGTGCAGGGGGAACCCTGGCAAGGCAGCTGGTTCTAAAAGAGAGGTCACTCGGGAGGTTCTGGAGCACTCTACACCAGAGGTGCCCTAGCAAGTTGTCTGAAAGTCAAGTGGTGTGGGTCTGGAGTACTCCTGTGTTACCTTGGCACAAAGACTGGAGCTGTAGTAAAGCACTAACCAGGGGTGTCCCAGTGTGCACGGCCCTGTAGCTAGCTGCCTTGCTGGGATGGCTGAAGCTGCTGATAGCTAAGGGCCTGGGGCCCCCTGGTTACGGTGCCTGGACTTTACACTGGTCTGTGCTTTTGAGGTGGAGATACCACATACATTGTGTCTGTCAGTTCATCACCTCCAGAAAGATGTCCAGAGGCTCCCTTACCATTTGGCGGGGTTCGAGGACTGGTTCTTCTATATGCTGTTTCTAAACCATATTTTTTTGTTTTGTTTTTCATGCCTAAGGAGAGAGGAATCTGTTCCAGGTCCTTCAGTACTTTCCTTCCCCACTGCCGTTCACTGCATCAGGGACCGGGGGGCAGGGGGGTCCCTTCCTTACCCTGTCCCCATCTCTCTTGCTGTTCTCTTTCACTGTTCTTTTCTTGTGCAGAAGCTGTTCAGCTGGCCCTCTGGTCTTATTTAGGAGTAACTGCCCTGTACACAGGTGTAATTTGGTGAGTTCAGGATCTTTCTATGTCACCATCTTGGGTCAGAACCCCCCTGCTGGGTAGAATGTTCTTATATTGCTTGACAGTTTTTGTTGTTGTTGTTGTTACTTTGAATATATTGCACCAATCCCTTCTGGCCTACAAAATTCCTGCTGGAAAATCTGCTTTAGACTTACATGGGTTCCTTATACATGTTTTTCTTGCTTCTTTTGAGACTCTTTCCTTGTCTTTAACTTTTGACACTAATTATAATGTGTCTCAGTGTGGGTCTCTTTGGGTTGCTTTTTGGAACTCTCTGGGACTTCTGAATCTGTATGTCTGTTTCCTTCCCCAGGATAGGGAAATTTTCAGTCATCATTTCTTCAAAAAGTCTTCTTTCTCTCTTCTCCTCTGGGACTCCTACAATATGAATGTTGGTCTCCTTAACATCCCATAGTTCCTAAAGCTATCTTAATTTTTTCTTTTTGCTGCTCTTATTGGATTTTTACTGCCCCTTGATCCTTTCTTCTCCATCTATTCCACTTTTGAACCCCTCTATTGTATTTTTTTTTAGTTCAGTTATTGTATTCTTCAGCTCTGTGACTTCTGTTTGCTACTTTCCTATATTTTCTATCTCCTTGTTGAAATTTTCCATTTTTGGTCCATTCTTCTCCTGAGCTCAGTATCTTTATGACCATTGTTTTGAACTCTATCAGAGGGAAATCACTTACCTCCATTTCCTTAAATTCTCCTTCTGAGGGTTTAACTTGTTCTTTCATTGGGAACATATTCTTCTGTTCCTTCATTTTCCTTGACTTTCTATGTTGGTTTCTATGCACAGATAAAAGTCACTCCCTCCCCACCTTGAAGGATTGGTCTTGTGTAGATGAAACCTACTGTTCAACCCTGCCCTAGCTCGATTCTCTCAAACATTTGTGACTTGCCAAGCAGCCTACTTTGTTTTTAGTGGTTCCCAGTAATTGAGGGTATCCTAAGATCTATCAGAGTCCCAAATGGGGAGATTTTAGCAGCACTTAGAATTAGGCTGATTGGGAACCAGACTCTAAGGCCACAGCTCTTAAAGAATGTAAATATACCTCTTTCTGGAGAAGACTGGGAGATCAGGTTTTCTGTCTCCTCTCTCTGTACTGATCCCTGGTGTGTGTGTGTGTGTGTGTGGGGGGGGGGGGGTGGTGGTGGTGGTGGTGGTGGCGGCGGCCGGCAGCCAGGTAAGAACTGTTTCTTTGCTAGTCTCTTGAACCTGTAAACACAAGCCTCTTGGCCACCAAAACCAGGCTGTAAATGGATGTCCTTTGGGCAGCAGTCACAAAAGTCAGGGCACTAGATATGTACACAAGCTGTACTCAGAGATACCCACCAGTTGGAGCAAGTGAAAGGTAGAGGGCACATGTGGCAACCACAGGTCTCCATCCCCAGAAAACACTGAAGTTGGCCCCAAGACATGCAACAAACCCAAGGCTTGTCCCTTAGGTTGAAGTTCCAAGACAAGCAAATATGCCTCTTGCACAGAAAGACTTGGCATGTGTTTCAGACTGCTGTCTCTGCACAGTGCCCGGGGCGGGTAGTAGCCAGCCAAGATCCGTTCTTCCATTTGCTGTAGCCCTATGGGACCCAGGACTGCAAGCCCCTCTGGCCATCGGAGCCAGGCAATCAAGGGGCGTCCCTGGGTCACAGCCACACGAACCAGGGCACCAGAAACACGTACAAGCTCCTCTAGGGGTGATACCAGTGGCCACGAGCATGGCTGTGGAAGAGCCTTAGAACAGCATTACCTCCACATCCCCCCCCACCCTGTGCCAGGTCTCAGCCAAGGATTACATTTGGCCTCAAACATGTTTAATTAGAAGACTGCCCTCAGGCCACAGTTACAAAAGATAAGCTAATAGACCACTTACACAGAAAGATGGGGTGCTATTGCCTCCTTGCTGTGCCCTGGGGGGGGGTAGTTAAAAACCCTGTAACAACCCTGACAGTTCCCCAGTAAGCCCCACTGGCCACCAGAGCCAAGCATCAAAGAGGTGTCCTCTGAGCAGCAGTCACAGAAGTTGGGATGCCAGATGAGTGTACAACTTGCAGATACCAGTGAGCTGGGATGAGGCAGAGCTGGCCTCCATTGTTGGGGGTTATTTCAGTAGGCCCCTAGATGTGTTTTAAATTAGGCCAACACTTTAAGATAAACAAGCCTTTTTTGTGGAAAGTCTGGACCCTTTTCAGACAGCTGCCTCTGCAGTGGGCCCGGGGATGGGTGAATCCATCTGCACCCTTTGGGGGTCTCATGGATAAAACCCCATTGCCTTTCAAAGCTAGATGCTTTGTGGGCTTGTCTCTCAGGTGCAGGTCTTAAAAGTCAGATGCAAGATATGGAGTTGAAATTCTTCACTCCTTTGGGAGAGGCTCAGGGTTGGGTGTTCCTTCTCGATTGTGGGTCTCCGGGGCCACCTGAGTGGCTCGGTTGGTTGACCAATTGTGGGTCTCCATTCGGAGGATGGGATTTATCTCAGCCTCTCATACTTGCTTCAGTATGTTTTGTTGGTTGGTGTTGTTGTTGGTTCTTTTGCTCAATGTGTAGGAGTCCACTCAGCTAGCTTTTTGTTTTCAGAGAAAATTGCTTTGTACACAGCTGTAGATCTGTGGGAGGAGGCTGAATTTAGGGTCCACCTTGTATTACCATCTTCAACTAGAAACCACATACCCTTTAAAATAACCAGTTGAGGTTCAGATGCTGGCTCTTCTTTCTGGGACTTAAAAGCATCACTGACCATACAATCTTTACCCAACTGGACGGTAAGAAACAATGTGAGATATTCTGCCAATGGCAAAAAATGTCAAGTTAATAAAGAAAGGTGATAAAATCCTAATGTAGTTGTGGAGTAGGTAGGATAAGGAAGATAGCATGCAGTTACAGAACAAAGAGAAATGACAAGTTAGATTTTGCAGCATATCAACGAACAAGGTGGGGATAGTTACAAAATGTTCATGAAACACAAAGTTAGTTATTATCAGTCAGTACAATCCTCTAAGAAATGGTTAGGATAGCTGCCAAAAAAACCGAACTGACTCAGTAATAGGTGTTTACTCTCATTTATTTTGGATTGCACACGTTCTCTTGCCAATTTATTACCAGCAGCTGGAGTCCAGTTGTGGGGTTATGGCAAATGGACAAACCTGACCCATCACTTAGAAGGCAACACACGTTCAACTGTAGAAGCAAAGCAGTTCTAGCCGAGCAGCTGCTTTCAGGACGACTGCTTTCACTGAGACTTTAACTGGCATCCAAGAGCTTTTACGGAAAGCTCGGTAAAAAAGAACTCTAAGGGTGTATGCTTGGCACTATGTAGACTATTTGAATTAAAAAAATGGAGACTTAACAGTACATTCTCACTTAACAGCTCTGAATGCTGTGGCTAAGTGTGCAGAGGAATAGCTCTAAAATTTTCTTTCATACCAAAAAGATGCTCAAATCCTAAAAGGCGACACACTGTATGGCAAATTTAAGTACAGTTTTCATTCTGTAAATAAATAACCTGTGGAACATTCCTAAAGAAAGCCATTATTTTCTGTTCTATTCCACATTTCTGGGAAACAGAAGTTCTAGGACTTGAACTGTTTGTGCTATAGCAAATAATATCTACTATAGTTAGGAAGTTGGTGTTTTAAAGGATATTTATTCTCCAGGGTCGGTAAGGAATTTCTTCTTTATTCAAAATATCTACCAATTAGAAAAGGAAACGGACACCAGGAAAATCTAGTGACACTCCCATCCTCCCCCCGCCCCCCCCCTGCCATTTTCTTATACATGCTTTCAAAGTCATTTGAAAATAATACCATTTCCTTTGCTGGGTCGGTATCTTAAGGGTACAATGAACATTTCTTGAAACGAGCAGGAATTTTACATCAGTAACACTGTTACCTTTAGAGGATACAAAACTACTGACACAGGTAACCGATTACAGTCTGAGCAAAAACCTGTGAGAGCCAATGAAAAAAATTATAATTTTGACTGGTTTCCTTTATTATTGTTGTCTGCCCACACGTTCTGCAGCTTGGAGTGCCTTTCAAATCCTTCTAAGACTCCTCTTCATGAGTTACAGAAATATACACAGAATAAAACAGATGGTAATTTTAAAAAATTAAGTCATCTTACACATTACAGGCTAGACAGTTCAATGTAATCGAAGATGATAGCCCTGAAAAATTCGACGGTAGGATTTTAAAGTTCAGATGACATAGGTTTGTTCACTCTTGGTTTGTTTCAAGTATTACTGACCTGTATTTGAAGTCTCTCCTCAACTCCTACTGCATTATTTACTTGCGCAGTAAAATGTGAAATATGAAATACGCAATGTTGATGACAAATGTCTCAGAACATTGGGAATAAGATCAATGAAGAGCAAAGTAAATCTAGAACAAGGAAAGGTACATTTATTAAAAATAAAAACAGTAGACATTTTCTGATAACAAAACCATTTAGAATCCAAAGACATCCAATATACATTGTAACAACGCACATGTATTAAAAAAACAAACAGACCCATTAGTAAATTTTTTTTTTTTCCGAACTTTAGAAAGGAAAAAAGTACTTTGGCTACCTCCTGCTGGAGGTCTGCCCCCAAACACAGCACGCAGGACCAGCATCCGCCTTCAAGAGCTCTGCACTGCAGTGTGCATTCCTTCTGTGAACACAACGTTTCTGAATAAAATCTATTTCTGTAGGGATGATCCAGAACATAAGTCAGTGGCTCCATTTCATAAAAAATATTCATAGGCTGCATGAGCAGTGGCAACCGTTTTTCCAAAATCTTCAGTTTTAACAAAAAGTACAGAATAAACTAAATCTAGATGTTTTCACATTATTTCACATGAATATCAAGTACTGTGTAAAAATCTATGTAAAACCTTAAGTTAGCCAAAACTAGTGTCTTTAAACTTTAGATCAAAGTTGTTCTTCACCCTTTTACCATGGCTGACAAATCTTTTCTGCCTTTGTTATGAATAATGTTTGTCAAACCAAAGAACTCTGAAAAAGAATGTGTAATCTTGAAGGAAGAGAGTACCAAAAATGTCATTTAACTTCAGTCCTAAGACACACACAGTTCCTGCTGGACAGTGGACTGCGAGAGTTTATTATCTTCAGTCTTCTCGTGTCCTGGGGCATGACAAGCAGTCTTCTTCTTAAATAACCGAAGACTCAATCTCAGTAATTCATTGTCTACCACTGGAGCACTTGTGTAAGCCTGTTTCACGGTGCCCTATTTGAAGAAAACAAAAACAAATTTTAAAAGATGAGGGGCGCCTGGGTGGCTCAGTCGGTTAAGCATCTGACTTCGGCTCAGGTCATGTTCTCACGGTCCGTGAGTTCGAGCCCCGCGTCAGGCTCTGTGCTGACAGCTCAGGGCCTGGAGCCTGCTTCAGATTCTGTGTCTCCCTCTCTCTGACCCTCCCCTGTTGATACTCTCTGTAGAACGTGGGCTCTAGGAGTGAACAAATTCTCTAGAAGACAGCTGATCACTGCAGTCCACTGAGAAAGTACTACCGCCCTTCTGTTAAAATGCTTATTTCTATTACTGTAATTTAAGGCTACATTAGCATTTTTGGAAGTTGTCATAAAATTTTGTTAAATGTTCTCCAAGTGTGTTCATAAATGAAAGAAGGTAAGATCTGACTATCTTGGGCATTCTGCCATTTCTCTTCTTTCTAGGATCCTTAAAAGAACAGTGTTCCTCGATTACATGTGTGTTGAAAAATATACATGTTGTGATACAGAAAACTGACTTTTTATGCATACTTCGTGTTTACACTTGGGTACTGATTCACATAACCATGACCGCAATCAGAATAGAGAAGTTTTATCATTCAGAAAACTCCCTTTGTGTTCACACCCTCTCCCCAACTCTAACCCCTGGCAATCAGTGATAGGGTCTCTGTGATTGCTTTGCCATTTCCAGAACATCAAATAAATGGAATCCTACACTATATGATCTTTAGAGACTTGTTTCTTTCAGTATCGTGTTTTTGAGATTAATCCATATTATTGATAGTACTTACTGACAGTTTGGCTATTTTTTCTTATAAATTAGTAACCAGTTATACAGATGTGTCCTAGTTTATCAATTAGCTACGTAAAGAACACTGGGGTTGTTTCCAGTTTTTGGAGATTATGAATAGACCTGCTATAAGCTACTGTGGAAAGGTTTTTATATGAATGTAAGTTTTCATTTTTCGAAGGTAAAAACCTGGCAATAGGGATTACTGGGTCATATAGTGAATATTCATTTCACCAACCAACCACACTGTATTCCCACGTGGTGTACCATTTTGCATTCTCACCGGTAACACGTGGTAGTTCCAACTGCTCTACATCCTTGCTACGGGGTTTGTTGCTGTTGGTTTTTAGCTACCGTAACAGGTTCACAATGGTATCTCATTTAATTTTTAATCTGCATTTGTTAATGGCTCAAAATGTTAAACATCTTCTCATGGGCTTATTAACATATCCTCTTTGGTGAACTGTCCATTCAAGTGTTGCCCGTTTAAAAAAATTGGATTGCCTTTTTTTTTTTTTACTGTTAACTTTTCAGAGTCCTTTACACATTCTAGGTATAAGTCCTTTCCCCAAAAAGTGGTGTCCAGGTATTTTCTCTCAGTATCCTTGTCTTTTCAGTCTTCATCTCTTTCACAGAAGTTGTCCATTTTGATGAAGAACAGGTATGTCAAAATAAAAAGTTCAATTAAAAAAACAACCCATTTTTAAATCCCCCCCCCCCCCCGCCCCGGTAGATTAGTCCTACTTGTGTGGGTTTATGGGTTTATTTCTGGACTCTGTACCATTGGTTTTGGTGTGTGTCATCCCTGGTGCCAGGACTACATTATCCTGAGTACTGTGGCTTTACAGGCAGTCTTAAAACTGGGAACTTTGAGTCCTTCAACTGTATTCATCTTTTTAAACAACTATTCTGTGTATTCTAGTTGCTTTGACTTTCCATGTAAACTTGAGAATCTGTTATCTTAAAAAAAAACAGTGCTGCAATTTTGCTGGATTGTGTTAAATCTGCAGATCCATTTGGGGAAAATTACTATCTTAACTATATGGAGTCTTCCAATCCATGAACAAGATGTACATCTCCATTATTCAGGTCATCTTTGATTTTTTATGTCAGGGTCTCATAGTTCTCAGCACACAGACCCTGCACCATGTTCTGTTAGATTTGTATCTAAGTACTTTCTGCTGGGGAGCCACTAAAAAGTATTTCCTACCTTTCAGTTCCCAGGTGCTTCTATACACTGTTAGTATATGGAAATCCAATTGCTTTGTGCATGCTCTGTTTCCTGTGGCCTTGTTACACTCTTAAGTTCTGAGAGTGTTTCTGATAAATTCCTTGAAAACTTTCACGTAGGCAATCA
Source organism: Acinonyx jubatus (assembly GCF_027475565.1). NCBI lineage: Eukaryota > Metazoa > Chordata > Mammalia > Carnivora > Felidae > Acinonyx > Acinonyx jubatus. The sequence continues at coordinate 24,650,677 of NC_069380.1, read as the reverse complement.
TCTTGTCTGTAAATACAGTTTTACCTCTTCTTTTCTAATCTGTATGCCTTCTACTTCCTTTTCTTATTGAACTGGCTAGAACTCCCAGTAAAATGTGGAATAGGGGTAGTGAGAATGGACAGCCTTGCCTCGTTCTGACCTCTCCGGGAAATATTTCAAACTTTTACCCTTAAGTACGATGTTAGCTACAGGTTTTTGGAGATGCGAGTCAAGACTCTTTCTTATTCCAGCTTACTAAGAATTTTTATTGCATAGGAATGCTGATTTTTCTCTGCATCAATTGACAGGATTAGGTATTTTTTCTTCTTGGTCTGTCAATATGTGGATTACATTGAATAATTTTAGAATACTAAACTAGCATATTAAACCAGCCTTTCACTCTGAGGATAAATGGTATTTGGTCATGGTGCAGTACTCCTTTTATATACTGCTGGATTTGATTTACAAGTTTTGAGGATTTTTTATGTGTATGCTCATGAGTGATACAGATCGGTAGTTTTCTTGTGATGTCTTACTCTGGTTTTGATATCCAAGTAGTTGTTGTCCTCATAAAATGAGTGGGGAAGGATTCCTGTCTCTTCAATTTTCTGGAAGAAATTATGTAGAATTGGTGTTATTTCTAACTTAAACATTTGGTAGATTTTGCCAGTGAAACCATCTGAGAGTGGAGGCTTCTTTTCCAATAAAAACCAGACCAAAGCAAACAGACACAGACAATTCAAAGATGCTTGTGGATTTTAGAGCAATTGATCCATTTTTCCTAAACTGTCGAATTTATGTGCATAGAGCTGTTTACAGTATTATCCTTTTAATATCTATGAGACTTGGATTAGTTTTTTTCATCTCTTCAGAATTTTTCTATTAATTTCTTGTGGTATTCCTTCCTTCCTTCTGCTTGCTACCAGTTCTATACATTCTTTTAATACTACAATACTCAAATGAGACTTCAGCTCATTTAAAGCAGCTAAGTGTTCTCTTGGTATCCTTAAACTATCTTTTCTGATATGTATAATTTATATATTTTAAAAATCATTCTCTAAAGACCATGCCAAAATATGAGTTCACTGGCTTTCCACTTTTTTTCATCATCTGATACGAAGTACCATTTTCCTTGATGAGTGGTCCTATTCTGTATTTTGCTTTTACAGTCCTATATATTTTAAAGAGGTTTCTTTTTTTCTTAACATCTTTCACGATGCTCTCTTATATCTGAAATTAATTCTTCTTCAGTTGGGTCTCTTCAGGTTTTGTGTGAAAATTTTTAACGCTGAGCAATCAGAAAAGCTCACAATGCTTTCTTCAGGTGGATCATTTAAGACATTAATACTGTGCCACTATAACTTTTTACAACATGTCACATGCTAGTTAATGGTCTGTGCCCTGTACTGAAGGATTACAAGGTTCTGACAATGGCTCTCAAGGAGAATTCTGCAAGGGCGTTTTTGGTTGTCACAATTTCTGAGAGGCACTATGGCATATTAGAGGAGGAACCAGGGAATGTTACAATATATTTTTTATGAAAACGAGGCAGGATTCTGGTGAGACTGCAAAACATGCAGCCTTTTTCAACCCAAGTCCTCTCCTTGAGCAAACAGAAAAATTTTCAACTTCAACGCCTGAGGATGGAAGCAAGTCGTACCATTGTAGACACTTATAAGAGAAGCGGACCCATTACATACGTGCTTCAAGGCTAACTAGGACTCGATTCTCGTAGGGACATTTCCAGCTGAGAAAAGCTGCAAGGAGAAATGGGCACCTAGGCAACAGCATGAGGAGAAAACTAAGTAGTACATGAAGTACATGAAATGGGAGTGCAGAGAATGATTGTAGCAACTCTGTCAGGAGTGACTCTGAGCCAGGCCTTTAACTAGGGAAGACTTTAAAAGCTTCCTATTCCTTGTATCTGTTTCCATTTTAATCGCTGCAGTTGAGTTCATCCCTCTGTTTTTCATGAATTTAATTTCTTCTGCAAATGCGAATCTTTTCTTTAGCAATGTTGTTTTAAGTGTCCCCAGGTAAAAAGCTAATGAAAGTTTCTCTAACCTTTTAAACCAACTCTCTTAGGCTTTTTAAAGTTTAGACATTTTCAATTTCTCATGATCAGATCTCTTCCAAATCTAATTTCTATTTTATGTTTTATTTTATTCTTCTTAAGTAAATGCTTACGTACACTCACCTGTATTTATTTCCTTTCTTCTGGCTTGGTACATTCTCACAGACACTATTCCTTCCTAGAAATAGCCTCACCACTCTGTGTCTGGAAAATTTTTTTCTCTGATGTTCAGTTTAGCTAATAAAACATACTAGAAATTTACTTAGAGAAACTTTTCACAAATGGAAACGTTTCACAGAAAGAGACTATTTAAAACTCTTTATGCATCAAATTTTGAATAACATTGCTATTCGACACAAACGTTCATCAATACTCTTGAAGTAAAATGAAAACCATTACAAAATAGAATTCTTCTTTCTCCATGTGTAAAAGACTAGGAAACCAAACTCCTAAAAGCAGATAACGAGACCTTAATCTCACCTTAAAGCAATCAAATGAAAAATATACCATCCATACTTTCCAAGGAAACAGTACCTTCTCATTTTTAACAAGCTGCTTCCGGATTGCTGAATCCCGTCTGAAGCATAACGCTTTACAACAGGGCCCAAGATTACTAAGAAGACTTGCTCGCTCTTCTTTTCGTAGTAATGCAGCCATGTTGAGAGCCCCCAGTTCATGTTCAAAAAGACTGTCTGCATCTTTCAATAAAAACAAACAGGCATTAAGTTTTCCTAAAATAGGAAAGTGCTGCTGGCTGCTTACATATTCCATTAAGTTTATCATCATGCTGGTGAAAATTATTTTATATTAAAGGCATATATACCTTATTAGGTCACAAAACACGTCTCAATGCATTTAAGAGAACTGAAATCCTATCCTGCATCTTTTCAGAACATGAAAGTATAAAACTAGAAATTAATTACAAGAATAAAAAGCAAGAAAAAACCCACAAACACATAAAGGCTAAACATGCTACTAAAAACAACTAATGGGTTAACAAAGAAATGAAAGAGGAAAATGGAGACAAATGAAAATAAAAACACAACAGTCCAGCATCTTGGGGACACAGCAAAAGCAGTTCTCAGAGGGAAACTTATAGCAACACAGGGCTATGTTAAGAAACAAAAATCTCAATCCAACCTTGCACCCTAAAGGAATTAGAAAAAGAACAATGCCCAAGGTGAGTACAAGTGAGAATCATAAATATCACGGCAATGACAAAGACTAAAAAAATCAATAGAAAAGATGAATGAAACCAAAGGCTGGTTCTCCGTAAGAGAGAAACAAAACTGAGAGTCATCAAGAAAAAAAATGACAAATAAATATAACAGAAACGAGAAGTAACAAGAAACATTACAGAAATACAAAGGATAACAGAGTACTATGAAAAATTATATGCCAACAATTTGGACAACCTAGAAGAAATAGGATCTGAACAGACCAATTGCTAGTAACAAAACTGAAGTCATAATCAAAAACTCCCAACCAAAAGTCTAGAACCAGGTGAATTCTATCAAACGCTTGTTAATAAGTTAATACCATGTCACCTCAAACTATTCCCCCCAAAATAGGAAGGAAAGCTTCCAAATACACTCTATGAGGCTAGCATTACCCTGATATCAAAACCAGACAAAGACACCACAAAACAACAAAACCATAGGCTAATATTTCTGATGAACACAGATGTAAAAGTCCTCAACAAAATATTAGGAAACAACATTCAACAACACATTAAAAGGACCGTTCACCACAATTCAGGGGGATTAATTCCAGAGATCCAAGATGGTTCAATATGCAAATCAATCAATAGGATATACCACATTAACCAAACTAAGGATAAAATCGTGTTACCTCATGGGGGAGGAAAAAGCATTTGACAAAACTGAACAGCTGCTCATGATAAAAACTCAACAAAGTGGGTTTAGAGGGAACGTACCAGAACATTAAAAAGGCCATCTATGAGCAACCCACAGCTAACCTCATACTCGATGAAAAAACTGAGAGCTTTCCCTCTAGGATCAGGAACAAGACAAGGATGCCCACTCTTGCCACTTTTATTCAGCACGGTACTGGAAGTTCTAGCCACAGACCGGAAAAAGAAATAAAAGGCATCCCAATTGGTAGAAAGTAGTAAAACTGTCACTGTTTGCAGATGGCATGATACAGTACACAGAAAACCCTAAAGACTCCACCAAAAAACTCCTAGAGGTAATAAACGAATTCTGTAAAGTTACAAGAAACAAAGTTAATTTCCAGAAATCGGTTGCATTTCTGTACTCTAATAATAAAGTAACAGAGGAATTAAGAAGACAACGCTGCTTAAAATTGTACCCAAAATAATAAAATACCTAGGAATAAACTTAACCACAGAGGTGAAAGACCTTTACTCTGAAAACTATAAAACACTGATGAAAGAAACTGAAGATACAAACAAATGCAAACACACACCACGCTCATGGATTGGAAGAATATTGTTAAAATGTCCACACTACCGAAAGCACTCTACAGACACAATGCAACTGCTATCAAAATACCAATAATGTCCACAAAACTAGAATAAACAATCTTACTATTTGTATGAACCACACAAGACCCCCACATAGACAAAGCAATCTTGGCGGAAAAAGAACAGTGTTAGAGGGATCACCATCCCAGATATCAAGCTAGAATGTGCAATCTAAAAAAACAAAGCAGAAACTGACAAATGAATACAGAGAACAAACTGATGGTTTCCAGATGGGAGAAGGGTGGGGGATGAGCTAAAAGGTATGCCAGTAATGGAATAAATAAACCACAGGAATAAAAGGTACAACGCAGGGAATGCAGTGAATGGTATTGTAACAGTGCATGGTGACAGATGGCAGCTATACTTAGTGTGAGCAGAGCATAACCTCAGAGTTGGTGAATCACTGTGCTGTACAACTGACACCGATGGTGACACCGTGTGCCAACCATACTGCAATTAAAACATACAAGAGGCAACACATTCTCTGTGAAAGATCTTGAACATGTGGTTATGTTGCTAATCTCAAACAAAAATAAATATTCAGATAGCCACTTGAAGGTGTAAGACAAGTAGCCTAGGGGGAAAGGATTTAGACACTGACTACTATCTATTACTGGGAAGAAAGGTTGGAAGTTAGAATTAGTGAAATTGAATTCAGTATATTGTTTACCGTCAACTATCGCATAAAGTCCCGGAATAGATTTCAGGACTTTATTATAGCAGCATTCAACTGCAGTAATATGACTACCTTTTGTGATCTCTTAAAAAAAAAAATCAGGTAAGTGATGATTAGGTATTAAGACAACCAGCAAATTTTATCGTAGATTTGGTCACTGTGAAAACAATGTATAAATAAAAATCACTTAGTCTTAAGTTACAACATGCAAAGGCAGGGAGGAAACACTTAAATCTCTCCTTAATTCTTCTATTTTTATAAAGTTTGATGGAAAATAAAGAGGTTGGGTTAAATAAGAAGTCAAAATAACAGAACAGGGCCAGTCAGTAATCCAAAAATATAACACAGTAAAACTTCACAGCTAGCATTCTACAAGCTGGCCAGAAGTACCAACAGCTACCAGATACTGCTTCTATGACAACATAATCAAACAGGTTATTGTTAGAGTCCACAAAGGAAAATGGTAAATATCACCTAGTAAAAACACGACAGACACATCTGACTGTTTCACACTTCCATTTCCTGAACTGCAAAGCACAGTGAGATTAGAGAATTAACAAGAAACTAGTCTCATGTAATATATCTAGTCAACAGGTCATATACCTGTCAAAAGGTACAGAATGTAAGACAAGTGTAAATAAATATAAAGAAAAAACTCAAAACCAGTTTGCAAACTTCAGTGTCTATCGGAATCATCTGAGGAGCTTTCTAAAATACAGTGCCAGGGTTCTACCACTGCATCTACAGAATCTCCACAGTTGGATCAGGATACCTAAATGGGAAAAAGGCAGCCCCTCAGGTGATTCAGATAGAACTATGCTTCAGGCAAGCAGTGACATAGACAGACACACGTAGTATTAAAAAAACCTAAAAACCCCCAAAATATTGACTACCATTCCACTGTAGATACAAATACAGAAGAAATGTGCACTGAGCCCACCTTCTTCCTGGAACAATGGTCATGATGACAAATTTCTTTTTATTGGAATCCTCATCGTTCTCTTCTTTAACAAAACAATACAAAACACACACTTGTGCACCTCCCTAGAAAGTATAACACGCCCAAACTTCCAGTCTCTTCGTGGTTTTGAAATGATTACCACAAAATTATTCAAGAGACTTTTTTTTTTTTTAAGTAATTTCTGTGCCCAACACGGGGCTCGAACTCACCACCCTGACATCAAGAGTTGCAGTCTCTACCGATTGAGCCAGACAGGTGCCGCCTTACTTGTTTTTAATCTATCACACTCCACACAGAAAACTTAGGCAAAGGCAATTTAAGTTTTGGTATACTTATAAAGTTTACAGTGTTTTTAAAATTACAAATGGGATAGGGATATACGTTCTTCAGTACTGGGACACTGAAATAGACTGAATAGGATAGAAAAAATCCGTACCAATTATTTTACAAATACTTCTTGAAATTGTGTGTCAGACACTGTTCTAGATAATAGCATAATCAGTAAGAACAGGTCATTATACAATGGATACAGCAGTATACAAAGTCCCATTCCTTAGGAAACGTATATTCAGCATCCTGAATCAGTTCTCTTGTTCTCTAATTAGGAGAGGTCTGATTGGTGAGCAAGAATGAACCCCCCCTTTACGATGTATGTCATCAGGTTATGGCCAAACTATATTTCCTAGGTAGCAAAGTCATAGGAGCAAACTGCTTTAGAGGTGGGTGAGACCTTAGGGCTTTCACTCCATTATTTAATACCCACAGGAGTTACCTGCTTAAGGTCAAAGAGCCAACCAAACAAGGCAGAAAGCGGGGGCAGGAACCTAGGAGTTCAGTCATTTGTCAAGTTAAGACATATTCACAATCATAATAATTTATATGTTTCACGCATGTGTTTCATTCTATATTTATTGGGACGTGTTAAAATCAAGACTTTTGCTGCTTATGCTAACAGTTGAAAGAAAAAACATGAAAGAAATAAAACAATTTTTTTCAGGGAGCCTGGGTGGCTCAGTCAGTTAAAATGCCTGCCTCTTGATTTCAGCTCAGGTCATGATCTCACAGCTCCTGAGTTGGAGCCCCATGTTGGGCTCCGCTGTGACAGTGCAGAGCCTGCTTGGGAATCTCTCTCCCCCTCTGTCTCTGCCCCTCTCCCGCTTGCTCGCGTGCTCTCGCTCTCAAACATTAAAATTTTTTTTCCATTTTTGTATTAGTAAAAATCTTAATTTTTAAACCTTTACTCTCACAAACATGATATAAAATTAAATGTCGTTGCTTTCACATTTTATCTCTTTCTTCTTTTTACCACCCAGTCATTCCCCTTCCGTTGTAATGAAAAGCTGTTGCAATAAGGTCTAAAATCAATATGAAACTATTTTCAAACTAAATAGTAGTAGTCACTATTTATTAAGTGTCACCACATGTTAGGAATCATTCTTAGTATTTTACTTAAACCTCATTTGCTGCTCCTAACAATCTTATGAAGTTGATGGGGTAACTATTCCCAGCTTACAAATGGTGACACTAACACACAGAGTAGCTGGTAAGTGTGTGCCTATTTAGGAATCCAGATTATCTGGCACAGACACCAAGCTTCTACCCCCTTTGTTAAAGGCTCAACCTAGGCATTTGCATATGGGTAGAACTCCCCATTTCCCAGGGGAAAGGGTTGCCTTGACACCCAATTTGTTTAGATACGAACGAAGCCCACTTTTCCAGGCTCTGCTCTGGTTAGTTCTGGGAACACGACTAAGAACTTTACTGTGCTATTTCTGTACCTTTTTTGCTTTAGTTTGCAGAGTCAAAATTCCTTTTTAAATTTCTGAAAAAGATTTAATACTGAATATCAAGTGATTCCTCAAAAAAAAAGTTCCTACACTTGGAGTGCTATGTGAAAACAAAGAACCCTTTTCAAAGGCATCTCAATTAAGTCGCAGCAGACATTACACAAAGTAGAATGGGATTACCTTTGGGTTTTTCTAAAAGTCTCTGACAAGTTTCTTTGACTTTGGTGAAGAGTTCAGAACCTGCCAACTTTTTAGAAATCCCCACTCTTAGCATAACGGCTCCAGGTGTGAATTTTAAGAGGGCAGCCCCAGGCTCTCGTGGTTCTTTTGGATGCTTTGGCATAAGACCAGACCAATCCACATCTATCACATCTAATGGATCTGTAAAAAGTTAAGAATGGGATTTTGTTTTTACATCAAGAAATAGCATTCTTGTTATCTTTTGATAAACAGAAACTGCAAAACATAGAAAGCATTAAGTAACAAGTGTTTTAAATGAAAAATAACAGTCTTAAAATGAGAGCTTTACTATAAAGACTAATATTTAGAATCTAAGGACCTTTCCAGTAAAAAAAAAAAAAAAAAAAACACCTCACCAAAAGATAACAGGCAAGCAAACAAAACCCAAGCGCATTCCTCCAAATTTAATACTGCGAACAAATAATCCATCTACTGACAAGGGACAATTGAAAAAATGAACAGTAATGTTCTATTTAATAACATATAATAAAAAAAGATATACGTACCTTCTACATTAGTAGAAAATTGTGAAATACAAAACAAATTAAGTCAAAATAAAATTTTAACGTTTTACATTCCCCAACAAAACAAAGACCCGCACTATGATAAAAAAAAAAAAAAATTATAATGGGGCGCCTAGGTAGTACAGTTGGTTAAGCATCTGACTCTTGATTTCAGCTCAGGTCCTGATCCCACCATGGTGAGATCCAGCCCCGCGCTGGGCTCTGGGCTTGGAGCCTACTGATTCTCTTTCCCCCCCTCTGTCTGCCTCTTCCCCCACGCGTGTGGGCTCTCTCTCCCTCAAACAAATTACAACAAGCAGACAAACTGGGACGTTGCTTCAGGCTGTGGTCACCAGAATAAGCTCTGGCGGAGTGTACGGTTCTATACTATACAAGGGAAGATAATTACTGAGTTGAGAAAATTGACAGAGGTATATAGATCTTGCATAAATGTAATTTCAACAATTATAAATTTTGAATGACCGTTTCAGCAGTTGGCTTGTGGCACCACAACCGTGAAGCTTCGTACCATACATCTACCATCCGGAACATTGCTGGGCAATCAGTATTCGGTTAGATTCCAAGTTATATAACATGAATTTCAACTTCTGGAACGGAAATCTTAGAATTTGACTATTTTAAAAGAGACCCTGTCCAATTCGTAGGCAATGTCGACTTAAAAGTGTGCTGACCATACAGACTGTGATTTTCATTGTATTGGCCTTTCAGTCTCAAATAATACATAGAAAGAAAAATTCTGCCTTTCATTACTTAGCAATGCCTTAATACCAAAAATCAGGTCATTTTTACGTTCAACCACCTTTGTAAATGATTACCTGGCATCTTCTCCTCATCCTGTTGGTCTTCCCTCTTTTCAGCATCACCTGCTAGAATTTCATCTAGTTCATCATCACTGATTGGCTCATATCCTTCTCCAGCACCAGATCCTAATGAATGTGCATCATCTAACTTGGATTCGTCATCTCCTGTTTCGGAAAGATTTATCTCATGTCAAAGAGCACACGGGAGGGACATTTAAGTGAAACCAAAGAGGAAGAGGCTGTGCACACTAAAATATTTGAAGAGTGTTTTTTTCCTTAGAAAACTACATTTCTTAATATTCCAAAAGGAAAATTAAATTTTAAGCGCAAGAACACAGTAAAAACAGCAATACCGAAACAAGTTATAAGATTACAATTAAAATGTGACAAAAGGTACCGCTAACTTATTAATTTTGCTTCTGTATGTTAATGTTTTTATAATAAAACTTGAAGTAAATCCAGCCAAATGTACTAACTTCAAAAGGATGTAGTAATTTCTTTACTTAAATAAACTCATTAATTTAAAAGACTTGTAAACTTATTAATAATTACATTTATTTGAAAAATTGCCGCTGATTCTCCCTCTACCTCCCAACTCATCTCCCTATCCCAACTCAATTTTAAAGAGAATGCTGTAAGAAATTTAAAAATATTTTGCTGGTACCACTAGCATATATTTATCTTACCAATCTTTCTCAATTACTTAGGTTAGGCTTTGTCACCCAGTGAGTTAGCTGTGAACTGAAAAGTACCCTGAAACTACAGAGTCTGTTTAATATTTCTAATCAGTTATCCACACACTTTACTGAGTTTACAACACTAGGTTAGCAAAATGCAACAGTATGCTTTACAGGTATAAATTTGCAGCAAATAAAATAAACTATGAGATGTTTCTGGTCATTCTATAATTTTCTATTATGTTCTAGAATAATCTCCCAATTCACTTCTAAGGTAATCAACTTTAATGACTTCATTTTACAAATATACATCTAAGCATAAAAGCATGTAACAGGATTTGTATTTTTTCAAGTTTATCCCACTCATTTTCCTACTTTAGGTGAATAAAATTTTTCATCTCACAGTAGGTAATTCACCTATAAATTTCGATGCTATGTTATGTGTGATCACAACCAGTGAATGCTGTATTTTAGGGATGAGGGGCACTGACTCCAATCACAAGAGAGTTATTATGATTTGTTCAATTATATTCAATTACACTCCAAGGTTATACCTCCATTAGTACTATGGCTCAGGATTTGAGGCTATTTATACTCAAAATTGAGATGAAAACATAATGTGAGGAAACACTGAGATAGAAATGTTTTTGTCAAGTAGAAAAAAATATAACAGATGCTGTATTGGAACATATCTGGTCAGATAACCAAGAGATTAGTAAAGATGTTTATAGTTTCAAAAGAATGTGCATTTACTCTAGGCCCAATGTTATAATACAACAAATAAAAAGAATAGTGAAATAACTGCTGCTTATATACAAGTATCCTAGAAGTTTCTTGAGGGCTTGATGTCAGAACAATGGTGTTAAGCACTGGTACCAGAACTGGACAATCCCAAGGAGGCAGAATTTCCAGGACAATTTTCAGGGAAGCCGTTACTCTTGTTAAGCTAGCCTATATAATTCACCAAAGAATAAGACGTGGGTATATACATGCACAGGCAGAACATATTTTCATTCATCAACCATTTACTGCATCCTTGCTATAGTCCTGATGATAAAGAAATGAAAAGCTATGGTCCCTAACAAAGGAGTAGAGTATAGTGGGGACAAAACCAAGGAAAAATAATTGTAATACAGCGTGGGGATGCTATAAAAGATACATAGACAAGGTGCTATGGCAACCTGAATAAGTACCGTTAGCAGAGAAGGCTTCACGGAGGAAATGATGCACAGACTGGGAAATGAAGTCTGAATAAGGGAAGATAAGAGGGCAAACATCTACCAAGCAAAGGGAAGAGGCAGCACAAAGAAGGCTGGAGGGCAGTGCACGGAGAGAATTCAGAGGCATGAGTGGTCTGTACTAGACTGGGGGTAAAGAAGAGAGTGGAGGCAGTGAACAATGATGTTCCCCACAGCTGAGGCTGGCTCTTAGTGGGCCAAAGGGGAAATGCATTTTCAGGGAGTGGTGACTGTTTCGTGTATTTGTTCTCAACTGCCCTGTAAAACAGAATCACTAAGAGTTATTTGAATCTGTCTCTGAACCAAGAAACAACTTCCATTTTTATGATTTTTTTTTAAATATCTAAGAAAAGAAGGTGATAACTATTTTTTACTGCATCTACCTTTTATTTCATTCAGGTGAATCTGAACCAAGTAGACCATGATAGTACAAATCAGGGGACCACATTTTTGAAATATCACAGGGCTTTTCCTTATGCATATCAGAACACCTTCACAAGAAAATATTTTATTTCCTATGAAATCTGAAAAGGAATGGAGCAGATAACAGACAACAAGGCACTCACCTTCCACACTCTCAGTTCTCTCCGCTTTGTTTAGATCTTCAAATCCCTGCACAGATCCTAGATCTTTATCCATTTTTTCTTTATCCAAAGCAAGACAGTCTCGGGAAGTGCCTTCTAGATCTCTTTCATGTTCACTCTCCAGTTTTGCTTCACTGCGTTTTACAGACTCTATTTGAGAAGAACTCTCAAAAGTTCTGTCTCTGTCTCTGTCCCTGTCCCTTTCCATAGAATCAGGAATTAGTCTCTCTCTTTCCCTGTCCAAATCTCTCCGTTTGTCTCGTTCTCTCTCTCGTTCCCGCAATCTATCTCGGTCCCTGTTCCGTGGCCAATCTTTATCAGCATCTCGGTCCCATTCTCTCTGTCTTGTGTCTCTCCTCTCTCTGTCCCGGTCTCTATCATGCTCATATCGATCACGTTCTTGAAGCCTATCTCTGCTATCAAACGACCCGGATCTTGAATGGACCTGTCGATCTGATTCAGGAGAACTTCTTCTTGAACTATGGCTCCTTGAATCCTGGCGATCTAAAATAAATATACAAAGAGTTTACACAAGGTAAGAAATAAAATGCTTCATTGTCGCCATACTTGTATCAAATCACTGTGTTATGCACCTGAAACTAACACTGTATGTCAACTCTACTTCAATTGAAGAAAAAGAGAAGCAAAGAAAAAGGGAGAGGAAGAGAGGAAGGAAGGAAGGAAGGGAGGGAGGGAGGGAGGGAGGGAGGGAGGGAGGGAGAAGGGAAAGAAAGAAAAAAAAAAATGCTTCATTTTAGGGTCCTTTAAACTTACATTTGATGTTTCCATAGTCCCAATTATTCAAGAAACTCATTTTAAGGAAAAATTGTAAAGTGCTAATTAAAATATGTAAAAGGCAAGGGAACATGTAATTTTCCACTATAACCACAAAATATCTTCCAAGAAATACATACATAAAATGGGTAAGCATTAACGGAACTGATCACTTCATCATCTGACCTCTTCCTATCCCCTATCTTATTTTCTGTGGTCAAAAGAAAAAGCACTGGCTGCAGGAGGAAGAGCAGGAAGGTTAAAATTTCAAGCATCAGTAAGGAACTTGAATACTGAGCCCTCTGCCAAGATATACTACTAACATCCTGATATCAAACTGATGGACGTCACTCAATGTACCTCTATTATAATAATGTTAGTGTTAATGTCGTAACAGGTAACATTCTGGTGGCATGGTTAAGCTTTGAAGTTTCTTAAAATTTAAGGCAGTATATAATGTAACCAATGTCTCATTTACGTTAAAGTTACAATTTGTATAAAAGAAAAGTGTATAAAATACACTAAGACAGGAAGCACTGGCTAGATTAGAATTCAATTTTATTACCTGAAGAAGTACTTCGACTGGGCTCTCCACGCTTTAACTGATCAATCCTAGATTTCCTCTCTCCTGTGATCTCCAGACTTTTTGTTTTCTCTCTATCTCTCGAGCCACTATGCAGTACTCTCTTTCGACCACTTTGGTCATCCCCACTTCGATGGGCAGAATCATTGGAGGGGGAGCGGAGACGCCCAGATGTATGGCTCCGATTGCTCCGATTGCTGCCGAGGCTGCTGCTCCTCTTTTGATCCAGCGGCTTGCGATGCGGCGCATCTTCTATAGTGACGTGCGGCGCCTCTACCTTCTCGGCGCGGGTTCTATGGCACTTCCTGTGCGAGTCTTCACCGGTGCTGTTGGTGGGAGCGGCAGACGAGGAAATGCTGGTGGCGGACGCGCTGAAGGCCGCGGAGGCAGAAGAGGAGAGAGCAGCAGAGGCGGTGGTAGAAGCGGCAGCCGCGGGAGGCGGAGGGGGAGGAAGAGAGGACGGAGAAGGAGTCCTTCCGGGAGTGGCAGCCGTGGCGGCGCGCTCCGGTTCCGCCACCTCCGCCCGGTCAGGCACGTCCTCGTCAGACCAGTCGCTGAACGCCGTATCTTCCTTTTTCTGAGAATCCTCCAGACTGCCATCCTTACCATTGGACATGTCAACCAATTCCTCTTTGGCTGTTAGAGGGGGAGTCCGCGGGCCTCTCTTCTTCTTACTCTGCAGGACGGCTTCTTCATCAGAAAGATCAGAATCGCCTTTGGATTTCTTACGTTTCTTCTCTATACTTTTCTTCTTCTGGCCTTTTTTTGGTGAAAATACTTGACCGTCTTCAGATGCTGTCTCTGTGTTACCCCTCTCTAACCCAACATCCTCCTCCTTCTTTTTCTTAACAGGTTTCTTCTGAAATTTGGCTTTTTTCTTGTTCTCATCATGAGCTCGATCAGATGCGTCTCGCTCGTCAGACGGGTGGTGTCCCATCATGTCTTGTGGGCGAGTTCTTGAGCTTTCCGGGATTTCTGTCTGTTCTCTCTGTTTATCTACAGAAGAAACTTTCTCTTTAAGCTCCTGCTCTTCATAGCGCCTTGAACTCTCTTTTCTTTCCAGCTTACGATCTTCCTCTTTCCATCTACCCTGCCTGTCTTCTGGAAGGTGTGATGGACTGAGAGAACGAGACTCTTGAGGTCGTACAACCTGGCTCAAGAGTCTATGTTTTTCATCTATACAAAAAGATGAAAGCAATCACACTTTCACCAGGTAAACAACGTTGCATTTACACAGAAATAATAATAGCCCAGCCTCTCACTTTTCATTTTAAAACTTTAAAAATGGCAATAATTTCACTAAAAATATGGACTTACTACCAACAGGAGATGACCGTGCCCCTACGATAAAGTAACTGTATTCCTAACGTATACTTTAGTCACATGAGATATTCAGAGGCAGCAGAGCAAGAAAAATTTCAAATCTCACTTCATCATTTCCTGTTAATGCCAAAGAATGGTCTCATGGTTACAAAGGAATGTGGATACAGAAACACAGAAAACAGATTCTGCTTACTTTTATCATCTCCACTGTTGTAGGTGTCACTGTCGGGAGAATGTTCTCGCCGGCGCTTAGGTGACTGACGAGGGCTAGGACTCCCTTCATTTCTATAGCGCTTCCTAAATAGGACAAATATAGTTTATAAAATTCCAGAGGATGAAAAAGAGATTTCTTTACTAGTTTTCAGTATTATTTCTTTACTGTGACTACAAAATATAATTGTAAGAGAGCAATACTGTGAGAGCTATATCATATAAAAGGTGTTCAGCATGCACCTTGAATAAAATTCTTCACTTCGTTTGTTAAGACATACAATTGTGATTTAAAACACAGGACAACAGGTCTTTCTTCATCAAATCGCCAGATTTAATAATTGCGTGGTGGTAACATACAAGAGAGGAATTAATGTACCGTCTACTAAAACTTACTCGTTAATTTTATCTTTTATGATAAAGAAATACTTTATGCTGGGAAGCCAAATGAGAAAATCAGTATCTGCTTTGGAGTCAAAAAGATATGAATGCAACTTACAGCCATGTTACCTATTAGGTAACCTTAGGAAGTTCCTTGAAATCACTGAACCTTAGCTTTCTCATCTGAAAATGGTGGGAAAAAAACCAGGGTCCATCTTGTAAAATTGCACTTAGGAATAAATTAGTTTTATCATAAGCCTAGTGCTAGTTATGTTGTGAGTACACTGTAAAAATTGGTTCCTTCCCTTTTCTTAAAACTAAATCACTTGCTTGGTGGCAAATTAACAAAATAATTAAAATGTTCACTATTCTTATTCTTTAAGTTAAACATTAAATGACTAGTGATTTATATCTCTGGTACTTAAATTATTCTAGTGTTTTCCTGTATTGTCATTAAATTTTGACTACCTTTTTTTTTTTTTAAACCACTGTTTATAAATACTGTGGTCAAAAGTTATGAAACATACTGCAGCACACATATCTCCCTCACGGCTCATTTACATAAATGAGTAACCAGGGTTTCGGAAAAAAAAGAGATTAGCGTGACAACTTACAGGCTCAAGTTCGTACAGTTCCCTATCCAAAGCTCCTGCTATCATTAGGCCATCTATTCTCCCATACTTTGAATCTGGGCTGGCCCACAGACTTGCTATGACAAGAGGATGTGGTGAAAGTGACAGAGTGTAAGTTTGGAAAATCAGGACTCAAGATGCATTGCAGCTTCTGCTTTTGCCCTCTTGGCATGTTTCTATCATTATATGGAGAGTTTAGACTATTGGAGAATGAAAGGTCGTGTGGAGGAGAAATGAGATGCCCTAAACAGCAGCCAGCACTAAATGCCAGGCATGAAGAGTGAGGCCAGTTTGGGTCACCCAAACACAGGTGAACTGCCAGACCCATCTCAGAAACATGGGTGACCCCAAGTAAGATCAGCAGAACTGCTCTGCTGAGCCCAGCCCAAAGTGCTAATCCACAGAATGATGAGATGACTGCCTCTTGTTTTAAAGTACTAACTTTATGTGTGGTTTGACACATAGCAAGAGGTAACTGGTATATCGAAATAAAGCCAATAATTAAAATGTACAAAAAAAATAACTTTAATTTCTAGGAAGTATCTATAGAAATAAAATTAAGAGTAAAATAAATAGTATGGCAAGCCAGCAAACAAAACCTGCATAATAGGGGTTAAAAAAAAGTTTTGGGTAAATTCAACTACTGAGATGACAATACAATTGATAAAAACATCAAGATATTAATCTCATACAGCTATCGTTATAGAGCTGTTTGACTCCTAAGTTTGTGGGGTCCTTGCAACGTTTGGATTGTCCAACCATGAAAAACCAGAAGAAAGTTTTGCTACTTAAGCAGAGATCAGAAGCATGGAAAAACGAAATCAAAGCACAGGACTGCGTAATAGATAAATAACAAAGATTTCACAATTTTCATCTTAGAGACTTTAAGGAGGTCAGAGAAATATGTATTGTATGCCTACATGTGTTAAAAACAGTATCTGAATTTTATGTTAATGTAAGATTATTTATTAATGGGGAAAGGGAAGCCAGTGGATGTGAACTACAGAAAACCCTGGCTGCAGACTGAAGGGAAGCCAAGACCTAATAGATGCAGCCTCCACTTCTGTGCTTTGTTCTTTGTCCACAGTCATAATCTACAACAGCAATGATGAAAAACAGCCGAAAGCAGGGAGCTGTATTCACCATAATTCACATGAACTAGAAGCAGAAGCAATGGAACTGAATATATAAATTATTTCCAGTTTGTTTTAGCAAACTTAACCATACCCTTTATCCCAGCTGGTATTAAAAAGGAAAAAAAAAAAAAAAAAAAGGCAGTTAACTCCAATAAGCTTGGTTTTATGTCCATGAAACCTCAAAACTGACCAATCAGAGTCCAAAATTCTCATGGCTACAGTGATTTAGCTCCCTTTGTCTATTCCTCAACTGATGAGAGTCCCAACATACATAGAGGGCTGTGAAGCTGACAGGCATACACTCAAGCCATCTTAGCCACCATCTGGAGAAAACCTTTCTGAGACTAGAACTCACACAGAAGAAAACAGTGGAGAAATGGACAGACAGGATTCCTGATACATTGTTTCAAAGTCTGAACATAGTCACATCAGAACAAATGAACTCTAACCATGGACTTCCCAGATACCTGAGCAATCCTTTTTTTTTTGGGGGGGGGGCAGGGGGGAGGGGAGAAAAAGAAAAAAAGAGAAACTGTCCTCAGATACATGAGAAGATGGGAACACATCTTTTTTTTTTTTTTAATTAATTTATTTTTTGAGAGACAGAGACAGAGACAGAGTCTCTGTCACAGAGACTCCGAAGCAGGCTCCAGGCTCCGAGCTGTCAGCACAGAGCCCGACGTGGGGCTCGAACCCACGAACCATGAGATCATGACCTGAGCCAAAGTCGGCTGCCTAACCGACTGAGCCAATCCAGGCGCCCCTATGAGAACACATCTTTTGATCCCAATAATCTACTATAACTCCATAGCTCAAGATAGGTCAAGTCTGTATCTCTCTTCAGTGGTTGCAGGACTTCCTTCAGTTTTAAGAC
The DNA here is from genome assembly GCF_027475565.1 of Acinonyx jubatus. Lineage (NCBI taxonomy): Eukaryota > Metazoa > Chordata > Mammalia > Carnivora > Felidae > Acinonyx > Acinonyx jubatus. Next base: position 24,632,718 of record NC_069380.1, on the reverse strand, counting down.
CCTGTGAATGCTTCTGTCACTGGAGGTAGTGACTCCAGAGTTATAAGTACCTAAAACTCACGAAGGATTATCAGAAATGGCACAGTCACTATTTTTTGGTGACTTGCCAACTCCATTAACTAGTTTTAAGTGGGTTTGATGAGAGATAGGTTCACTGATTTTATCACTTTTAGGTTGCATTCCTGTTAAAAACAAGTCGACAGAAGTCGAACAAGCCAATATGCCATCAAAAATGGCACAGAAAACAAGAGTGATTAATTATATCCATGGCTACAGAAACAGTAGAATGAGAAAGTGTTTTTCTTCCTGGACAATTCAAAAGACTTTAAACACCAAGTATGTATTAATAAAGTTGAAATCCAGGAAAATGTTGAGAGGGAAAAGAATTACAATGAAAATTTCATGAAAATGAGATGTTTTGAACTCTACTGAAATGTAACTTTAAAAAACAGATCCATTCCCATTCTTACTTGGACTTTCTCTCATCGTGTCCATCTCTGGGATTCCGGTCTTCTCGGGTATCTTCCCGCTTTTCTCTGCGGTCATCTCGTCCTTTGTCTTTGTCTTCCCAATCCCTCTGACGCTCTCGTTCTTTATCTCTTTCCCTCGCTCTCTCTCGTTCCCGCTCTCGCTCTCTCTCCCTCTCCCGTTCTCGCTCTCTCTCTCTCTCCCGCTCTTCTCTTTCTCGCTCCCGCTCTTTTTCCCTATCTCGTTCCCTCTCTCTCTCCCTCTCTCGATCATGGTCACGATCTCGCTCTCTTTCGCGGTCCCTCTCCTTTTCTCTTTCTCTTTCTCTCTCCCGCTCTCTGGCACGCTCTCTCTCTAGTTCTCTCTCCTTCTCTCTTTCCCGATCCCGCTCACGCTCCCTCTCCCTCTCGCGCTCTCGGTCTCGCTCTCGCTCCCTGTCTCTTTCTCTAGCCCTTTCGTCTCTTCTATCCTCCACTCTGTCTACTCTTCGTTCCTCTCTTCTTTCATCACGCTCAAGCTCGTCATTCCTTCCCTGATGTCGAATTGGTGAGCTTGGTCTTTGATCTACAATGAAAATCAAGTTTTGTCAGTGATTAACTTGACAGATAACCTCTTGGTAAGACAGCACGGCAAATTTTAAATTTTATCTGTGTATAGGGTCACGCTGGCAACAAATCAGGTTATTACATTTACTTTTAAATTAATCATCCAAAAAATCACCCCTAGATGTTTACAAATTTTTTTTCTTAGAGGTAAGTTTTATTTGCCCTCTAACTAACATGTTTTCTGCTCCCCAACAACCCCCCTCCCACCACCCGCTGATCCACCTTTGATCTTTCTCTGCATGCTCCCTACCCTACCTCCAGCCCACTGCTCCAACCCCACTTTCTGCCATCTCTACCCTTCACCTCTGATCTTCTCTGTCCCCCCAGCAGGACCTGAGAACACTGGTGGCAAAGGATAGGGGCAGCAGGAGGTGTAGAACATAGGAGCTGAAGGAAAAAAAAAATTTCCCTCGTAAGTCACACCTCTAATTTCAGGCTAAAATATATACACATCAAAGTGCAGCTATTATGTGAGGAAAATATAGTAGAACAAAACATCTGTCAATAATTGTTGCTGCAATATCAATTTATCATAAACTAGAATATTAAGGGTACTGATGCTTAGCAATCTTGAAGTAGTCAAATATAAAGTGTTTCGTATTAGCGATATATATTTATACTAGAAGTTTTATTCAATCATATAACTGACCACTCAGATGAAGAGCTGTTTTCTTAAAAATGTTAACTGATAATCTCATCACATTATATATATATACATATATATATATGCATATATATATATATAAAAAAACATATACACACACACACACACACGTGTGTGTGTGTGTGTGTGTGTGTGTATATATATATATATATATTTTTTTTTTTTCCAGTAGATAAACACAGAGAAAATGAATACATGCTGCCCAAGTGCCCAGTTGAGCAGGAAATTAGTCTGGGATCAAAAAATGTATAAGAAAATGGTGTTAACTTTTCCACAGAGCTAGCAATTTTGGAAGTAGTTTATTGTGGCACAGTCTAGGGTACTGTGATGTTTCTATTTTCATATTATGTAATAATGTTTATGGGTTAGTCATAAAGGTCATACTGCAGTATGGTCAACAGGTTTGCAAGTGGAATATCTAGCATCAACTTATTAAGCAGAATAACTTTAGCATATTTCCAGGGAAAGGTTCAATGTAGTAATTTGAATATCCTGTCTTATCACAGACAGAAAAGACAAGAATTATGGACATTTGCTCTTTAGAGGTAACAGATCAATACAGAAGTTCATAGAATTTTAAAGCTGAAACAAAACAAAACCTTCTCCAGCCCTTTCCTTCTTAAAAACACAGAAATTATGGTCCAGAAGTTGACTAGCCAAAGCCATAGAGATGGCAGATTTATCAGGACATCAGGACTCTACGGCAGTTCTCTTAAACCCTTTTTCACTTCTGCTGAAACCAACTTAAAATGGTTCTACTGTGCACCCTTGATTCCCCAAATGCCACATATTTATGGTCTTAGACCATTTGAGTTCCTGGTTTAGGGGTCATACTAATGTCACAACGATTACAAAACAACCTGAACTTCAATACTGCAACTTGTAGTAATTCATACTTGAAATTTCCGATTATACCAATGTCAGAGAACAGACAGTTTTATGTGCTCTTCTCTGACAGATAAAAACTGTTTTCCCCAACCAAAATGACAATGTCCCTTACTTCAAAGAAAGTGAAAAGGATATAAGAACACCACTTTAATGTATCTAAATTATTTTTCCTATCTTTTCCCCAAAATGTGTTCACCAAAGATGTGATTCTCTTCATATATTTATCTTAATGAATGACATACCCATTCATGAAACCCGGCATCTCTGAGTTATCTAAGTCCTATCAATTTCACTCTCAAAATATTTCTTTATTCCCTTTCCTCTCTCCATCCCTACAGTTAATATTATTAACACAAACTCTGATCACCTGTTACATGTCTATGTCACCAACAGTCTGTCTAACTGGTTGGTATCCTTCCCCAGACTCGCTTATACTTTTTTCATGAAAACTCTACTTTTTCCAACTGCCTCAAAAGAGTGGTCTTGTAGGCAGTGAAAAGCAATTAAATCAAAAATTTTAGCCTGATTTATTAGGCTATGTAGAACTTGGCCCATAGTCTCTCACCAATCCTTTCTACTAGCTTCTTTCCTTCCCTACCAATTATGGCATATACCTCTACTCCAACATCAGAATTCATTACTGCTCCAAAAGCATACGTTTCTTTTAGTCCTACGTGTTTGCACATACTTATACCCTCTCCCTGCAAAGTGTTTCTTCCACTGTTCCTTCTAGCAAACTCTTTAGGGAGCTTTCTGGATTTCCTCACAACTCTCTGTGCTGCTTTGTTGTCTCGCAGAACTTCATATAGTGGCAGCATTCATCCCCCTTCAATTGCCTATTTGTGCCCTAATCAGCCCATGAAGAACTGAAGGGAAGACGGAAACTCCCGAGCACAGAACAAGGTGCCTGGGCACATCTCCACCCTCAACGTCTATCACTCTCCCTACTGCTCATCATACCCGGGTCACATTGGTCTTCTTTCAAACTCTAGGACATATTAAGATATTTTCCCTCTTGGGGAACTGGCACATACTCTTCCCGCTGCACGGAATGTTTTTACCCTCGATCTCTGCAACGCTAGCTTCTCTTGCATTTATGCATCTGCATAAATGTCATCTCAAATTTTTCATAAACCATCTGAAGTAGGTCCCTCTCTTATCCTTTATTTCTATCTAGGCCCCTTCTTTGTTTCCTTGACTGCACTCAATAGTCATTTCTCTTTTGGAGGAACAGGGGTGGTATCTTCCCTCCCGTGAAGTTCTACAAGGACAAGAACTACTTTACTTGAAGGACCCTAGCAGAAGTGCATGAGCTCTCAAAAAACATGGTAGAGTATGTCAGTAACCTCAAAAATACAGTTCTATTTTAATCATACAACTGGTATTTACTGAAGTAGTTACAGTAAAGTAAAACAGAAAGAGAACAGGACTTGCAGTCAGAAGATACGAGTTTGAATTATAGCTGGAAAACTTACGTCTCTGTAATAATGGAAAATCACTATCCTTCTCTTAGCCCAAATCCCCTAAGTTATGAAACATGAATTCTCTTATCATATTTCCACTCACAGGAATATTATAAAGATAAAAGGATTGTAAAGAATATTTTATATATATTCTCTGACTTAATATTGTAAAAGATATTAAGTCGGGGCACATATATATAAAGCAACTATCAAAATTCCTGGAAACGCAATACATGGATCGTTGAGAAATAAAGCTAAGATTGAAACCAAATTGTACTACTGAATTCAGGAATAAGATGAAAAAACCCTGAGCTCGGATATCAAACTGGGGGGGGGGGGGGCGGGGAGAAGAGATATTAAAAAAGCACAGCATTACGAGGACATAGCGTTAGACTAAACAGAGGTGAATCAGCATTAGGGAAGATAGAATTTCAGGTATCAACACACAACATATAAACTCCAGCCTCATCTGTAACTAAGGAGGCCCTACACATCTTTTAACCCAAATGCATTAGGCTTACCCTAACAAACTCAAATCAACCAAGTCCGATCTCATCCATACTCCCAAAGAACCTGGTGTCTTAGTGACTTTGTTCTCTCATCACTGCCCATATCAACATACACTATTACCTTTGCGATTCAGTCCACTATGAAGCATCATTATTCAATTTCCTACCCCTTCAAGTTTTGTACTGTATTAATCTCAGCATTATAGCAAACCTTACTTTAGTAACCAGCCAAAGTTAGCAAGACCTTCATAAGATCTTAGAGTTTAAAACGCCCTAATATATATGGACAATAAAAGCTTGCTAAAGAAAGTCCTTATAACCCTTCCTAAATGACTTCTGGTAATCTTGTTGCAAAACTGATTTAAGAGAGTAAATCTAATAGAGTAGAATCTGATACAGATATACAAGATTTTTAAGCTTAAGTTTTAGCTTAAGATATATGAGAACATAAAATCAGCCAAAGCCAAGTATTACAGGTTCTCAAGAAGGAACATGCAAAAAATGTTTCTTCGAACAACCCCCAGCCCTATCATCATCTTTTCCCTGCCCTGTTCTTTTGACAGCCCTCTAAGACTTTATTATTACAACTAACGAGTGAGTGGCCAGGATACTGGGGTGAGAAAGTTTAAGTAGCTCCTAAATCAGAAACGCCTAGATTGGCACCCAAGCATCTACATTCTTCGAAGGGGTATAAGCCATTAGGTTAAGGCGAGAGACATTCAGCAGGGAGCCTCAGTTCTTGCAGTGTGCCAGCGCTTACTGCACCTCAGTACCCACTCCGCTGCCAAACAGGTACTCTGGTGGCTAACCACTTACATACTCTCAAATAAACAAGAAGATCATATGAGTGAAGATAATAGTTTCAAATGTGTCAACAAGCAGAAGTCTTAAAAGATACATTAAAAAAGTAAACGGATGACGGTTTTTCAAAAACGATTCTCCCAACCACTGGTGGCCATTATTTAATAATACGCCATCTGACAAACCTCTCTCTCTGTTGTCACGACGGTCTCTCTCTCCATGTCTTCTCTCAAACGAAGAATCCCTTGCTTGATCTCTGTTGTCTCTTTCAGGATATCTGTCTCTTTCAGGATAGCTACTTCGAGTTTCCCAGCTGTCATGATAGTTGCTACTACTACTGTGACTATCAATTTGAGAACCTCTTGTGCCTCGACTTCCTAAACAAAGGATATTCACACAAATGTTTAAACACATACACTTTATTCAACAAGTTATATCAGTCACAATCTTTTTTCCCAAATAAGACATACAAGTTAAGGTGTGTTGGGGTTGCTGCTGTTTTTCTTTTTTGGTGTTTCAAAGTATGGTAATCATTGTTGAAAAGAATATTAAACGTTGGATCATAACACCCAAATGGTCTAATGATGGGCTCGGGTAAGCTAGGTCCCAGTTTTTACTATCTATTAAAAAAGTCATAATGGAATCATAAAGCGAGAAGACTCATTTCAATTCACCCAAATCCTCCTCCCCCACCCCAAAAAATAAAAGCTATCCATTCATATCTAATTCACAGAAATATCATGAAAATAATGAAAAGTAGATGTATATTATTGCTTTGATTACAATTTGTAGCAAAAACATTCCAATACGGAACCAAAGTACTTTGTTAACATTAAGTGGTGCCTAAAAATTTTCATTAAAAAATGTGGGAAATGAATGTTCATAGTAGCTTTATTTGTAAAAGCCCAGACCTAGAAAGTACCCAGATGTCTTTCAATGGTGAATGGTTAAACTGTGGTATATCCAGACCATGGAATACTACAAGGACCAACTACTGACACGTGTAACAACCTGGATGAAACTCAAGGAAATTATGCAGAGTGAAAAGGATACACACGGCCTGATTCCATTATGTAATATTTGTGAAATAAAAATTGTAAAATGGAGGACACATTAGTGGCTGCCAGGGGCCAGGGACGAAAGAGAGGGTCAAGTGTGGCTATAAAGGGGTCATACAGGGAGTCCTGTGATACACAGTTGAGTATCTTGACTGTGGTAACGGTAATGCAAGGCTACACAGCCACTACTGGAAAACGGTATGGAGGGTCCACAAAAAAATTAAAAATAGAACCACCGTATGACCCAGTAATCCCATTCCTGGGTATATATATACCCAATGGAATTGAAATCAGGAACTGGAAGAGGTATCTGCACTCCCATATTCACTATAGCATTATTCGTAATAGTCGAGACATGGAAGCAACTGAAATGTCCCCTGACAAATGGATAAAAAAAATGTGGCATATACATATAATGGAATATTATTCAGCCTTAAAAAAAAAAAGGAATAAAAAAAGGAAAAGAAAAGGAAAAAAAAAAAAAGGAAATCTTGCCATGTGAGATAACACAGATGAACCTGGAGGACGTTACACTGAGTGAGATAAGTCACCCACAGAACAACAAACACTATGTGTGTGATACCACTCATATGTGGAATCTAAAACAGTCAAACTCTTAGTAGAATGCTAACTGACAGGGCTGGAGATAGAAGGAAACACAAAGATATTAGTCAAGGGTACAAAGTTTCAGTTGTATAAGATGAGTAAGTCCTAGAGATCTACACTATAGCATAATGCCTGCCCACAGTTATAATACTGTGTTGGAAACTCAAAAATTTGGTAAGAGGGTAGATCTTATGTTAAATGTTCTCATCACATACATACAAAATAACAGAGAACCTGAGGAAACTTCTGCAGGTGATGGATATGTTTATGCCATAGACTGTAGTGAAGGTTTCATGATTATATACGTATCCCCAAGCTCAAGTTGTATACATTAAATATGTGCAGCTTTTTGTATGTCAATCCTATCTCAATAAAGTGGTTTTTAAAAAATACATACAGCTACACACACACACACACACACACACACACACACACACACACACACTATAATAATAGGCTTTGAGCCCTTAAAAGAATTACAGAATAATTCTAAATACTATTAGCAATGTATTTTAATAATAAAAATATACGTATACAATGCTTTAATAATTAAAGACCACAAAGAAGAAACTGAAAACAATTTTTAAAGAATAGAGATGAGCCCCACATAACATCTAGGAAAAAATAAGTTAAATGATAGCTTAGATGCAGCTAAGAGATAATTAGTAAAAAAAAAAAAAAGATTACATCTGAGGATACAACCCAGGAAACAAAAGAGAGATAAAGAGATGAAAGTTAAGAATCAAAGATGATACAATAAGAAGATTCGACATATGTCTAACCTATGCTGTTTAGAGTCACATTTAAAACAAAAAGATACAGTAAGGTTGAAAGGATGAAAAAAGATACTCATCAAATACTAACCAAAAGAAATGTTAGTAAAATAACGTTCAAGACAAAAAGCACTATTAGGGATAAAGAGGGTCATTCTACAATGATGAAAGGAATAATGTGCCTTATGAGTACCTAACAGTGAAGGCTTCAAATATGCAAAGCAAAAACTGATCAAATCACACAAAATCGACAAATTCACAATGACAGTGGAAGATCCAACTCACTTCTTTGTAATGGTAGAAAAGGCAGACTAAAACTAATTCCGTGTAGATTTGAAAGCATGGTTAACAAGCTTGATCTCAGAGACACCCTTTGCGTCCAACAATTAAAAGCACACGCAGAACATTTATAAAAATTTCTGAGCCACAGCTAAGTCTTAACAAATACAAATCCCAAAGAGCTGACTTCAAAGTCTTTTCTGACAACAATTAAAATTAGGGAAGGGGACTTATTTTAAAAAGTATGATTAAAAATTTTAAATCCCTTTTCTACGTAACTCATGAGTCAAAGAAGAAATCGTATTAAAACTTAGAAATAGTGTTTAGAATGGTTACTAATACAATTATCACACATTTCATAACAAAGGAAAACCCAAGAGTAGAAAATTAATAGACCAAAAGAGATACAAAGGATACAAAAGAGATACAAACCAAAGATTAGTTTTTTGAAAAGACTCAATCAAAATAGCTATATCTTTGGCAAGACTGAGCAAGAAAAACAAGGAAACATAGTCATAATAGAGATTTAAAAGAGTTTTGAAACATCTTTGTATCAAAATTTTGAAAACAAATTTCTTAGAAAAATATAACTTACCATACTGCTTTAAGAAAAAAAACAAATCTATGACTATTATAATAATCTAAATCTGTAATTCTTGTAAGAAACTCAATTGGTAGTAAAAGCTCTAACCATCAAAAAAATAGGAAACCAGGTTTAACAGACAACTGTCGTTAAACTGTCACGGAATACATAAGTAATCATACGTAAATTATTCTAGAGGAAAAAAAGAAGCAACACTTCCCAACACATTTTATATGTCTAGTATAACTTTGATTCCCAAACCAAACAAGAACATAAAAAAATGAACTATGCAGTGGTAATGCTAGAAGCGGTTCAGGCTGGCTTGAAAGAGCCAATTGTGCACATCTCTTCTGCTGTTAGCAGCTCAAAATCTGCTATTTTATAGCATGGAAATTGGCAAAAGCTAAAAGCCAGGGCTTTTTCTGAAGAGTTCATTGTTCAGAATTTATCAACATGCCACTAATTATATGTAATCTCAGCTGAAAACACAGATACTTAATTCAACATTAAATTTTAACAAACTGATTCTAACACTTTAAAAAAATGAAAAAATTCCATTTATCTTAGAAATGACAGGATAGGGGCACCTGAGTGGTTCAGCCGGTTGAACATCTGACTCTTGATTTCAGCTAAGGTCATGATCTCATAGTTCAGTTCATGAGACTGAGTCCCACATCGGGCTCTGTGCTGACAGCACAGAGCCTGCTTGGGATTCTCTCTCTCTCCAGCTCTCTGCCCTTCCCCCATGCACGTGGTGTGCTCGCTCTCAAAATAAACATTAAAAAAAAAAGAAATGCCAGAATAGTTAGAAATTTTTAAAAATATAGAAAACGTAAGTAAAAAAGTTAAAGGGACCAACTATGACCTTCTCAAGATCCAGAAAAAATGGTCATGATAGAAGCTGTTAGCTAAGTTGGGAAAATTAGCAGACATCCTTAACACAGTAAAAAACATCTGCTAAAAATCTTCAAACACCATGCTTAAGAGTGAAATGCCAACAGTAATACTTTAAAATCTGAAACAGAGCAAAGAAGCCTGTTATACCACTCATATCCCATATTTTACTGAAAAAGATTCTCAGCAGGTTATTGATAGTACATAATCAGAAAAGCCAAATCTGTGTGTTCCCAGACATAAATGTTTAAGAGAATCTACCTAGATCTACTATGAAAATACAGCAACATAACAATGTAAGATTAATATACAAATCTCAATTATCATTTCCATACACCGACAGAGTTTAGAAAATAAAGATTTTAAAAAGATATTATTTAGTGACACAGTTATTCACTGAAGCACTGTTCAAAAACAAACAAGAGTGAACTACCTGAACATCTATCAATATAGGATTTACAGTAGTCTTCCCTATCTGTAGCTTTGCTTTCTGCTATTTCAGTTCCCCATGGTCAACTGGGATCCAGAAGCAGGGGATTCTCCTCCTGACATCTGGTCAGAAGGTCAAAAGTAGCTTAAGGCTACCTCATGATGTCTACATTATTCACCTCACTTCTTTTCATCACACAGGCATACACCATGTCACCTCACAAGGGTGAGTACGGTACAGTAAGAATTTCGAGAAAACCACATTCACGTAATTTTCATCGCAGTATATCACCATTGTTTTATTATTAATGTCTTACTATGCTTAATTTATAAATTAAACTTTATCACAGGTGTGTATGTACAGGAAAAGACCCAATATATATAGAATTCAGTATTTTTTTTTAATGTTTATTTATTTGAGAGTGCGTGTGTGTGCACGTGCATGGGGAAGGGGAGACCCAGAATCCCATGTGGGCACCTGAATGATGCTCAATATCACTCATCATCAGGGAAACACAAATCAAAACTACAAGGAGACATCACCTCACACCTGTCAGAATGGCTAAAATCAACAATACAAGAGACAACAGGTGGTGTGCAGGATGTGGAGAAAGGGAGCCCTCCTCCTGCACTGTCGGTGGGAATGCAAACTGGTCCAGCCACTGTGCAAAAGAGTGGAGGTTCTTCAAATGGTTAAAAACAGAACCACCCTACGATACAGCACTGGCACTACTAGGTATTTACCTAAAGAATATAAAAATACTACTTTTGACCTAAAGAATATAAAAATACTGCTGCAAAAGGATACATGCCCCTCTATATGTACAGCATTATTTATAATACCCAAATTATGGAAAACAGCCCAACATCCACTGACTGATGAATGGGTAAAGAAGACGTGGTATGTACATATACGATGGAATATTATTCGGCTATAAAAAAGGACGAAATCTTGCCATTTGCAACGACATAAAGTCAGAGAGTATAATGCTAAGTGAAATAAGTCAGAGAGAGACAAATACCGTAGGTTTACACGTATGCGGAATTTACAAATAAGTAAAGATTAAAAAAAAAGAGAGAGGCAAAGCAGAAGCCAGACTCTTAACTACAGAGAACTACCAGAGCTCTGGCGGGTGAGGGGATGGGTTCGACAGGGGATGGGGATTAAGGAGCATAATTGTGATTAGCACTGGGACTGTATGGAAGTGCTGAATCTCTATACTGCAAACCTGAAATTAATATTACACTGTATGTTAACTAACTCGAATTTAAATAAAAACTTATAAAAAACTTTACAGTATATCCTACAGTAGACAAATGCACCAAAAAGAAGGGGTTAGTTGTTTATCAAGTTGACTGAAGTGGAATGATCTCCAAGGTATTTTTTAAGTGAAAACAGCAGGGTATAGAGCAATACATATGTTTTTTTAAAAAGTGCGTTTGTAAAACCAGAGGGGATGAGTACACACACAAATCTGCTTGTGTAAAATATTTCTGGGAAGGATACAGACAAAACTGGCAAGAGAATGAATGAGGTCAGAGGTAGCGGGGAGGTCTCTCACCACATATCCTTCCATACTTTTGAAATTTTGAGCCATGTGAATGCATTATTAAAAAGAGAGAGAACATTTTTAAGTACCATTGACAAGCGCACCAAAAATGCTGGGTACCCAGGAATAAAACCTGTACAAGGCTTTAACAGGAAAAAGTTATAAATTCATCAATTTGATGCATTTGAAAAAAATCCATCAGTTTTTCATGAAATTTTTAAAAAAACAACTCATTTAAAAAACGTGTATGAAAAAGCAAAAGGCCAAGAAAAGCGACGACTACTATGAAGGAGAAGGTAAGGGGCCTTCAGCTTAATGTGAAGCTGTAATGTTGACCAAGATGGACCAAAAGACCAACAGAAAGAATGAGTGCTCAGAATTCTGTAGAAGCATTTTAGGGGAGGGAGAGAAGACAGTGGAGGGAAAAAGGCCAAAACGAATTCAGTCCAAGCAGTTCGGAGACAAATACGTTTAGGTGGGTAGTTACTGGGTGATGGTAAACGCTTTTTAGGGGAAGGAAAGTGGCTCGAGATTCTGATATGCGATAATCGGAGGTGGTGTGAAGCGAGCACAAGCACACTGCGGGATACACGGTCGTGTCTGATACCATGAAGTTTGAAAGTCCACCATTTTAATCCCACTGGAATAATCTTACCATACATGTACCTGTTTACTAAAAATTATTTTCTTTTCATTCTACTTTTATGCCTGACGGCAATTTTCTTAGCGTTCCACATTAATCAAGACGGTAGGCGTGACTGGATAGAATTCAACCAGGGGATCTTAGGATCAGGATCCATTTATCTTTTGCTGCTTGGGCAAATTCCTAAGTCTTAGGAATTTAACGCTTCCTATTTGGAATTTATAGGGAAGGCCAAAATTCAACTAGTTGAAAATTACTTTGACAAAATGATGATTAATGAATGTAAAAAAGAATGCATCTAGAAAAGAAACCTTAAATGATTTAATAATTTCTATATAAACATACAAGATACAGTTTATTGACAAGTCAAAAACCTTACCCTTTTCAGGTAATTCTGGACCTCTCCCCCTACTTCTGCCCATCCGGTCATTCCTAATTTCACTTCGAGACTCATTTCTGGCATCATTCCTTATTTCAGTACGAGAGCTTTCTTCTCTCAAGTGGTTTCTGCCATAACTTCGGGATTCTTCCTGATAGGCATCCTCCTTTCGATGGGTGTCTCGACTTTCACGGTCCCTGTAGTCGTGGGTATCACGAGCAGACCGAGAATCTCTGGGATCACGGCTCTCTTTGTTATCTCTGCTATAATCTCTCATCTCCCTGGAGTCCCGAATGTCTCTGGAGTCCCTCAGTTCCCGTCGGTCTCTAGTATCCCTGGCATCTCTTCGATCCCGGCCATCTCGAGGTTCTCGGTCATCTCTGTGGTCTCTAGAAGAGCTCAGATCCTGTTCATACTCTCGTTCTTCTCTTGTGTCCTTTTCTCTATCTCTTTTGCTTCTGGTCTCTGTAAGGCAAGTGTGGGAACGAACTAGAATTCCTTTCACAAAATTTTGAGAAACAAGACAATTTACACATAATTTGGAGCTTAAACAATTTTTGAAACATAGTAATTCATGTTCGTTGCAGACAAGAAAGAAAGAAAACATGGGCAAATAAGAAAATTAAGACCATATATAAGCTATAATTCCAAAGGTAATTTTATTAACGCCTGGATATAACTTTGTTCTTGATTAAACTCTGAATAGGATCTTCCAGTGCCCCAACTTACCCATACTTACAGATCTTCAACAACTGAAACAAGTAAGTTGATCTCCTACCACTGATGGCTCATTTTTTAGACACTACTTTTAGATCCAGAGGTACACAGTGACTTTAACCACCTCCACCAGACTAGACCACCCATGACCACCTCAAATGTACTTAAAGCACTTAAGAGTGGCCTACAGTTAGTAAGGTGGCTGGCAAAGGGATATTGTTAGTCACCCTCTCTTTTCTTCAACTGTTTAGTGGGATCACTCCTGTCTCTAAAGTTTTCTCTACTTAAAGCATTTTCTAATAGTTCATAGAAAAATAAGAAAAGAGCTGTAGTTTTTAAGAAGTTGAAACAAAACTCACTGATCATTTATTTCAACCTTGTCAGTGTAAATGAAGAAATAAGAGGCCCACAGCCTAAATGGCTCAGGCGACCCCTTTTCTAAAGGGAATCTGCAAAGAAGAGAAACCATTCTTTAGACATGCCTGGAAGAGGCATAAACTGATTATAGCATAAATCTGGTATGACATCAAAGGATTAACAAGAGAACCTCAAAAAACAAACACTGCCTTGTTTTTACATCAGTTTCCTTTCTATGTTGCTCTTAGACACTCTGGAACTGCCTCAAGATCTGAGGCTATTTTAGCAAATGTAGTAGCTTTAAGACGTAAGACATCGTAAAGTTGTCTTCTTTTCTCTTTGCCCCATAGCTAGGTCTACAGACCTTCTCCAGCCACCTCAACACCTAGTGTCCACAAGACCCCCTAGATTCTCCCATTAATAACTCCTGCCAGTTACTTTGTCCATGTGCTTATATCCACAGATGCCTTTAAGAACAGAAGCATCAGGCAAGGATTTGATAGGTCTCCATCCGTTTTTGCACACACCTGTGACTTCGAGTCCTCTTTCCATGCCAACTGTGCCTAAAAATACGTTCACTCACTACCAGATCCTTTTTCCACAGGTCCCCCATCTGTCTTTACAAATGTATCTAGTTACTGTATTTTGTCATCTACTTCCCCATTCTTCCACTAAAATTAGTTTTATTTCAGAAAATGACATCGAAATGGAGGAACAAACATCTGCTACATCTCTTATGTGGAAGGTTAAAGAAACATCTTCCTTACAAAGAAACTAAACACATGGTTTATTATTAAATGGATTCTTCCTGTAATATCAGCCACTCTTAGCACAAAACAAGCATTCTTATAAGACTTAAATGAATACTATTTCCCCTCATCATTATTTCAAAACAAAGTTATTAAACACACTAAAGAGTTTTCATTCAGTCAGTGGTCATTAAATATATACTATATTCCTGGTCAACTCTAAATATCTGATTAAAATTAATAGATAGGTGTTAAGAGAATTTTCCCATCTTACCAATGTTCCATAAATACTGCTATGCCAATCCGGTTCCAAAATCATGTACACAAGAAGCAATTCTATGCAACAGATGTTCTCTCTGGTCCCTACCTATGCATTCATCATTTTCTTGAAAAGAAGAATCTGATTAACTATTGCTTGCACTGTTGATAGAGAACAACCAAATTCAACACCTTTCATAGGAGACTGCGGTACCATACTCATGGAGAGGCTTATTTTAAAATGCATGTTAAACAGAAATGTTGCAAATAAGCGGTACTTCCTGAGTACTCATTACGTTCCAACACCAACTCAGGAGAAGTTAGGAAAAAACTGTAAGTAAATAAGGACAAGAAGCTTGGACAAGGAGTAGAGAAAGAGACGTACTGCCAGATTAGAATAGCATCTCAGCTTGAAGAGGGAGTAGCAAATCCAAAGTTAACTTAATTCTCAGGGATCCAGAAAGGAAAACAGCTTTGCTTACTTCTTTCTGGAGTTACAACTAGAAACTTGATCGCGTGGTTTACACAGACCTTCTTAATGGTCCCCCAGCCCTTACCTCTTTATGAATGTCTGATGCTTTCAAACTCTACCCCCTGGGTTGCTGCTTTTCTTTCGTTCACATCTTTGTTTTTTTAAAGGATCAACTAAGCAATTAGAGGGATGCTCTAAGAATCTGACAGTCCACAATGTCTAGCACCGGAAGAAAGCACCGCCTTAGTATACATGAAAATGCCCGTTTACACCATACATTTCATAGCTTATGTTCCCGTATCATTAAAAGTGCCTCCTACTGCCCTCAAGAACTCTTCTGCTACAGAAGACTTACAACACAGTTCTCCTCTTTTCCTTAATACAACAATAAACCTGAATGTCCGGTTTTTTAATAAAGAAAATACTTAAAGAACTCTAAAAAAATCAAGATAAAGTACACACCTTCCCTTCTTTCATGACGCCGATCATGAGACTGTGAAGCTCGTTCATGGTCATGCCTCCCTTTCTCTCGCATTGGAGAGCGATGTCTTGGGGGACTTTGCTTTCTCTGAGGAGAAGACAGAGAATGTGAAGGGTAAGGAGAAGCAGAGCGTCGTAAAGGTGGAGTTATTGTCCTCTGATATGATGGCGAAGGAGTCCTTTTTCGACGAGGAGAAGGAGAATGTCTTTGAATAGATGATCCTGACTGTGAGGAAGATGAGTGATGTCTAGAAGATAGAGGAGAATGATGCTGTCCTACTGGGGAAGTAGACCTGTAAAAAAAAATGAAGAGCCTGAATGTTAAAGCTAAAAGTGTGAACCATAATTCCAGGATAAATTTCAATTCACAGTGCTGTACAATACTAATTTTTTTTTCTAAATGTTTATTTACTTTTGAGAGAGAGAGAGAGAGAGAGAGAGAGAGAGAGAGAGAGAGAGAGAGACAGAGTGCGAATGGAGGAGGGGCAGAGACAGAAAGAGATGCAGAATCCGAAGCAGGTTCCAGGCTCTGAGCTGTCAGCACAGAGCCTGACACGGGGCTCGAACCCACAGACCGTGAGATCATGACCTGGGCCGAAGTCGTACTCTTAACCGACTGAGCCACCCAGGCACCCCTAAGTTAATTTTTTAAGATCTGATTTTAAGTCAGCCCAAGGCAACAGTTGTAGATGAGATATGCACTGCCTTGCTCCCAAGCTTTGGCTCTAAGGTCCACTTCCTTTTCCAGGTAACATTGTCCCTGAGCACAGGTAGGGAGAACACTACCCTCACTTACAGTATGGAATTCACTCTTATCAGAGATCATCTCTGACAGTGTGAGTAGGTACTTGGAGGGAGGAAACCAGAAAAAGCTAAAGAAAATACCCACTAGACAGAAAGTGGCTGTGAAAGGCTGGTAATTCAAGGCTGCAGGGAAAAGAAAAAGTTATCACTGGCTAAGCCAAACCTAGCCTGCACAGCCTGGGTTGACATTTAGGATGGGGAAAGAATGCTACAGTGAAGGAAAGGACATACTGTCCATACTGTCTGTATCTTAAATAACCAATGTTCACTCTTAGCCAGCACAGATTAAGTTCATGAGTCTTGGTTTATCTAAGGCTTCTTCTATGCCCTTCAAATCTTCTTTCACTGATGCCAGAGAAACAACTTATAACCTCACAAAGCACATCTGAATCACTCCTACAATGTGTTATGTCCGGGCCCTGTCTCCAATGAATATGCAAAATGTGTGTGTGATGGAAAGCTGGAACACATACATTTGCGCAATAACTAAAAAGAAATGTCTAAAAAATAACAGAGACCACATAACCCAGATGAGTATATTCCTCAAAACAATCATTTTGAAGACTAGATGTTTGTTCCAAAAGATTCTGGAGTCCTGGTCAAAGTATTTTAGATTTACATTCAGTGTCTATGATAGAAATGTTTTTAGCATCCACAATCCTAACCCAGGGTTTCTCACTCTTGGCAGTACTGACCTTTTGTATTCGGAAATTCTTTGTAGTGGGGAGGGGGGGTGTCCTGTACATCACAGGATGTCAGCAGCACCCCAGACTTCTACCCACCGGACGCCAGCACCACCTCCCTCTTACCCCCATTCATAACAATCGAAAATTACCCCAGACATTGCCAAATGTTCCCAGGGAGGCAAAACTACCCCTCATTGAGAACTCTGCCCTTAACTACGCTGTTTATCAATGATGCCTTAGCAGACCTTTTATCAATAAAAGCTTCAAATACATAAAATATATGTTACTGACTCAGGAAAGTGATCCAGTATATTGGAAAGAATTTTGCAGAACAAGGATTTCAGCAAGTACACAAAAATACCTTTTGGATTAATAACTGACTAAAAAAAGTCAGCTAACTATAACATGCTGCCCTACTCGGGAAGTAGAGATTCACCTAAATATTCCTGTTATCAGCAATTCCACTAAGCCTTCATGTCTTTCATAAAAATTATTTCCTCTTCATAAAAAAAAAAAATAAGCCATAAGCCACTGTAATTTAACCGACTCTTAACAGAAATGTTTTTACTTATAGGTATGAGTAGAAATGCTCACAGAGTCTTACCCAAATTTGGAAAACCATCTATCATCAATGGACATTCAAATGCATCTTAGTCAACAGAAAAATACTGCAAGATTGAGAATCAGAATGGTTCTTGTTTGGTGCTTTCCAATTTCAATTTCATCAGGTTCTAGTCAATTTGGAAATATCTAAATTGACAAAATAAAAAATGTGGCTCTTCAATGAACTGAGATTTTGGTTAATTTTACTTATGGAGTATACTAAAAATTGTTTCAAGAATGTCTGCAATACCTCTTGGTAATTAGTTCACAGAACTTAAAAAATGAGACTTCATAATATCACTGAAAAAACACAATATAGTCTAATCACATTTCTATTCAAATTTGGTGCTGACAGGATGGAAGTTTTAAAAAACTTCAGTTCAAGCTTAGGATAATCACCCTACCAAATTAAGGTCAGAGCACCAACGTGCTATCAAGTTGTGGTTTCAGCATTTTTCTGTTTACCTAGCCTTCAAGAAAAAAAAAAAAAATTAAGAGAACTGTTGGTTTAATTTAACAGCATCTGTTAGGGACTGAATGTTTGTGTCCCCCCCAGTTTCCACAAGTCCCCGATGTGATAGTACTTGAAGGTGAGGGTCTTTGGGAATAATTGGTTTAGATGAGATCCTATGGGTGGGGCTCCCATTTTGAGATTAGTGTCCTTACAAGCAAAGGAAGAGAACAGAGCTCACTCTCTCTCCCCTCCCTGTGAAGACACAGTGAGAAGACAGCTGTCTATGAAGTGAGCCTCTCCCCAGGGATCTCATCTGTCAGAACCTTAACCTTGGACTTCCCAGCCTCTACACCTGTGAGACATGAATATCTGTTTAGTTTAAGCTACTCAGTCTACGGTATTTTGTTATAACAGCCCAAGTTGGCTAAGACAGCCTCGTTATATCTTCCTGTTATTATTCTTTTAAAAGTCTGATAACTAAAGAATAGTGAAAAGAGAGGATCTGTTACCAAAACAATATGGGTCAAATTATGGATGCCAGCCTAACTGGACCCGGGCCTATGTTCATTCTGCATATAGAAAATGTGTGAGTCTAAGAAATAAAACTGTCTCTGAAACCTGATGAAAATTATTAGTACTCTGGCTTTTAAACTACTGCAGAGATATATTAAAATACATTTCTACTTAGAAGAGCAGTAATTTTAGATTAACTAGTCTTAGGCTCTGGAACTGGATTGTTTCTCACCTGAGGGAGAAAAAGGAGGGGATATTGGAAGCTCAAATAAAGAAAAAAGAAGAGTTTATTGCATGAAGAGAAGCTATATACCTTAAAACAGAAAACTGCACACTGTTAGCAAAAGTACTGTGATTTATAGCACACAGAGAAAGCCAACCTTTAGTCTGACTTAATTCTAATAAAAACAGTTTTTAATGCTGATATAATTAAGACACAATATGAGATGAGAATATTTAGGGTATATTTCACTTGGGGAAAAATGTGAAAGATTATGAAGTTAAAAAAAAAATGTCTCTCATTCGAGATACTATATTTTACCTACAAACCAGTATGTTTACCCTGCACTTTCTTAAAATTACTAATACCTCTTTTTCTTACAATGATGGTTTCTAGTCCTCTAATATGAAAATATGCTTTCATAATGTAACAGTTATAACTCACCCTTTAAAATCATCATGCAAAAAGTATACTTAAAAAAACCCCACAAATGGACTATGAACACTATCAAAATCTGCTTCCTGTGGTAAAATACAATATAACACGATACAGATTTCACACATAGAGATATTTAAGCTGTTTTATTTTACATAAGAAACATATCTTTATATAAAATAGTCATTTTAATTCACTGAGCAAATATTAAGTGAGCACCTTCTAGGCTCCAAGCATTATTTTTGGCACTAAGAATGCAGAGGCAAAGAAGGCAGACAAAACCACTCACATCATCATCATCATCATCATAATAATAATAATAATAGCAGTAATAATAATAATAGCAGCAATAATAATAATACCAACAATAACTGCAGGTAACACATATATTGCTGTGTACATGACACCATTTTAAGTACTCTCCATATAATAACTCATTTCCTGTTTATGACAACACCCCTAAAATAAGACAGCCAGTGGACTGAAAACCAGTCTCTCCTAACTATATGGTCTGGAAGTAGACCACCACCAAGAAAGCAAAGCAATTTCAGCTCGTTAATGCAACAAAGTTCGTAAAACAGGGTAATGAAACAGAAACTGTTAGGTCCAAAAAATAAAATAAATGTGAGGCAGACAACTTTAGGTTGCTTGGAAGGAAAGGGCCTTGACTGAGAAGGTGAAATCTGAACCAAGAGCTGAAAATCTGGGGACAGAACTTGCCTTGCATAGGGTTCAGCAACAACAAAGAAGGCAGGCAAGAGGTATCACCAGACATGAGAAAAACAGAAAGACAAGGGTAACTTCAACTTATGAGTGGAGAGTTACATGAAAGAAGGTCAGATGATGTGAAGTCATCCAGGTCATGGTAAAAGTCTGGATTTTATTCTCAGCATGAAGAAAAGCCCTGAAGAGATTTAGGCAGGGAAGTGTCATTCAAAATCTAGCAAGATCTCAAAGGATAAAAATCATTATGAACATCTCAACAGATGCAGAAAAGGCACTGATAAAATCCAACATTCATTTATGATAAAAATTCTCAACAAAGTGGCTTTTGAAGGAACATACCTCAACATAACAAAAGCCATCTAGGACAAACCCACAATTAACATCATATCCAATGGTGAAAAACAGAGCTTTTCCTCTAAGATCAGGAACAAGACAAGGATGTCCACTCTCACCGCTATTATTCAACATGGCACTGGAAGTCCTAGCCACACCAATCAGACAAGAAAAAGAAATAAAAGACATCCAAATTGGTAAGGACGAAATTAAACTGTCACTATTTGCAGATGACATGATACTATAAGGAGAAAACCCTGAAGTCTCCACCAAAACACTATCAGAATACATGAATTCAGTAAAGTTGCAGGGTGAAAAACTACTACACAGAAATTGATTGCATTTCTATACAATAATGACAAAGTAGCAAAGTAATATTAAGAAAACCATTCCATTTACAATTGCACCAAAAAACAATCAAATACCTAGGAGTAAACTTAAACAAGGAGGTGAAAGACCCGTACTCTGAAAACTATAAAACACTGATGAAAGAAATTGAAAATAACAAACGGAAAGACCTACTATGCTCATTGAGTGGAAGAATTAATATTGTTCAAAAGGCAAGCTACAGATTCCATGTAATTCCTATTAAAATACCAACAGCATTTTTCACTGAACTAGAACACATAATCCTAAAATTTGTATGGAACCACAAAAGACCCTGAATAGCCAAAGCAATCTTGAGGAAAAAAAAAAAACAAAGCTGGAGGTATCACAATTCCAGATTTCAAGATATACTAAAAAACTATAGTGATCAAAACAGTATTGGTACTGGCACAAAAACAGACACATAGTTCAATGGAACAGGACAGAGAGCCCAGAAAGAAGCCCATGTTTACGTGGTCAATTAATTTATGACAAAAGAGGAAAGATTAAATGGGGAAATGGAGTAAATGGTGCTGGAAGACTGAACAGCTACATGCAAAAGAATGAAACTGGATCCTTTCTTCCACCATACATGAAAATACACTCAAAACGGATTAAAGACCTGAAACCATAAAACCTCTAGAAAAAAACATAGGCAGTCATTTTTTGACATCTGCCTTAACATTTTCCTAGATATGTCTCCTCAGGGAAGGGAAACAATAGCAAAGATAAACTACTGGGACTATACCAAAATAAAAAGCTTTTGTATAGCTAAGGAACCATCAAAACAAAATGGCAACTTACTGAATGGGAGAAGATACTTGTAGCAAATGATATATCCTGTAAGGGGTTATTACCCAAAATGTATAAAGAGTGTATATAACTCAACACCAAAAAAACACCAAGTAATTGCAATTAAAAATGGGAAGAGGACTTGAAGAGACATTTTTCCAAAGAAGGCATACAGTTGGCCAACAGACACATGAAAAGATGCTCAACATTACTAATCATCAGAGAAATGCAACTCAAAACCACAATGAGACAATGACCTTACAACTGTCAGAATGGCTAGAAATCAAAAACACAAGAAAATAACAAGTGTTAGCGAGGATGTGGACAAAAAGGAACCCTCGTGCACTGCTGATAGGGAATGTAAACTGGTGGAGTCACTCGGAAAAGCACTATGGAGGTCCCCCCCCCCCGTACCCCAAATTAAAAACAGAAAAACCATATGATGCAGTAATTTCATTACTGGGTATTTACCTAAAGAAAACAAAACCACGAATTTGAAAAGTTATATGCACCCCTATGTTAACTAGAGCATTAGTTACAATAGCCAAGATATGGAAGCAGCCTAACTGTTCATCAATAGATAAACAGATAAAGAAGATGTGGTATATATGTGCAATGGAATAGGACTCAGCCATAAAAAAGAATGAGATCTTGCCATTGGCAACAACACGGATGGACCTGAAAGGTATTATGCTACACAACACATCAGACTGAAAAAGATGAATACCACCTAATTTCACTTACGTGTGGAACCTAAAAAGAAAACAAACGAATAAAGAAACAAAAAGTAGAAACAGACCCGTAAATTCAAGAGGACAAACCGATGGTGTCAGAGGGAAGAGGAGTGAGGAGATGGACAAACTGGGTGAAAGGGAGTGGGAGATACAGGCTTCCAGTTATGGAATAAATAAGTCACAAGGATAACAGTTATGGAATAAATAGGTACAACATAAGGGCCACAGTCAATGGTATTGAAATAGCACTGTATGGTGACAGATGGTAGCTATGCTTGCGAGCCCAGCATACTGTACAGAGCAGATGAATCACTGTGCTGTACACATGAAGCTAAATTATGTGTCAAGTATCCTTCAATAAAAAAAAAATCTAGCAAGATTTTACCTGTCTAAATAATTACATCAGATGGAGAGAGAAAATGCCTCTGTGTGAGGACTTGTTTTAAACCTAGAGTTTGCTGTCCCTTTGCAGCAGGTGATAAATACTCCCTGCAACGGGAAACGTTTTTAAGTCAACAATCTACAAAAAGAGAATACTTTTGTCT
Source organism: Acinonyx jubatus (assembly GCF_027475565.1). NCBI lineage: Eukaryota > Metazoa > Chordata > Mammalia > Carnivora > Felidae > Acinonyx > Acinonyx jubatus. The sequence continues at coordinate 24,609,882 of NC_069380.1, read as the reverse complement.
GTGGGAAGTTTTTGAAAGAGATCTTCTCATAAATATATAATGTACTTGTAAAACAGATTTGATTCAAGCAAACTAACCAATTCTACATAAAACAAGTAACCCTAATCCGAGTACTCATAATTCTGGGTCAATTTCAATTTTACATTTTGCGATGAAGAAATTTCAGAAGCCTCAACTTAAGAATAAAGACTGTTAAGATAATCCTTAAATCAACACATCCTTCAATGTTATTAAAACCTAGATTTATCATTTAAATCGCTTAAGAATTTTTTTTTAAATGCTTATTTTGAGAGAGATTGAAGAGTGAGCAGGGGAGGGGCAGAGGGAGAAGGAGACAGAGAATCCCAAGCAGGTTCTACAACATCAGCGCTGAGTCTGACTCAGGGCTTGAACTATGAACCATGAGATCATGACCTGAGCTCCAATCAAGAGTCGATAATAGAATTTTTCAGAATCTTGTTCAAGAGCCTGACACAGATTTGCTCAATCACATGACTTAGTGAACTAAAAACTGTACCCGCCATTGTGATAGAAAGTCACAAGAGACAAGTACTTGGTATCCCTGGCACACAGGAGATTGTTTTTAAGCTTTAGGAGTAAGAGAGTCAGTATTCCGAATAAAATAAAATCCAGAAACAACACATGCCAGGTAGAGGATAGGTCTCCATTTGAATGAAGGCAACTGGCTCCTATCCTCTGCCTGCTGGAGCAAGTTAAAGTTATCACTTTCTCCTGGGATGGGATGGGATGGGGTGGTGAGGTGATGAGGGAGAAAACCAGACTACACCAAGAAACAGCAAGCAATCCAGTCTTGGGAAGGAGGAAGGTAAAGAAAAGTCCTCAAGGCTCTGGACTCATTTCTCAGACATAACATCTAAGCTCAGGCCAGCAAAATGGGTAACCAAGGGAGATTCTTGAAATCCTTGCCACTGTCCTGAAAGTCCTATCCAGTCACAGGTCATTTCACTGTCAGTGAAAAAAACTACCACCAGATGCCACCAAACCACAGCCAGACTGGGATAGATTTTGCTGGTGCAGCTGGGTGCCTTTCATTAACCCCACTATGCAGCCCCACATTTTTACTCGATTGAATATCTGGCCTCCATTTACCATGGTATACACTTCTGACTGGACCAATTATGGGAACTTTCCCAACTACCTCCTGTTCCTGAAAACCTCTCTGAAACTGCTTGAGAACAACTTCCCTCTCAAGTCTCTAATTTCACCAAGTATGTTGGACAAAAGACAGAAGTACAATTTGTATGGACATAAACACCATTCTAGATTTCATAACTCTCTAATGAGCTCAACAAATTTTCCCAATATCCCATCTATGAAAGCCCCAAACTGGATCAATTGGACCAAAAATTGTGAAATTGCTATTTTCCCCCCAATGTGACTGCGTTATTTTGATATTTATAAAACCCTTTCATTTTGGGGGCACCTGGCTAGCTCAGTCAGTAGAGCATGCGACTCTTGATATCAGGATGGTTGAGAGTTCAAGCCCCCAGCTGGGCACAGAGCTTACTTAAAATAAATAAATAAAACTCATTTTTAACACAGTCTACCATAAACTTAGTGCATTATAGAATTATATTCAGCTATATTACATATTTCTTTAAGTGCCTTAATTTTGTATCTCTAGCCTAAATCACATTCATATGAAGACACTTTTTAGGTCTATACACAGGGTTCAATCAAATGCAGAAAAAGAAAAATGCCTCAAATAAACAATTCCTAACCTGACTACAAAGGTTCCATTTTAATATTAAAAAGTGTTTATATCCTTCATGATTACCTGTGCTAATATCCCTTAATTGGGAAAATGTTATAAAAGATATTTAAATCACCAATACTTCTAAGTTTTATATTTTAAAATTATACTATTCTCCTTTTTTTCTTTTAGGTGTGATACTGGTGTACTGATTATATATTTTTAAGTGTACTGATCTTTTGGAGATATATTCTACAATATAGACAGATGAAGTAGTAAGATGTTTGGGATTTGCTTCAAAATAATATTGGATGGAGGAGGAGGTATATAGGGGTATATATGAAACCTATATATACAGATATATATATGAATCTATATATATAGATGAAACAAGATGGACATGAAGGGATCATTATATGATTCTATGTTTTTCTGTGTGAAGTGTAACGTTAGTACAGTACAGTTAGTACAGTAACGTTAGTGTAGTATTTTTCCATCCTCTATATATAGCCAAGCAACATTAGTGCACATTTACTCAAGAAACTAGAATTCAGAGGCATCTGGGTGGCTCAGTTGGTTAAGTGTCCAGTTTTTTCTCAGGTTGTAATCTTGTGATCTGTGAGTTCGAGCCCCGTGTCGGGCTCTGTGTTGACACCTCAGAGCCTGGAGTCTACTTTAGATTCTGTCTCCCTCTCTCTGCCCCTCCCCCTCTTGTACTCTGTCTCTCTCTCTCTCTCTCTCTCTCAAAAATAAACATTAAAAAAAAAAAACAACTATACTTCAGTCTATAGAAAATGCTCAGTGAACAAACGGACTATTCCCTATCCTATGGCTCATGGCCACAGGATGAGATGTGCCAGTCCAGACCATGGTATCTATACATGAATAGTAAATACTGAATAAATCCAGTAAATAACATTCTTTGTCAAAGGTCTGAAACATTTTGATTTAATTATTTTGATAAATGTGTGCAATCACTGAAAGGGGAAATAAGATTGTCAATTTGATGATAATTTGCTTATTCTACTAAATTGAAGTCAAAGCCAACAAGTTTTGAATGATGAGATCTGTCTTTGAAATCTGGGGAAGACTCATCATGCAAGCATTTGTACTATCAAGAAGTAGACTTCTATATTCAGGTAATTATAATGAAGTGTTGTTTTTTTTTAAGTGATTAGCTACATTCTTCCCATTTAACACAAAATTCTGCATCCTACAACTTGATTAAGACATATTACTATCCATCAATAAAACCATATTTAACCAAATGTCCAGCAGAACGGGCTATATACAATTGCTAGGTAAGTCCTCTGGTTAACTACTAATCTAAAAAGTTTGTCCTTGTTTAAGCCTTTGTTCTTAAAGTACACTAATAATTTGGTTCACTCTCCTTATTCAGCAATGTATACAGAATATGGATTTTCACTGATGAAAAGTATTACAAGCCCAGTGAAACATCATTGTAAATATCCACTTTAGGATTATCTAGACGTTACAGGTTAGGAATAGTCATACTCACAAAATATTCCCTTCACAAGTGATTTTCTGACTAAATATGTAATTTGAACGTAATTTTTCTGTGTACTACACCTCTTCTAAAACAAATTACAGAATAAAAATGATTTAGTTGAATTCCAGGTAATCAAGATGTTACCATCTTCTGTACAGAGCAGGTCACGGAAAGTTTATTTTACAAAAATGTAATGGGAAATTGCTACATTTTTCTAAAAGCAGAGTAATAAAACCTGGAAGGCTTTTTTGGATAAACAAGTGGTATTCAGGTTTTAGTCCATGTTGCATAAATAAATCATAGTTGAGTAAAGTCTACCTGTCAAATGGGAAGACACTGATTAGAAACATTCTTCTAAAACCATGGCCTCCAAACTATTCTCTTCAAAACATGACAGAATATAGTGCTATTCAAATTAACAAATATTCTGGGAATGGAGTATATTCTTAACACAGCTGACGTGGCTAATGAAGGTGCGGGGGGAAGATTCTCAAATCCTCAAGTGCCAGATGAGTGGCAAAGAGAGGGGGAAAATCATGAATTTTTCTGGGAGGAATAGGTACTTTCCCTCTCGCCAAAACACACACCAGTAAAATTATACCCACAAATCAAGAAATGTGCAGATTCCCTAAAATCTACCAATGGATCTCAGGTTAGGAGCCCTTGACGTAGAAGGTTGTGGACTTCAGACGAGACCCGGAAGACAGGGAGAAGGACTTAAGTCATAGGACCATATGGTCTTGTTGCACCACCTGTCCCACACATACGCATACTCTTCTAGTAACTAAATAGGGAACCATCCTTAAGAAATGTAAGCAATCCCCTACACCCAGTAGGCCTTCCAAGTTCTACCTGGAAAAATAAAAAATGTCCATATTCAGAGAAATGTTATTTTCTATACACGTGATTACTATATTACTTCTACCTGTAGAAACAAAACTTCTGAGAACATTTTTGTTCACTTCTGCATCACCGACTTTTAGAACAATGCCTACCCCTATACCCAATAACTGAATAAATAAATTAGCATACTTTCACTTAAGCACAACACATCCTGATAACCAGAATATTCCGAATAAGCTCATTACAAGATCTAAGTTAATTTAAAACAATGTTTTTTATGTTTTTATTTTACTTTTGAGAGAGAGAGAGAGAGAGACACAGAGTGCGAGTGGGGGAGGGGCAGACAGGGAGAGAGAATCTGAAGCAGGCTCCAGGCTCAGAGCTGTCAGTGCAGAGCCAGATGTGGGGCTTGAACTCACGGAATGTGAGATCATGACCTGTGCAAAAATCAGATCCCCAACCGACTGAGCCACCCAGGCGCCCCCATCTACATTAATTTTAAAGGGCAATTTTCTCCAAAAGGAATTTAGACGCTAACCTTTAATTACATACCCCACCAATCTGAAAGCATGACAAAGATTCTTAATACAATATTTCATTTGAGAATAAGTTCTCTTTTCACAGTAATGGAGATATATTAAAATAATAGATCCACCTCAAAAAAGACCCCTGTAAATTAAACGAACTCCTCCTAAATCAAAATGGCCCTTCTCAACTTTGCAATATATGGCTTCAGAACTCCAACGCAATTCAGGTACCCACTCTGCTGCCTTGTTTCTTTAGATAAACAAAATAAACCAAGTTAAGATTTTTCTATATACTAAGTAACAGGTAAGTCCTACGTATACCTTGTTGCTCCTGGTGGAGACAGCCACCAGAAACACTGGAAAATGAAAAATCAACCTGTGTAGTACAGTTTCTCATAATACAAAATATGTTACCATTTCAATGGTGAAGTACCAGGGACATACGTTAAAAATCATGTCTCAGAGATTTCTGGGTCAAAATAACAAAATTAGAATACCAAGAACCATTAAAGAATAAAGACTTCTTTTTTTCAAGGTTATTTGGGACTTTTTTTTTTTTAATTTTAGTTTATTCTTACTTATTTTGAGAGAGAGCTCTGTCAGCACAGAGCCTAAGGTGGGGCTTGAACTCCCGAACTTTGAGATCATGACCTGAGCCAAAGTCAAGAGTCGGACGCTTAACCGACTGAGCCACCCAGATGCCCCAAAAGACTTCTTAAAATGTAAATGAGCAAGAATATTTAACACGATATTTGGTCGTGTTATTTAACACGGTATTAGGTCCTAGCAACAGTTCACAGGGTCATTCTGGTTCTTCTAAGTCAAGTCACCATAATGGGAGAGAAAAAAATCGCCTCATCTAAGTACGACAAGATGATCTCTTATCAAGACAAGGAAAGGACTAAGCTTATCACCAAAATCTACTTTTTGGGAAGACTGGGTTTTGTTGAACTTATAAGGCTAAGTTAACTGCTTACTAGGTAGATAATTTATCCCGAATAATATTACAAATATCAGTTCACAGGGCACCCCAGATAAAGTGTCAGGTAATGCTGCTTTTAAAACTCTAATAATCTTGCTACTTAATTAAGAAGAATGGTACTTAAAAACAATGAACAGAAATGGCATCGCATGAATGTAGCAGAGACTGCAACCAGCTATCCCAATCTGTTCTCTCCTTGCTCTTTAGTAAACCCAATTTTATTTGGGTCAGCCATATGCTCAGCTAAAGGATTACATTTCTTTCTTTCTCTTTTTTTTTTTTTTTTTTTTTTTTTTTTGTTTAAAGGATTACATTTCTAAGACACCCTCCTCTCTAGATGTAGCCATGAAACTAAATTCTGGCCAATTAAGATGTAACAGGAAATAGTGTGTGGGACTTCCAGGAAAATTAAGGCTTTCTTCCCTTCATTTTTTCTCCTGCCTGGAATATGGATGGAAAGCCTAAGTCATCAGCAGTCACATTAGATCATGGGATAACCCTGAAAAAGGAAGCATGCAAAAGGAAGACAGCTACTACCCTGGATCCCCAATGACTTGGTGGAACGACCAGTGTTATCGGTCTTGGACTGCCTTCCTCTGAATTTCTTTAAATGAGAAAATAAATTCCAATGTATGTAGTTAATGTTCCCAAACTTTGATGAACATTCCAATCACCCAATGAGCTTTTAAAAATCTAGACATCAAGGCAGCTCCCCATACTAATTAGATAGGAAAATCTGGGGATTGAAATCAGGTATTAATACTTCTCGACAGACTTCAAGTTCGGACACTATTGCTTTAGGTAGTTAAGTCCCCTGCCCCCATATTAAGCCCTTATTACTAACAGCTGATTCTAAATAGGATCGTGCATAAGCATCAGGGGGAAAAGAAAAAGGATATCTTTATGGCTACATTTTTAAGTGAAAACCTGCAAATGGAAAGGTATTTTTAAATATCACTACATTGTAATTTACCATTAAAGTAGGAAGACACAGTGTATTTATTAAGTACTTTGCTTATTTTTTAAAGCATTATCTCATTTCATCCTCACCTCAACCCTATGAGGCTATATCAGGCATGTTTAACAGTTGAAGAAAGAGAGGCTCAGAGAAAACAACTTATTCAGGGTCTCACATCATGTAACTGGCAGAGCCAAGATACAAGTTCCTATTTGTGTAATTTCAAGGCTGGTGCATTCTCCAACATGCTGTAACTCAAGAAGAAAAGAGACTGAGAGCCCTCTAAAGAGTTACATTTTTTTTTCTGGAGGAAATATTAATTTCATGAAAGGACAAATTTGAAAACTAATTTAAAAAATGAATAGGGGGAAAGCATCCCAATTAAATCTGTAAGCATTTTTATGAGCCACAAAAATATTACCTTCAGTTTTTACAAAAAAAAATTTGCTCCCAAGTAACATTAAATAAATGAATTTTAAAAATCAAGCATTCCTTATTTTGCAGTTTTGTAAACAGATCTTTAAGAAGTACCATCATTAGAGGGAAAACTGACTGATGAGAAAGAATTTATTAAAAAACATACAATCTAAATTAACTAATGCAGTGACTTAACTAAATTCTGACACAGTTATTAAGTTTAAAATGCACAGATTTTCAGAAGGGTCTCAGCTCTTTCACTGGCTGGCTCTTTTATGTAATTCCATTTACACCAAAAAGTTAATGTTGATTAAGTGACAGAGGAACAATAAGGAAACAGAGGGTTTGAACAACACTATGTAGATCAACTGGACCTCACAGACATATGAACCCTGCACCCAACTGTAGTAGAATATGCATTCCTCTTAAGTGTACATGGAACATTCTCCAGGACAAACCATGTTTCAGGCCATGAAACAAGTCTTAACAAATTCAAGACTGAAATCATACAAAGTATTTTTTCTGATCACAAGGGAGAAAAATAGAACTCAAGTTTTACAAAGTGAAAACCTGACAATAGAAAGGCATTTTAATATATTATCATACTGCAATTTATTATTAAAGCAGGAAAATAAAGAGTATATTTATTGAGTACTTTGCTTATGTTTTAAGAGTTATGTTATTTAATCCTCAAATATAAGGAAATTACACAACAGACTCTTAATCAATGAGTCAAAGATGTCACAAATGAAATTAGAAAACACCTTGGAAGAAATGAAAATGAAAACACAACATACCCAAACTTACAAGATGCAGCTAAAGCAGTGCTAAAAAGAATTTCATAGATAAATGTATACATTAAAAATAAGAAAGATCTCAAATTAACAACCTAATTTGACACCTCAAAAAACTACAAAAAGAATAAACTAAATCCAAAGCTGGCAGAAGGAAGAAAATAATGAAGATTAGAGCAAAGATCAAAATAGAGAACAGAAAAACAATAGAAATAATCAACAAAACTAAGCTGGATTTTTAAAAAGATTTGATAAATCCTTAGCTAGACCAAGAAAAAAAGAAGACTCAAATAACTAAAATCAGGAAAGTGGGGTCAATACAACTGATGCCACAGAAATAAAAAAAGATAATAAGACAATACTATGAAAAACTGTACATCCACAAATTCCAATAACCTAGAAATAATAGATAAATTCCTAGACACACAACCTACCTAGACTGACTCATTTAATAAATGGTAAATCTGAACAAACCAATAATGAGTAAGGAGATTAAATCAGTAATCTAAAACTTCCCCCCAAAGATAAACCCTGACCACATGGCTTCACTGAAGAATTCTATCAACATTTAAAGGAGTAACACTAGTCCTCTGGAATTCTTCCAAAAATACTAAAGAGGAGGGAATACTTCCAAGCTTATTCTATGAGGCCCTGATAGCAAAGCCAGATAAAAACCCTACAAGAAAACTACAGACCATTATTTCTGATGAATAATATGTAAAGCTCTTCATCAAAGTACTAGCAAATAGAATTGAATAACACATTAAAAGGATTACACACCATGACTAAGGGGGATTAGTTCCTGGAATGCAAGAATGGTTCAACATAGGGCAATCAATCAATATACTATGTACCACGTAACAGAATTAAAGGAATCACATGATCGTCTCAATAAGTATAGAAAAAAGATTTGACAAAATTCAACACTTCTTCATGGTAAAAACATTTAACAAACTAAGAACAGAAAAACACAATCTCAACTTAACAAAGCAATTTATGAAAAGTCCAGAGCAAACATCATACTCAATGGTGAAAGGCTGAAAACTTTTCTTCTAAGATTGGGAACAAGGACGCCCACTCTCATTTCTTTTCAACATGGTATTAGAAGGTCTAGCCAGAGCAAATAGGCAAGAAAAAGAAATGAAAGGCAACCAAACTACAAAGGAAGAGGTAAAATCGTCTCCATTCTAAGATGGCAGGATCTTATATGTAGAAATGCCTACGGGTTATGTGCATGTGTGCATGCACTCACACGCACTGTTAGAACAAATAAATTCAGTCAAATCGCAGGACACAAAATCAACACACAAAAACCAGTTGTTTCTATACACTAACAATGAACAATCTGAAAAAGAAATTATGAAAACAATTCCATTTACAGTAGCATAAAAAAAGAATTTAACACTTTAGGAATAAACCTAACCAAGCAGTTGAAAACCTTGTACACTGAAAACTACAAAACATCATTGAAATAAATTCAAGAAAACACAAATAAGTGGAAAGATGCTCACAGACTGAAAGGCTTAAAACTGTTAAGATGTCCTTACTCTCCAAAGCGTCCTACAGATTTGACACAATCGCAATCAAAATCCCAATGGCATTCTTCATAGAAATATAAAAATTCATCCCAAAATTGATATAGAATTCCAAGGGACATGTAAATAAGTCAAAATAATTTTCAAATAGAAGAACAAAGTGAGAGGACTCATATTTCCTGATTTTAAAATGTATTCGAAAGCTAAGCCATCAAAACAGTGTGGTACTGGCATAAAGACAGACTAGTGAAATACTACAGAGGGCCCAGAAATAAATCCTTGCATATATGATCAAATGATCTCTAACAAGGGGGCCAAGACCACTCAATGGGGAAAAGACAGTCTTTTCAAAAAACAGTGCTGGGAAAATTGGCTATCTACATGCAAAAAAAAAAAAAAAAAAAAAAAAAAAGGAAGCTAGACCCTTATCTTTTTTTTTTTTTTTTAATGTTTTTATTTATTTTTGAGACAGAGAGAGACACAGCATGAGCAGGGGAGGGGCAGAGAGAGAGGGAGACACAAAATCTGAAGCAGGCTCCAGGCTCTGAGCTGTCAGCACAGAGCCCGACGCAGGGCTCGAACTCACAGACTGTGAGATCATGACCTGAGCTGAAGTCGGATGCTTAATCAACTGAGCCACCCAGGCGCCCCAAAGCTGGACCCTTATCTTACGCTATGTACAAAAATTAACTCCAAAGGGATTAAAAACCTAAGTGTAAGATGTAAAACTATAAAACTCCAACAGAAAAGCATAACAGAAAATCTTTATAACATTGGATATGGCAATAACGTCTTGGCAATGACACCAAAAGTATAGGCAACAAGAACAAAAAGAGACAAATGGGACCACAACAAGCATAAAACTTTTGGTGCATCAAAAGACGTTATCAAAAGAGTGAAAATGCAACCTATAAACAGGAGAAAATACTCATAAATCATATATCTGGTAAGAGGTTAATATCCAGAATAGATAATAGACTCCTAAAACTTAAGAACAAAAATCAATAACTCAATTAAAAATTGGGTAGTGAATTAAATAGACATTATTTCAAAGATGATACACTAATGGTCAACAAATATGTGAAAAGATGCTCAACATCACTAATCATCAGTGAAATGTGTCAAATCAAAACCACAATGAGGTATCACCTCACATCTATTAGGATGGCTACTGTCCAAAAAACAAAAAATAATAAATGTTGGTGAGGATGTGGAAAAACTCAAACGCTTGTACACTGTTGGTGGGGTTGTAAAATGGGGCAACGGGTATGGAAAACAATATGAAATTTCCTCAAAAAATTAAAAACAGAACTATCATATGATTTAGCAATTCAACTTTGGAGTACGTATCCAAAGAATCAAAAGAAGGGTCTTGAAGAGATATTTACAGTCAAGAGGTGGAAGTTACCCATCTGTCCAACAGAGAATTGGATATACAGGCAATGGGATATATTCAGCTTTAAAAGGCGAGGCAATCCCGTCACATGCTACAACATGGATGAAGCTTAAAGACATCATGCTAAGTGAAATAAGTTAGTCACAAAAAACCAAAATGAGTCCATTTACATGAGGTATCTAAAGCAGTCAAATTCATAAAGACAGAAAATAGAATGAATGGTGGTTACTAGGGGCTGCGGACCTGGGGGTTAGAGGGGAACGGGAGTCATTTAAATGGGTATTCAGATGAATTTCAGATGCACAAGATGAAATGTTCTGGAGATCTGTTTCATAACAGTGTGAATATACTCAACATTACTAAACTGTATACTTAAAAATGGTTAAGATTGAAAATTTTATTATTTCATGATCATAAAAAAAATGTTTAAGGTACCGTTTACTGAATTATCCCTAACTCAATATGGGAATTATTAAGTACACATACACAGAGTTTTAAAACACGGAAAAAAATCTATTACAGTAATGCCTAAAAAGCTTACGAAAAGTATTTTAGATTCTACAAAAGAGTGCTGAAAACATACAATCCTACGTACCTTGGCTTGTCTCTTTTTTCTCTTTGTCTTTCAAAATCTCGTCCTCTGTCCTTTCCGTCTCTTGGTTTTTCTTCTATCCTGTCTTTTACTTTATACTTTTCTTTATATTTTTTCCCCAGAACAATATCTTCCTGTAAAGGAGGGGGTGGACTAGGCGTTCGAGGTCCTTTCTTTTTACTCTGGTTGCCTTTTGAATTCCTGAAGGTGACACAAAGCTATCATTAGAGGTCCAATTACTTTTCGGAGGTCAAATGGATATTTCTTCATCTTAAAAATGGTAGCATTCCTTCCAATGCCTTGCCTTTTACTATCTTATGCACTAGTAATCAATATCCAGAAAAAAAGCAACACAGAGAAATGAGCGAATAATTTACTTGCCGCTTACATAATTTTAAAGGGTAGGTTTCTGAGAAAGATAGAGGTGGAATAGGAAGATTCTTTCCAACAAAAGAAATGACACAGGACAACTTCATGAACTTTTTTTTTTTTAGCTTATATAGAAAGATAGATGAAGAAAATAAAAATCATGTATAATTCCACTACCCAAGGATAACCCTTGTTAACAACTTGGATATATGCCCACACTTTTTCCATGTCTCTTTCCCCCTCCCCCAATCTTTTTACAACGTTTTCTAAAATTTTTTGTACTAAACACAGCATGGGGATCTTTCTACAACAAAAAATAGATGTAATAATTTTTATAAATTGTATTGAATTTCATCAAATAGATATGCTCCATAACTGAACAGTTTCAGATTGTTTTTAGGTGGCCTCCATGTTTTATTATAAGGAACAGAAAATTATATCATCTATAAATGAAATCCTAAACGTTGTTAATAAACATTCATTTAAATCTTTGAGTTAAGAAATATTTCTCAACTCTAAGGTTACAAAAACAGTCCTCTAATTTTTGGGAATTCTGTCTTTTACTCTTAATCTACCTAAAAGTGATTTTTGGGTGTAGAATATTCTCTTTAATTTAGCACTTTAAATAATTTTACCCAAATAGTGTGACTTTGACCCTTTTGTATCCAAAGTTATGTCTTTACCTCATACCTGCACAATAGTTTGACTGAATACAGTATTTTGGTATCACTATCCTTTTACCTCAGACCTTTATAAATATTGTTAGAATATCTTATAACATTTAGTGTTGTAGATGAAAAATGTAGAGTCCATTTTTCTTCCCTATGCATGTACCCAGTTTTTCAGCTGGGATGATTATAATTCTTCCTTAGAAATTAAAATTTTCATGAAGATATATCTAGGTTTTCTTTTTTTAACCTCTTCCAGAACTCAGTGAACTATTTAAAAAAAAATTTTTTTTTTTAACATTTATTCATTTTTGAGAGAGAAAGACAGAGCGCAAGAAGGGGAGGGGTAGAGAGGAAGACACAGAATCTGAAGCAGGCTCCAGGCTCTGAGCTGTCAGCACAGGGTCTGACGCGGGGCTTGAACTCACTAACTGTGACATCATGACCTGAGCCGAAGTCGGACGCTTAACAGACTGAGCCACCCAGGCGCCCCAAAGAAAAATTACTTAAAAATTATTTTAAAGATAAAATAATAGAGGAATTCTTGACACAAACTGTATTTTCACATTACTTCTGTGACAGAGACTAGCTAGGTGTTTACTAAATTTTGTCCTGGGCACACTGCTGGAACTATACTGTCTAGACTTCTTTGAAATGAGATATGGCCAAGTGACCAAGTTCTGGCCAAAAAATGCTTGTGGAATTGTATACCACTACCAGGCCTAATAAATGATTCTCATACTCCAGGCAATTGTAAACTGTAGAGCCCAATAAGAGCAGTACTCCAATTAATTTTTTTTCTTTAGGCGTTCCATTTTTTTGATGTCCACAAAACCCAAGCGAAGCCATCTCAAAAGGAGCCTGGGTTACTGAATCTTTATGCATAAGAGAGCCACCTGTTAATCAGAAACACCCACTCTGATTTGCTTTGAGTGAGAAATAAACCTCCGTAGCATTGAACTCAGATTTTGGGACTAAGCTATTATAACAACAGAATTATATCAATACACTCACTATGGTATAGAATTTCTTCACATTTCCTTCAAAACTATACGTAGTTGGAAATCACAATTATGTTACAATATAGGCTTTTCAAGTGCCTTCCAACTACAGGGGTCAAAATTGGTTCTGCACATTCTAAAGGCAACAAGATCTTTCAACCTTTTTTAAGTCAATTGATTTCTCCGTAATGGCACAGAGTGTACCTCCCACTTGTGGCACAGAGTTCAATTAATTTCATCTATCATTTTTAGATCCTTTCTTTCTCTGCATCAGACTCTGTGCTGACAGCTCAGAGCCTGAAGCCTGCTTCTGATTCTGTGTCTCCCTCTCTCTGCCCCTCCCCTGCTCGCACTCTGTCTCTAGCTCTCAAATGAATAAACATTAAAACAAACAAAGAATCTGAATTTTATTCAACCAAATGGAAAACCACAGAATTTTTCAATGGCATAGTAAATTAACTGCAATCGTTCTTTCAAGATTTCTCTCACAACATCCGTAAAATGAATGAATACAGGGGGTTGAGGAATGAAATGTTTATGTGCACAGGAGAGTGGACACTAAATAAAGTAGAAGGATGATACAATAATCTAGGCAAAAAGTAACTGGAGTCCGAAATAGGGTTAAAGACTCTAGAAACTAGAAGGAAGACAAATACAAGTTTCATTGTGGATTCAGATAGTTTGCCAACTGGTCGTATGTTGAAAGAGGTTAGTTTAGCTTTTTTCCTTGAACAAAATTAGTGTATACGCTTTCATTAAAACAAAATTTAGGGGCGCCTGGGTGGCTCAGTCGGTTAAGTGTCCGACTTCGGCTCGGGTCATGATCTCACGGTCCGTGAGTTTGAGCCCCACGTCGGGCTCTGTGCTGACCGCTCAGAGCCTGGAGCCTGCTTCAGATTTTGTGTCTCCCTCTCTCTCTGATCCTCCCCTGTTCATGCTCTGTCTCTGTCTCAAAAATAAATAAACGTTAAAAAAAAAAAAAAATTTAAATAGTAGAGTGACATTAAATAGAAAAATGTCTTCTGTCTTATTCTTAGTCCCTCAATGTAATATTTACTCATTTCTGCTTTTATTTCAACTGGCTATTGCAGTAATTCTAAATAATATATTCATACTGCTTAGTATAAACTAAGAATCTAATCTCATGACCATGTGCACAAGGAAACAAGAAAAATGTTCACTGTGTATAATTTGTAACAGTGAAAAACTGAAAACAACTTATAAGTTCAACAACAGAAAAGTAAACACATAGTATACTCAAATGACAAAAGGCTACATAGATCAATACAAATATTAAAAATGTTAAGTGAAAAAGAAAGTTGCAGAAGCAAAGCTTTAATATGTAAGTACTACGACTAAGTAGATAAAAATAATACACATGAAAGTATAAACACACATGCTCAAGTACCAAAAACAAATTCAAGAGGGAAGGAGAGAAAATACATAGGTGTGTTATGATTTAAAAAAAAAAAAAAAGCTCTGAAGGACTGCAGATGGGACACAGACATTTGTTTTACTGTTCTCTATCAATTTTCTTTTAAACAGAAACATTTTGTACCTTTATTTTCTTTTCAAATTTTTATTTAAATTCTGTTAACACACAACCCAATACTGGTTTCAGGAGTAGCAATCAGGGATTCATCACTTACATGTAACACCCAGTGCGCATCACAACAAGGGCCCTCCTTAATACCCATCACCCAATTAACCCATCCCCTACCCACATCCCTCCATCAACCCTCAGTTTGTTCTCTATCTTTAAAAGTCTCTTCTTCTGGTTTGTTTCCTTCTCTCTCTCATCCCCACCCCCCATATGTTCCTCTGTTTTGTTTGTTAAATTCCACATATGAGTGAAATCATATGGTCATACCTTTATTTTAGAAGAAAAAAACTTACATTAAATACTGAATGTATTACAAGGATTCTTCTGTAATCTACTAATTCTTCTGCTATCACTTCAGATTTTGGGTATCACTTCAGAAAAAGCTACTTCATTCTGGCGTTATTTACCACCCTACTGACCTCTGCTGGTCCAACAAGGGTGAGGATACTGCAGTTGCCTTCCTGTCTTTCTTGCTTGCTGAAGATGACGATTTAGGGCTTGACTTTCGCTTTGGAGATTTGCTTGACTTTCTTAGAGAAGGAGATGGAGATAATTTTGATCGAATCACTTCTGGTGAAACCTTTTAAAAGAATTCAGTAGATCAATCAGAAACTCCTTCAATCATGGGTGTTATAATCAGATAACAAAGCAGGTGTTTCTAAATCATACCAAAATTCAAATGAAATATTAAGTGCTGTTATAGCCACCAAGTGTTAGTCTGACTTCTAAACATGCGCTTTTAACCAGTATGCTAATTACAATTACCTGCCCTAATATAACACTATTACTAACAAAGCAAACCAAAATTATACAATTTCAAAATCTCCTCAGAAAAATCACAAATTACATTCCAATAAATTGTACCCCTACTCTTTAAAAAATAAACAAGTATTCTAGACATAGCTTAGGCCTAAGAAACAGACATACATAGATTCAAATCCCATTTAACATTAGCCGGTGAATCTACGCAGCACAACCTTAGTTTTTTCACCTGTCCAAAAGCAAAAATATTTCCTATTTATCTAATAGAGTAATGTGAATATTAACATGTAGTTGATTTACAGTAACGTGATCAACTTATCAACATCCTGATACAATTTAAGACACAACAAATGGCTAATGAGTTCTCTGATCAATACCCATGTTGATATTAATTGCTGACATGTATTTCAATAGCATACCTCCTTTTTAATAATAATTTCTTCTCTTTTGTCCATGTTTTCTTGTTCGAGCTTCATTAATTCCCTCTGTATCTTCTGACGCTTCATTTCCAACGACAACTCATGAACATAATCATAATTAATATCTCCATTGTCAGAATCTTTAAGATAAAATTCCATTACTTGTCAGAAACTATCAAAATTATCTACACCAAAAATTAGAGAAATTTTTTCAACTAATTTTTTATGCAAATTAAAATGGTGGTCTTTCATTAGAATAACATACTTCTCAAAGATAAAAAATATACACTGTTTCTATAAAGGGTTAAAATCAGTATGGCTGATTTCCTTATGAAACGCCAAACATTTTTAAGACACTTGGGTTTTCTTAAAGTGATTTTGGGTTGTCTGGCAGTTGGGTTTTTGGTTAGGAGATGGGATTTCACAATTTTACCGTTAAAAAACTCACATGTAAATTCTAAGTATTAAAAATACCAAAGCCTTCAGTATTTCAGGCTGTATATATGATTTCATTATGTCCTTGACTTTCTTAAAGATTCATCAGTATTAAATGAAGGTAGCATTAGGTGTCCTACATTGCTTCCATATTTCTTTTTTATTAGTGACACAACTGATTTGTATCTAAAACCAAAGTTTGGTAATTTTAACACTAATGTGTACATGAGTTAACATCCGAAAGATCTGTAACTTTTCCATTATAAGCAATTTGTGATAGTTCCTTAGATCAGAACTGTCCATCTCCTCAACAGATGTGGTACGATGTCTCTATTTCCATTCATTTTTTCCAGTGGAAAAAATATAAAGACTTGTTAAGGAAAAAAAAAAAAAACCAGGAAAGAAAAAGAAAGAATGATGTGCAGAGCTATTCCTTTGCAACATGCAGAAGTTTTGGGGGGCTACTGGCACTGTCACCCAGCCTCTCACCCTCATTTGTTATATATAAATGCCAAAGAGCCTAGAGGAAGGAATTTCAGTGACTCTTATCCTAACACATGACAATGTTGGGCTACACTGATAACAAACTGAGGTGCCTTTTCTAATTTTTCTAACTTTTAGCACTGAAGATCACCATTCCTTAACCTGGGGTAAAGAAATAAAATGAAGAACTAAAAAACGACGACGATAAATAGTCCTATTTGATTGTCGAAAACACAAGAAAATGAACATCATTGTCGTGTACAGATCAAATACATTATAATTCCAACTATCCATTTATTTGCTTGGGAACAGAGAGGGTAACTACATATCCTCTATCTGTGTAACTAAACTAAATCACATTTTTCAGTCAGAAAGCAATTACTAAATATTTAAGGACTATATTTACTAGATATAATTTACCATATTTAAGAACTATATTTACTAGATAAAATTATTGGAAATACTGAATTTAATTAAATAAATAATGGCTATCTGTATACTATTTTGTACTCTGAGACACTTTGTATCAATGAATAATAGGGTTCAAAGATTCAGTTTGACAGTATTCTTAAATTGCTAGCAGATAAAATTCCATAGCTAAATACTAAGTATGTATAAAACAAAGGGAAGAGTAATTAATTGTGAAGAATGATTTATAGTGTTTTTAATGGTATTATCAATTAATACCCTGCACCCCTCTAAAAACTACTACCTGGAAATATCACCAATATAGAACACAGGTAAGAAATGAAAAGTTGGCTTTCAGTCCTTCAATCCCCAGCTATCCTACCAAAGGGGTAAGCCTGAAGAGTTAAAATATATGTCAGAGTCAATGTACTATAATATATTTTGCTTAGAGGAAAAGCTCTCTAGTCTTTACTCAGATTTATTCTTATTTTATGCATAGTTATTATGAACAAAAGGAAGATGTCTTCCTAGCCTATAAGGAGATGAAATACAAAACAGACATGATGCAACCTGACAAAAAAAAAGAAGTCTGAAAGCATTTAATAGATTTAGAAAATGTGTCTCATACTTTGAGGTTATCATTATAACTGCCTAATAAAAACTGATTCATATAGATAGATGATTAGTCTAAGTCATTAGAAAAATATTAAGTACAATTAGAATGGCATATTTTACAAGGCAGCTATTTTTAAAAATATATAATACAAAAATAAAATACATAAGGTTGACATTCCTCATACATACAGAGTTCTTACTGATTGAAAGGAGAATGCAAGGACATGAACAGGCAATTCACAAAAAGAAGGAAATGCAAATGGTACGTAAATATGCCTTTTTCATGTATTAAAGAGGTACTTTTTTCTAATTATAGTATTAGGTATTAGCAAAGGTATAGATAAAAGGTATGTTCACTCTTTGAAGGTTAACAATGCAAACTAGGACACTGGGACATCTATCTTGGAAAGTAATTAGGCAATGTGGGTAAAAGCCTTAAGAACATTAATACCCTTTAATAAAACAATTTTACTTCTAGTAATCTGTTTTATGCAAATAATCACAGAAATAGACAAGGTATACGTATATGGATTAACGGTTGCGTATTTGCTTCTGTCTTTTATATATACATTCTCACCATTAAAAGTGTTAATTCTTAAGTACACAGGGTGAATGGAGAAATTCCGTTACACTCCTCCCACTGCCACCTTACTCCAGTGATAACAATGTTACTAGTTTAGTGTTGTATGCATAAAAATAAACCTTTATATTTATGCTCTTTAAAATAATGGGACTAAAACTACACACAATGCCCTATAGAAATACCTTTCTACATCATACAAAGAGGAACCATTTTAACATCTGAAAAGCATTTCATAATATGAACACATTGTAATTTAGTGAACCAGTTTCCTTCTGATACACATTGTTTTTAATATTTTGCTCTATAAACAAGACTTCAGTGGACATTCTGACACCTTCCTTGGTTCACAAGTGCAAAATATTTCTTTAGGGCAGATTTTTTTTTTAATGTTTGTTTATCTTGAGAGAGAGTAAGCTAGTGAAAGAATGGTGACCAGGTGAGGGGCAGTGAGAGAGGGAGAGAATCCCAAGTACGCCCAATGCTATCAGTGCACAGAGCCCGATGGGGTACTTGAACGGTCATGTACCGATCATGACCCAAGCCAAAATCAAGAGTCAGATGCTTAACCAACTGAGGCATCCAGGTGCCCCTAGAACAGATTTCGTAAGCTACAGAGTTGCTGGATCAAAGAGAAGTGTAACTTTATTTTTACTATTACCAAACTACACCTCAAAACAGCTTTTACCAACGGAAACTCCCATTTCTAACGTTTAAATTTTTCATTTCTGTCAATTTGATGGATAAAAAATGCTACCTTTTTATTTTCCTTGACTTCCTTCTGTAGTGAGCCCGAGTACCAACTGACCATTTCTATTTCCTCTATGAATTACCTATTTAATTTTTTTTGCCCATTTATCAACTGGACTGTATTTTCCTTTTATTTGTGGAGCTCATTATATGTTTATATAGTACTTTTACCATGTGCTTATACATGTTATACATGGTAAATATGTCCTTTTGGTGATCTACTTCTTAATTATTAAACTGTAGTTTAGTTACACAGAAAATTTAAATCTTTATGTACTCAAATAAGGCTTCTGGGTTTTATGCCTTACTTCAGGAGAATGTACCCACCTATAAGATTACCAAATACGTTCATTTATTTCCTCTTCTACTGCAATGACACTTTTCCTTTTTATGTTACTGCACTAGTCAGTATGGTAAACAAATAAGACGAAGTTTAAGGAACCAATTAAAAAACAGACTTGGGGGTAAGGAGTTGGAAATATAGGCAGCAACCAGATAATGAAAAGTTCTGTACAGTAAGAATTTGTACTTGGTTCCTGAAGGCAATGGGAAATCCAAATTTTATTTGCTTTTTTCTTTTTTAATGTTTGCTTATTTTTGAGAGACAGAGCATGAGCGGGGGAGGGGCAGGGAGAGAGAGGGAGACATGGAATCCATAGCAGGCTCCAGGCTCTGAGCTGTCAGCACAGAGCCCAGTGCAGGGCTCAAACTCATGTACCATGAGATCATGACCCAAGCCTAAGTCGGACGCTTAACCAACTGAGCCAGCCAGGCACCCTGGGAAATCCAAATTTTATGCAGAGGAATGAAGACATTTTTTCTTTCAAAAGAGCATTCTGGAACTCAGAGAGTAGAAGAAGATATTCACAATACGTATATCTGATAAAAGATCTTATATCCAAAGTATATAAAGAATTCTAAACAATTAAGAAAACAGGTAATGCAATACAATAGGCAAGTCTGGAACACACAGTTTACAAAATAGATTGTACAGTGGTCAATAAACGTGAAAAAGCTGTCAACTTTATTAGTCATTAGGGAAATGCACACTAGAACCACAATAAGATACCACACACCTCCAGAATGGCTAAGATGAAAAAGATAAAAAGTACCATATGAAAAATAATCATTTTTAATTTGACATTATCTACCAAAGATGAACATATGCAAACTCCATGATCTAGCAATCCAATTTCCAGGCATAAGATGAAGAGACATGGGTACAAGTTTAGCAAAAGATATGATTAAGAACAGTAACAGCACCCTACTCATAACTGTTCAAAATTAGAAATTATTCAAATGTTTAGCACCATTAGAACGGATAAATTATGACATATTCATACAATGAAATTCTATACAGCTATAATAATAAACTACAACTATGTGCAATAAATAATACGGTTAATCTCAAAATATACTGTAAGCAAAGGAAGCTAAACATAAAGAGAGTACTGCTATATATTCCATTTATACAGAGCTCACAAACAGACAAAACTAATCAATGGTGGTAGAAATCAGGGTAGTAGTTATCTGTGGGAGGTGAGGGTTGGGAGTTAGTGACTGGAAAGGGAGCACAAAGGGGTTTATGGGATCCTATTAATTTTCTATTTATTGACTTGGGTACAGATTATACAAGTTTGTTCTGTCTGTGAAAATTCAGTGAGTTGCACACATGAATCATGCACTCTTCTGAATGTATACTACACTTCAGTTAAAAAAATTCTTTTAAGATTATTCTGGCTTTCAAGTGGAGAATGAATTAGAAGACAAGATTAATAACTTCAAGGCATGAGGTTAGGAGGCTATTGTGGTAAAATATATTTGTACGCAGTAAACAAATATCTTAACTAAAATATTAGTAGTCATTTAGAAAAACAGGTGGTTCTGAAAGATAGGCAGAACTGTCAGAACTCTGTGAACATCTAGGGTGAGGGGAAGAAATATCAAATAATAACTCCCAGGCTTTGGGGGACCCAGTAGAAAGTGGTAGTCTTAGGGAACTCAGATAGAGAGATCCAGTTGACAGATGCCTCAACTGAGAGCTCCAGATAGTGCATTCATTAACACACAGATGCTAATGATGCCCTGAAAGGATGACTTCATCTGGAAGGAAAAATTAAAATTGAGAAGAGGTGGCTAGGCAAAGGGAAAACAACTGAAAGCAGAAGCCACTTCTAGAAACAAGTGGTTCTCAAAGAGGGGTCTGAGGACTCCTTGCGATCTCCAAAACAGTTCTTGGAGTTTCAGAAGATCAAAATATTTCTACAATACTACATCACTTGGGTGGCTGGTCTACTATTCTCTCCTGGGTATACAGCGGGGTTTTCCACAAGTCACATGATACACAATACCATTAACAGATTGAATGCGGAACCAGACATAAAAATCTAGATGTCTTCAACTAAGCCAGATGTTAAAAAGATTTACAAAAACATGTAAAACACTGCCCCCTCCTTGTGATTTTATTTTTAGTTTCCAAAACCAATCTATTTTCTATAAAAGTATATGCTGGGCTTATTATTTTCACTGTTCAATAAATTCATAAATAAGTATTTAAAAAATTTCTCAGATTCAGTTTCTAATATGGCAAGAATTAAAACAAATAACCCACTAAGTCAAAAGCTGTTTGGGATCCTTAAAAAAAGTGACAAGTGTCATGAGACCAAAAAGTTTGAGAAATACTAATACAAAGCAATTTCTTCCGAGTCTAGCTAAAACTGCTATTCACGTTAGATTTAAAACGTAGAAAGTCTATTAAATTGGTTCAGTGTCATTATCTGGGGATTGAGATGACTATATCCATGCTTCAATATTCTTCCAAACATGTTTTAATCCATAGAGACAAAATATCAAAACCTGTGAGTTCAAATCAAGAGAAAACTGTAATAGCCATGTGTAGATTTTATATGTAAAACTATTATAAAAGGCATCTACTCACCTTTTAAATGATTTTTGTATAGTAAAATCACTTTAGTTTTTTTAAAGATGATAGCCTAGAGCAAAACCTTGGGAATCAACATTTAAGGGATAGATAAAACACAAGGAGCCTCCGTTCAAGACTGGAGGGCTTCAAAGGAAGACAGAAAAACTGAAGAGTGATAGATGAAATCCAAGGACAAAGTGTTTCAAAAAGGCTCTCGAATGCTGCAGAAAGATTACAGAATAGAGACAAGTATCAGGGTGCCTTGGTAGCTCAGTCACAGTTTGGCTCAGGTCATGATTTCACAGTTCATGGGTTGTAACCCTGTATATGGCTGTCTGCTGACAGCTGGGAGCCTGGAGCCTGATTTGGATTCTGTGTCTCACTCTCTCTCTGTCTCTCTCCTGTTCACGCTGTGTCTCTCTCTCTCTCTCTCTCTCTCTCTCTCTCTCTCTCAAAAATAAATAAACAATTAAAAAAAAAAAGAGAGAGAGACAAGTATGTCTCTATTTATTTAGCAAAGAGGAGGTCATCAGTGACCTTGAAAAGCCATTTTACTGAAGACGTGGGTCAGAAAACTGAGCAAGTATGAGGTGAAAAAAGTAGAGACAGTAAGGCACAGAGTTACTTCACAAATTTAGTTGTAAAGTGGGGATAAGCCGGGTGATGGGTAAAAGTCATGCGGGGAGAAGAGAAAGAGTGTCCAGATGGATGTTAAAGATGTAAAAGAGAATGTATAGCAAATGAACAAGATTGCAGAAGGGGGAGGAAATCAGATTCAGGACACAGGAGTAGATAACCTTATATAGCAAGAGGGAGGCTTCTTACAAAGAACAAAAGAGAAAGAATAAAGTTCAGGTGGGGGAAAGAAGACCAGCTTGTAAGTGTGGTAGCAGGAAGTTGAGGGAGTTACTAGATGGTGAGTTGCATCATCTCTGTGTAGTAAACAGCAGACAGGAGATACGAAGGATCCATGGGGAGATCTGAGGAGAGAGTCTGAAATAGCTACTATGAAGACAAGGAGGAAACTCTTCTTAGGCTTTTAAATGGGAATAGAGAAATTTTTATTTTTAAAGATTAAGGGGTATCTAGTATATTTCAGAATATTTCTTATCTGAAAGTAATTAAAATGAAAAGAATGCTGAGTGTGTTTAGCTAATCCCTTCATAGTTAGGCAAAGTTTGCTATCCAACCTCAAACAGTCAAGATTTATAGTATTTTATTTCAATATATGAACTATTTAGTCACCTACAATGAGACATTATAGCTGCTTCTACTACTATTTTGTAAGAGGTATTACATTGACTTATGAAATCCCAATAAACTAATCATAAGGAAATTCCCTATCTGCTCTTAGGAGTAAGTGTTAAGTAGACAACACTGCCCAGAAGTGGAATGGATTTCCTAAAAAAATACTGATGTTCAAATTACAGGAGAGGCATTTAGCATACTTTTGAAGTCTCAGAATAGATCTCTTTAGAGACTGTTCTTCAATGTAATAGTAAATATTTTAGGCTTACAGACTGTTGGCTCTCATAAGTACTCGACTCATCCACGGTAGGTCAAAAGCAGCCACAGGAAATATGTAACCAAATAGGACTGGTTGTGTTCCAATAAAACTTTATTTGCAAACACAGGTGGCTGGCCTACAAACTATAATTTTTTTAACTCTTGGTCTAAGTTTTCAGTTTACTGCTGAGGAACTTGCTTAAATTCTTACATTCTTTAGTTTTGTCATGTGTAAGTAGAGTAACAAAGCTACTGAATTAATGAGGTAATTACATAAATGATACTGAAATGCCCAGCACACCCAAAGCATTCAATAAATGTGACTTTCCTTTCTCTATTTGGTAGTGTGAGGCTCTACTGCTCACCTTCAGAAGGTCATAAAAGTGAGAAAGAACATTCATGGTATGAAAAACAAATGCTAACTTGTTAAATGATGCAAAGATGATTTTGCTATTACTCACGAACAAATCCCTGGTCTCAATTAGTATGTGAATTGGATTTCTTCTGAAAGGTGAAAGTCTACAATTTCTTGGAAATAATTTTCCCAGATCTTTAAGATTTAAAAATCTTATTTTAATATTTTATGTAATACAAACAAAATTTAGGGGCACTAGGGGGGCTCGGTTGAGTGTCTCACTTCGGCTGAGGTCACGATCTCACGGCTCGTGAGTTAAAGTCCCACATGGGACTCGCTGCTGTCAGCACAGAGTCTGCTTCGGATCCTCTGTCCCCGCCTCGCCGTCCCTCCCCTGCTTGTGCTCTCAAAAATAAACACTAAAAAAAAATTTAGACATAATTTTTTAACTTAATTTTTTAACTTAATTTTTTTTTAATTAACCCTTAATTTTTTAAGGGCCTAAAAACACTTAGAAAAGTAATACAATTTCAAAGAACTGTGATGCTGCTCAATGAAGTTCTGGGGGGGGGGGGAGAGGATGGGGAAGTTGAAAAATGCAGTGAGAATAGCCTTCTCTGACTTTGTTCCGCTACCACATGCTATTTTCTGTATTACGACTCATTAAAGTGGAAAGACGGCAGTAAGATGATTCTGAAACGAGGAGATAACAGTTGAAAAGTGTTTTGAAACCCAAAAAGTCTACAAAGTGAATAATCAATAGCTTGACTATATAAGCAAAGATTCTTGCACTCACCATCTCTATTAGTTTCCCATTCTACATTTTCTTCTTCACTTTCGGGAGTTCTCTCCTTAGTGATTTTAATGTCTTCCTTTTCCCTATGTCTCCCTCTCGAAGATTCTTTCTAAAAAGCATATATATACATACAGATTACCATATTTTTTAAAAATTATGAAATAGTTACTATAATACAGAATATTTCTAGCTTCATCTTTGTTTCATTAAAGAATCGATTTAGCAAATAATCACTTATCCACTAAGTAGAAGCGACAAGTTCTAGTGTAGCACCATAATGAAAACACTGTATTTTATCAAACAGCAACTTGGTAAAAGTAAGGAATAAGATTTTAAAATATACAATGCAAATATTTAATAAGCACTGGATAGTCTGAAACATACCAAGTTTCTACTTCTAAGTTTCTAGGGGGAAAAGACAGTTTAAAATGGATAAAAAGAAACAAAAGGATTTTTAAGTGACTATATTAAAAAATGACTAAAAATGGCTACATTTTTCACAGTAGACTCAGAAATACTGATCTAAAACTTATCATACACTTAATGTAACAGCATTTTCCTGCACACTTAAAGATTAAATCCAAACTCATTTGGTAATTTTACAAATGCTTTTTTAAAAAGATGTTCCCCTCTTTTGATGAAATCAAAATGGTGGCTAAAATGGTTAGAAAATTAGTCCTTATACTATAGTTAAAAACACAAAAATTTACATTTTATTCCAGGTGTAACAGTATCCTACAAACAGAACAGGGCGATTTCAGCTTGTAAAATTTAATAACTATATAAGATAAAGACTCCAAACAACATTTTACTACGTGGTAAGAAAATAACCAGGGTTGTAGAATTGTTAACCTTCCTACCACAGTGTCTCACTTTTATTAACACTCTAAATCCTGACTATGTAAGAAACTAAAACTCAAGGACATTAATTGCTGAAAGTTCTTTCTGGGCATTACCAAACATAAAATGGCGCTGCTTACAACACAAATTAATTTCTCTCTGAAATCTTTTTTTAAAAAAATCTAGTATATATTATAATTGCCCTAAATTTTACATATTTAGGTACAAAGTCATGGTGTATCACTTGCTAAATGACACATATGGTATGAAAATAAAGGCTGACAAAAATATTAGAAAAGGTTCTACAAGAGTGCAACCAGCCATAGAAAAATACTAGGAGGGAGGAAGGTATGAAGGGAGGGGAAGGAAGGAAGGAAGGAAGGACAGACTAACTCCTATTTATATATAAGACAAAAGGAAAAAAAGGGACACAATTATTTTTATTCTTAAAATATATTCCATGGATTATCAAGGAGGAACTATTCTATATCCCATGTAACTTTTTAGTGTTCTATGGATTAAATTTACTATAATCTTACATCAGTACAATTTATATCAAAAAACTTTTATAGGAAGTTGTCCCCAAATTATTGAAAAATATAGTTTTCTACTTAAAGTAGCATGTAATACCCAACTACTAATTTAGTTGAAAAGGATTTCAGAGAAGTAGTAGTTGATACTACAAAATAAAATAACCTGCAAGTGTGTAGCAAAGCATTTTTAACAGATTTAGAACTAAAAATGCAATCATCTCAATAAATATCATTAACATAAATATTTCCAATATTCACCCTATATAAATAAATTATGTAATTTTTGAATTGCTATTTTTTTTTAATACGACAGAGTAGCTTGTCACCTTATTTCTTTTAAATGCAAACATATTAATTAGATGTACAGCTGGGGGTGGGGGGAGGGCTGGGTGGCTCAGTTGGTTAGGCATAAGGTCATGATCTCATGACTTTGGCTCAGGTCATGATCTCACGGTTCGGAGTTAGAGCCCAGCATCAGGGTCTCTGCTATCAGCACAGAACCCACTCTGGATCCTCTCTCTCCCTCTCTCTCTCTGCCCCTCCTCCCCTCCTCTCAAAAATAAATATTAAAAACATTTTTTAAAAAGATATGCAGCCGTTTGATTACTTTATTATGTATTCTAAATTAGTCATCCCAGAACATGTACATGTTGAAATACTTGTTAATGAACTAAAGCATTTCAGCCAGTACACTTGGGATGAGATATTTTAAGAATTCAGAATTTTTTTTGGACTTCAAAGTATGCTAAGTAACAACACCAACAGGGTCTACAGCAGCAACCTGTGCTCAAACATACTAATATTTTTATAGCAAAACATGAAATCGCCAATTGTCTAAAGACTATAATTAGCTTCATGTCAATTAAAATTAGGTTTTGCTGTCAAACAAATCTATGCCTCACTTAGAAAAGCTGGTATTAAAAATTTCTTACATTTCAGAAATGCAATAAATGATTGCAGGCTTTTACTTTAAATTATTTCATTTTATTTTTAGTTTACAGTACATTCACATTTATTCCATAAACATTATATGTAAGGATAGGTAATATTCATTATGAATTTTATTTTTTAATATCTTTTTAAATTTTAAGGTTTTTCATTTCTGTGAGACAGAGACAGAGTGTGAGCAGGGGAGAGGCAGAGAGAGAGGGAGACAGAATCCGAAGCAGGTTCCCGGCTCTGAGTTGTCAGCTGAGCTCTGATGTGGGGCTCGAACTCACAAACCACAAGATCAGGACCTAAGCCAAAGTCGCATGCTTAACTGAGCCACCCAGGCACCCCATGAATTTTACTTTTAGATAGTAAAGAGGCATTGCGAAGAATTTGATTTAAAAAAAAGCTCTGAGGCTAAAAAAAGTTGAAAACCAGTATTACAATAATTTGATTAGCAACTAAAGTCATAAAATGTTAGGAGTCTCTGTAAATAACATAATCCAACCTTCTCCTGCCCTATGTAGGAAATCTCTTAAATATCATATAGCTATGGAAGTCTTAGTAGATGAACAGAAGGAAAAATATTTACTCCCTAGGTCACCACTGATCTCTCTTCACTGTTACACCCCTTAGTCCCCATTTTCAGACAGCTCTTAAGTATCAAAAAATTCTTATACTGATCACAACTCTCTTACACCTCTCCAGAATTTCTGATTGGAATCAGTTCCGACCTCTAGATCATGGGAAAATAAATCTAAACATCTGTCACCCATCAGCCCTTTAAATATCTGAACACTGTTACTAAATCTCTTCAACATCTTCTTAGACAAGGCCAAAGATACACTTCACATTGATCACACATCAACATTTTGGAATTTTCCCACTTTATCACTCTGTCATTTTCCCTGGGCACGTCAATCTGCCAATGTAATTCAATAAAACATGAAAACTAAAATTAATCTAGTCTTGCCACAGCAGCACACAGCATATGGCTTCTGCCTCTCCTGGTGTAGAACTGAAATTATACTTGCATTAATAAAGTCTAACTTATTTTGCAGGATACGTTTTGGGTGGAGCTTACACAAGGTACTATAAGCTTACAAACTACGTAAGTTTAAAGTACAGTCACATAAAATAAGGTGAACTTCAGGGCTGGGTGATGTAGTAACATACTGAAATCATTAGACATCAAACTTTCTTGTGTTGTTCCTCTCACAGCTCTGCCCTTCCTAATGCATGTTTCTTTTCCCGTAAGAAGCAATCTAGGTTCTCCCAGTGTGCTCTCCCTCAGTCACGAGATGAGAATTCATTCCTTCAGTTTGAGTGGGCCAACTTCAGTCCCATGACCACATCTAAATCAATAACAAACCAATCAATAAATCAAAAACTAATACCAAAGTAATGGCCGCAGGTGAAATGACTCAGGCCTGGTTCCTCAATCAACCGAATTAGCAAAGAGAATGGGATTATTATGACTGAATTAGACTAATCAGGCCCCAGCAGTGAACCAGGGTCAATTCCCCAAAACCACGATGCATCTACAAAATGAAAAAGGGATGGGATGGGTTCTGGTGAGTGCAAAGCAATTTACACTACACTTTTGGAACTACGCTTCACCTCTTCAAAGTACAAGGCCACACTTCCGACGATTTCATAGGCCAACACAAAACAGACTGTCCAACCTAGTAAACATTTTCTCTGTTCGCCTTTACGATTCACATTTCAGACCCTCCTTCTAAATCATTTGCTACTACCTTCCTGATGCGTATCTTTTTAGACATTCTCTATTTAGTGAAGTTCTCCTAGTAGCCAACACTCGATTTTATCTAAAAATGTCTGTATTATATCTTCATTCTTGAAAAACGGTTTTGCTGGATATATAACTATGGGTTGACAGATTTATCTTAACGTTTTGGAAATATTATCCCAGTGTCTTTTGGCTTCCACTGTTACTGACGTCATTCTGTTGCTTCTTTGTAGGAGGATTTCCCTTTTTTTCTTGGGGTGTTTCTGGTATTTTCTCCATGATTCTGGTATTTTACAACTGCATAATAATATTCCATTTGATATGTATTGTGACTTCTGTAGCTTTGTCTCATCAATTACAGAAAATTCACAGCACTACTTTCAATAACTGACTCTCCTACATTCTATTTTTTTCCTGGAGTTCCAATGAGAGGTACATTAGACTTTCTAAGTATTTCCCCCAAACTTGTGAATCTCTTCAACATTATCTGTAACCTGTATTTATGTGCTGTATTCTGGATAAATTTTTCAGCTCCATCTTCCAATTCAACAACTCTGTCTCCACAGATGGACCAAAAAGGCTTAGTCTCTGACCTGCTCTAATACTAGTAAAAGTCGTAAGGTCACCACTAGCTTTCACATTTACTATTTAATTTTCTGTTCTTGTTTCTTTGTTTTTGCTGCTGTTTTATATTTTTTGAGAAAGCAGCAATGCATTTAAAATGTGTTTGTTGTCACTTATTCAGGATCTAGTTTTACTGTAGTAAGAGGACCCTCAAAGTATATAGTCCATAATAGTGCTGAAAGGGAAAGTTAAGATTAACAATTCTAAAAAAATAAAAATAAATTTTTTAAAGCCTAACAATTCTTTAGCAATCACATCAAACTTTGTCTACTGCTTAAAGTAGAGCCAACTATTTCCCTTTGACTTATCCACAACTATTAGTTCAAGCCACCCTAGGCCATATGAGTGCAACTGACATTTGTTCCTAAAGTCTGTTTATCCCTAAAACATGTTTGTTCTTTGTTAATGACAGGGAATGGTATTAATATGTATTAGATGAGACAAAGAAGATGGGAAGGGAAAAAAAATCTACTTCAACTATCTTTTCCATTTATCCCACATAATCTCATTGCATTTCCTTATACCTTTCTAAAATTACTTAGGGGGTCCCTCGGGGGCTCAGGTGGTTAAGCCTCAGACTCTTAATTTCGGCTCAGGTCATGATCTCATGGTTTGGGAGATCAAGCCCCGCATGGGGCTCTGCAGGGATTCTCTCTCTCTCTCTCTCTCTCTCTCTCTCTCTCTCTCTCAGCCCCTCCCCTACTCTCTCTCTCTCTCTCTCTCACACACACACACACACACACACACACTCTCTCTCTCTCTCTCTCTCTCTCTCAAAACAAACATTCTTTAAAAAATTAAAAAAATTAGTTGGAGAAACTTCCTTTGCAACTAATAGATAAAAATTATCACAGAACATTTGGTCAAAAAATAACTCCCTTATATACCAATGAAGTTCCCCCCTTGTACTAATATTCACTTTAAAACAACTGTGTAAATTTGTCCATTACTAGCTTAAAGCTATAATTGTTCCTAGTAATAATTCTCTATTATACTGAAGAATATCAAGTTTTAAACACTCAATGTTTCATACAAAGGATTTTGTCTTCCCATCTTTTAAAGAATAATGATTCCAAACACTTTTGCTCTAAAATATGCTTAGTTACACAAAATACTAACGTTATTAGTGAATTCTTAATTTTCTGTCAGAAGCTCTAGGATTAATGTTGATCCAAATTTTTCTTGTCTATAATTTATTACCACATTTTTACACCGAAGCTATTAACAATCAGAAAAAACTATTACTGAGATTATGGTTCTCACCTTAATGTTTTGAAACCTTTTCAAGTGGACACTTCTGATGAAGTTGAAAACTTTAAAAAATGAACAATAATGGTTCATTGATTTTTGGCCTGAACATTAGCCCAGCTAACTCAACCCAGTCTATAGATAGCTATTAGAACAAGCTGACATTGCGAAATTTTAAATCATTCACAGATTACAGTCTCAGATCCTTTCAATATTACAGAAACACAGACAGTTAAGAAATGTAGATCTGTATTTGGGAAACTGTAGTATATTTTGTTTATAACCACTGAAGAAAAATCCCATGATAGGGTTAATGGAGATTTTCTTTTATGAAGTGGTCACAAAAATTACATTGTTTCACAATAAGGAGAGCCACAAATAAATAAGGTTTATACTTCAAAGGACATCCAACAGATCACCAAAATCAAGTCATCTCTAAACACTGCGTTAAAAACATTACCATGAAAAGAGAACAGTTTTTATCGTTGTATCTGTGCATCATACACACAGTGAAATGCAGCAAGTATAAGAGAGGTAGGGAAAAGTAGAGACACAAGACACTTTAACAAGATAGTCTCAAATCAAGACCTCAAGTAGACAATGATATTAAAAATAGAGAAGATCAAAACAGTAGATATTTTAGATATACTTGAGAACCTGAAACCAAAAAAATAGGAAATACTCCATCCTTTCAAGCACACAGGGAAAATTTAGATAAACTGACCTTAGGCCACAAAGAAAATCTTGGTAAAGTTGAAAAAAATAGAAATATAAAGAGTAATAGCAGAGAAGTTATTGTTTTTAATGGAAATAACATACACACACATGCACACACACATACAACAAACAAAAGGCTCTTCGACCTAAAATTTTTAAATGTACAATTAAAAACTTATTGGATCATAGGTAAAATCCAAACCTAAAGAGGAGAATTTCTTGAAAATAATGATAATGAAAACATGACATATAAGATCAGATCCATAAATTCAGCTAAAGCTTTTAATGGAGAAAAGCTTTAATACTAATATAAATCAAATGAGAATAAATAAATGCTCAATCAATTCAAAAAGAAAAAGGAACACAGTAAAGCAAAGACAGAATAAAAGAAAAAACAAATACATGTATTAGAAAAGAGAAAGAACTAATCTATAAATCCAAAAGCCAACTCTCTGAAAATCATTGGCTAACCTAAATCAAGAAAAAAGGGAAAAAGCAAAAGTATCCCGAATCAGACAAAATAAAAATAGGCATTAGAACAAAGAAAAATAAAGAAAAACATGAGATTTCTTCACAACTCTATGTAGAAAGTTTTAAAACCCAGAGGAAATAATTTTTTAGAAAAATACAATTTGACAAAATTGACTTCAAAGCCAAAAGTCTAATTTCCATAAAAAAATAAAGAACTTTTCATAAAACAGTACCAGACTTTTTTTTTTTTTTTTAACGTTTATTTATTTTTGAGACAGAGAGAGACAGAGCATGAATGGGGGAGGGGCAGAGAGGGAGACACAGAATCCAAAGCAGGATCCAGGCTCTGAGCTGTCAGCACAGAGCCCGATGTGGGGCTTGAACCCACAGACCGCGAGAACATGACCTGAGCTGAAGTCGGACACTTAACTGGCTGAGCCACCTAGGTGCCCCCAGACTCAGTTGGTTTCACATGGGAATTTTACCAAACCTTTAAGGAGCAGAAAATCCCAGTACCACTTAGGATATTCCAGAGGAAAGAATTAGTAATACTTTGTTATTATACAGTACTTGGACTACCTGTGAAGCACTAGAGTGTTACTTGAAAGTAAACTGGAATTAGTTGTAAATGTACACTGCAAACTCTAGTGCAACTGCTATAAAAAAAGTGAAAATGAGTAAACTGATATGCTAGAAAAGGAGAAACTGGAATAATATAAAATTGCTCATTAAAACCATAGTAGGCACAAAAAGAGTGGAAGACAAAAGGAACAAAGAACAATGGTAACAAACAGAAAACAGTAACAAACATAATAGACATTAATTCAATTATATGAATACTTCCTTTAAACATCAATGGACTACATCAATGAAAACAGAGACTGTCAGAGTGCACTAAAAAATAAGACCCAAATACATGCTGTCTACAAGAAATAAATTTATATATAAAGACACAGAAAAAAAGGAAAAGAGATGGAGAAAGATATACTGTGCTAATACTAATCAAAAGAGAGTGGATGTAGCTATGTTAATTTCAGACAGAGCAGACTTCAAAGCAAGAAAAGTGACCAGGGACAAAAAGAGGCGTTACATAATGATAAAGCAGTCAATTCTCTAAGAAGACATAAAAATCCTTAATATATATGTGCCTAACAACAGAGTGTCAAAATACATAAGGCAAAAACTGATATAAACTGTAAGGAAAAGGCATGATCCACTATTACAGTTGGAGACTTTAACACCGCTCTGTCAAAAATGGACAGATCTAGCAAGGAGAAAATCAGTAAGAACATAGTTTAACTCAAAAGCACCATCAATCTATACTGGATACAACTGATGTCTATAGACTACTTCATCCAACAACAGCAGAATACACGTTTCTCAAGCTCATAGGGGACACTCACCACAAAACAGACCATGTTCTGGACCATAAAACACACTTTTAAAAGAATAGACATCACACCATGTTTGCTCCCAGACCACAATGTAATTAAACTAGAAATCAATAACAGAAAGCTAGTTGGAAAATCCCAAAATACGTGGAGATTAAACAACACACCTCTAATTAACACATGACTGAAAGAAAAAACCTCGAGAGCAATTTAAAAATATTTCAAATTAAATGAAGCTGAAATACAACTTATCGAAATTTGTGGAATGCAGTGAAAGCAGGGTTTACAGAAGAATTTACAGCACTTCTAAAACTCTAAAGTCCATAATCAAAGCTTCCACTTTAAAAAACTCGAAAAAGAACAGCAAATTAAATCTAAAGTAAGCAGTGAAAAAGAATAAAAATTAGAGCAGAAATCAAAATTGAAAACAGGAATCAACAGAGAAGAATCAAAGAAACCTAAAGCCAGTCTTTGAAAACATCAATAAAATTGATAAGGTAGTCAGGCTAACTAGGAAAAAAAGAGAGAAGACATAAGTTAGTAATATCAGAAACAAAAGAGGAGACATTACTACAAATCCCAAGGACATTAAAAGGATAATTAAGGAATACTACAAACAATGCTACGACCACAAATTTGATAACCTATATGAAATAGTCTAATTCCTCAAAAAAAGACAATCTGCTAAAACTCATACATGAAGAAAGACAATCTGAGTAAGCCATTCAGTTCCATTAAAGAAACTGAAACAATAATAATCTTCTAAAACAGAAAGCACCAGGCCCAGGTGGATTCACACGCAAATTCTATCAAACATTTAAGAAAGGAATTAGAGCAATTCTCTACAGTCTTTTTCAGAAAATAGAAGCAGAATACTTCCTGACTCATTCTATGAAAACAGCATTTAATAGCAAAATAATACCAAAACCAGACAAAGACACCGCAATCTTCTTGTAATGACAAATATTTCTTAAGAACATAGATGCAAATATCCTGAAAATATTAGCAAATCAAATCCATCAATATATAAAAAGATCTGCCCAACACAACCTAGTGGGATTTATACCAGGTATACAAGGTTGATTCACCAATCAAAAGTCAATTAAAATAATCCATCACATCAACAGACTTAAGAAGAAAAAATCATGTGATCATTTCCATAGATAACAGTGAAAGCATTTGACAAAATCTAACATCCATTCGTGATAAAAACTCTTAGCATACTACAAGCAGAGGGGAACTTCCTCAACTAGAGAAACTAAAACTTAGGAAACTAAACATACTCATACCATATAATCCTATAGTGGCATTCCTTGGAATTTACCCAAACAAGGATGTTTATAGCAGCTTTATCTAAAATTGCCAAAACTTGAAAGCAACCAAGGTATCCTTCTAAAGATGAATAGATAAACTATTACCTGACACATCCATATAATGAAATATTATTCAGGGTTAAAAACAAATGAGCTATCAAGCCATAAACAGACATGGCAGAATCTTAAATGCCTATTGTTAAGTGAAAGAAGCCAATCTAAAACGTTTACATACTGTATCATTGCAATTACTGGACATTCTATAAAAGGAAAAGCTCTGGAAACAGTAAAAGAAACAGTAGTTACTAGGAGATAATAGGAAAGAAAAATGAATAGGCACAGAGAATTTTTAGGGCAGTCTAACTACTCTGTATGATACTA
Organism: Acinonyx jubatus; assembly: GCF_027475565.1. Taxonomy (NCBI): domain Eukaryota; kingdom Metazoa; phylum Chordata; class Mammalia; order Carnivora; family Felidae; genus Acinonyx; species Acinonyx jubatus. The sequence goes on along the minus strand of NC_069380.1, from coordinate 24,574,743 downwards.
TAACGGTGAACATGTCATTATACATTTGTCCAAACCTATAGAATGTACAGGAGTAAATCCTAATACAAACTATGACCGTTGAGTGATAATGATGTGTCAGTGTAGGTTCACTAATTTTAAGAAATGTATCACTTTGGTTCAGGATATTTAGAGTGTGGGAGGTTGTGACTGTGTGGAGTCACATGTGAAATCTTTGTACCTTCTGATCAATTTTGCTATGAACCTAAAACTGAAAAATAAAGTATTAAAATAAAATAAATGAAAAAACAAGGAAATTATCTGTACCCAATATCATAAATAAATTATCCCTACAAGACAGGGATTCTAAAAATAGAAAAGGAAAAAACCAACCCCCCCCCCAAAAAAAAATCAAAAATAGGCAGGAGACATGAACAGAATTCACAGAAAATGTTCCTTATCTATAGGAAGATGTCTAACTTCATTCATAAGAGTAACATAAATAAAAATTATACACCCTATTTTTTCCTATCAAATTGGCAAAAATTCGAAAATTTGACCACATATGCTAACAAAGTAGGGAAAAAAAAAGGCACCATCATACACTGCAGGCAACAATGCTTTGAAAAAGAGTTGTCATTATTTAGCAAAATTACATAGGATTTTACTCTTGACACAGCAGTTCCATTTGAGGGCTTTATCTCTTCCTAAGACACACTTAAACCCAAAAACAAGTGCTCAAAGCTCTTCACTGAAGTTCTATTTGCTGTAGCAAGACTGAAATAAATGTCTGCAGTAGAAGACTGGTTAAACAATGTATGATACATTCATACAATGAAGTGCTACCTAAATGTAAAAAGACATAAGAAATATCTCTACATATTGCTATGGAATGGTCTCCTACATACAGTAATAAGTAAACACAGCAAGGTAAAGAAAATGTATACAGTATGTTACCTTTTATCTAAGAAAAAGAAGAAATACCCCTACATAAACAGTAATTTGTGTATGTACTCATATACATACAATTTGGATCTGTATGTGTGTGTGTTAAAACAGCGGTATAATCCACAAACTACTAAAACTGGTTACCTATTGGTAATAGGGTGGAACAATCAAGAGATAAAAAGACTTTTCTGAAGGTAAACTGTTTGGGAGATTTAACTCTGCAACCATGTAAATGTTTTATGATAAAAAAACAAAATGAAATAAAATAAAAAGATACCCTAGAACAAAAATCAAAATTAAATAAAGCAATGCAACTGTTGTTATCAATTTTGTGGTTTGACCTCAGAGAAGAACTGTTTCAAGTGACTTGACATACAATAATTTGATTATATGTCCTTAACAGATTTCACAGGTATTTCCCTAATGGGATATATCCTAAGAACTACAAAGAAATCTTAAACTGTTCTCAGTAATATTATTAGCGATATTATTGTTATTCTGGAACTATTAAACATAAGATAATGCAACTGAATGTCAACAGGGACTCTAATAGCATACTAGCATCCGTACAAGTACTGAAAATAGTGCCAAAAATTACTTGTCCGTGATATAAGCCTAGTACACAAAAGGGGCCACAACTCAACTCACTGTCTTCCCCATCTTACTTAATGGCATCGAAAACCTACTTAGGTTTAACATGTCCCCTCCACTCATTCTTTTGGTCATCAAATCCTACTGACTCTACCTCGCGCCTCTGTGTTAAATTTAGTTCCATTGTGTTAAATTTGGCTCAGATTGCCCAAACACATCCTTTGCAATAAAAATGTTACATGAGCCACATATGTAATTTCGGATATTATTGTTTCCATATTAAAAAGAAAAAAGAAACAGGGAAAATTAAAATTCTGATATCTTTAACCCAGTCTATCCAAAATATTGTCATTTCAACATGTAAACAAAAATTCTTAATGAGCTACTTGACTTTTATTTTACATATCAAGGCTTTGAAATTCACTACGTATTTTACACTTACAGAACAGCTCAATTCAGACCAGCCCCATTTCAAGTGTTCAGCAGCCCCACTGGAGCACAGATGCCCCAGACCACCAGAGGTCCAAACACTGGCTACACATCAGAAGCACTCTTCATTCATTAAGTGAACTTACCAGTTGCAGGGTCTAGAGGCGAATCTGTGAACAAGAATAGATTCCTGGCGTACAAATCTCTTTTCTCTTGCCAAACCCTGACTGACACATTAAGACTATTCACAATCTGATCGACCTAATCCACCTCTTCAGCCCTTATCACAAATTCACATTCTATAATTTCCATTCTTTAAACACATATCTTCACAGATTCTCAAACACACTAGGAGTCCTTTAAAACTCCTTATTGTTAGTGTGCTGGTTTTTTCCTCTTCCTAAACTTTCACTGCCCCCTCTTTCATCCTACCTATCCTTCAACACTCAGGGCAAATATCCTTTCCCTCTGTGAAATGTTCTGTGGTTCCCCATGGAGGTATTTACTCTCTCCACTGTGTGTTTTATTCATCTCTCTGTCATACTATCGTACTTTATAGAATTACAATTTATCTATTGATGAATGTCTCCCCACAAGATCATGAGTTATCCACCTCATAACTCAGACACACTGGAGCTGGATTCAGTGGGACAGAAGGGGTAGAATTATAGTTATTTTGTGAAAAATCACACACAACCTATCTTAGCGACACTGCTATCTAACCTATAGGTGCCCCTACCTAAACTAAATGACTTTCCCATAGAAATTTATTCCATTAAGATCAGCAGGCCCATGTGCTGCAGTAGGAATATCACAGAAACGAACAGCACTTGTTATCCTGCCATACAGATCACTCTAAATAGTTAATACCCCGGTATCCCAGCTTATTAACAGTCTTCTCTAAGTTTGGATAGTCAATTTCCTAAAACCTTATCACTCTTGAATCTTCTAACTATAACCCTTAGGTATGCATGGCATTCGGCACCTTTGAGGGCTTTCTCTTCTAAAGAAAGTAAAAATCAGGCTTAAAAATTTTTTTTAATGTTTGTTTTTAAGACGGGGGTGCAGAGAGCAAGGGAGACAGAGGAACCAAAGTGGGCTCTGCGCTGACAGTAGAGAGCCAGACACGAGGCTGGAACTCATGAACTGTGAGATCATGACCTGAGCCAAAGTCTGACACTCAATTGGCTGAAACACCCAGGTGCCCCAGGCTTTAAATTTCTTAATGTAATGTCAACTTAGCTGTCTACTAAACTGATAATGCTGAACATATAAACCTTTATGATCAGCAACACACTTAGATTTAGGTATCTGTTAACAACCTAAATCTCCAAAGCTGATGTTCATCTCCTATAAAGGGCCTAAAGCCAATTTATATTAGACAGGAAGGCTGAGAGCTATTCTCACCCCTGTCCATACCATTTTCCAACAGTCACCATGGACCAGCCACTCATGCTACTTTGTTTTACATGTATTTTCTTCACAGTAACACATTGATATCGCCATCAACTCCATTTTACAGATAAGGAAACTGACAGTAAAGTTAAAAAACAATTCCTAAAATAATGTCTTCAGAATACGAATTCCAGATGTTTGCCCTTTAAACTACAGCCCATTTAGTGGTGTGCTAGAGTCAGGTCCACACTGACTCACAAGAGCCAACTGTTAAATTTTTAGGAACTGCACGAGCCACTGTTAAACGGAGCTATGATTAAAAATTAAATCATAGGGACACCTGGGTGGCTCGGTCGGTTGGGCGTCTGACTTCGGCTCAGGTCATGATCTCACTGTTTGGGACTTTGAGCCTCACATCGGGCTCTGTGCTGACAGCTCAGAGCCTGGAGCCTGCTTTGGATTCTGGGTCTCCCCCTCTCTCTGCCCCTTCCCTGCTCGTGCTCTGTCTCTCCCTCTCTCTCTCAAAATAAATAAACATTAAAAAAAGAAAATTAAAAAAAAATTAAAGCATATAAGCTGACAGTTAAATAATAAAAACAAAGGTACTACTTATTCGAAACTCACTTCCTAAATATTTTAGTACATTTTACTTGAGGTTAATTACACTTATTATATATGTGTATATACATCTGTGTGTGACATACGTGTGAATAATACTATATAATGGTGTGAAAACGAGTATCTCTTCTCAACTCTGTATTCAGTGATATCACTTTGCCAGCTTGAGACCGAGCACGATGGGAGTACTTACACCAAAGAAACTGGCGAATCCTACAAAGCATGGCTCCCCACGCCCCAAGTGGTTGTTACATATTACTAGCAAACCACAAGTTCGCTCCTTATTCTGAATAATCAGTTATTTCAAAATGCAATATGCAAAATTTGCAAAATGCAAAATGCAATTTTCAGCCTCTATCCAGAAACTCTCATTCAGTAGATCAGGGGTAGAGTATCAGCATGTATTTTGCAAAAGACTATCCTCTAAAAACCTTCTGATACATACCTGTAGCTGAGAAGTACACTTTGAGATTTCTAAAGCAGTATTATGGATCATATCAGACGTTAGAAGCTACAAACTTAAAACTGCACTACTTTAGGTTCCCAAAGAGAAGTCTCTACAAACTATAATGTGAAACTGTAACACAGCTTTTTTATCAAGGATCAAAGACAATCACAGGAAAGCTTCTATAAAGCTTAAATTATCAGAAACGTTTCTGTTTAAACAATAATCTTAATAAAAAGATTATAATATGAGACAACTAAGATATCCACATGAAAAAGAATAAGGCTGGACCATACATAAAAATTAACTCAAAATGGATCAAAGCTAAAGCTCTAAGATTCTTTGAAGAAAACACGGCATAAATCTTTGTGACCCTGAATTAGACAATGGTTTCTTAAATAAGACACCTAAAGCACAAACAACAACAAAAACACAGATAAACTGGATTTCATCAAATTAAAAACATTTGTGCTTTAAAGGACATCATCAAGAACATAAAAAGATAACCCAAAGAATGGAAGAAAACTTTTAAAAATCGTATAAAAGGAATTTGTATCTAAAATACATAGAGTTGAAGGGGCACCTGGGTGGCTCAGTCTGACTTCAGCTTGGGTCATGATCTCATGGTTTGAGAGTTAGAGCCCCATGTTGGGCTCTGTCCTGACAGCTCAGAGCCTGAGCCTGCTTCAGATTCTCTCTCTCTCTCTCTCTCTCTCTCTCTCTGGTCCTCCCCCACTCATGCTCTCTCTCAAAAATAAACATTAAAAAAAATTTTTTTAAATACATAGAGTTGTTACAAATCAACAAAAAGACAACCCAATTAAAACATAGGCAAAGGATTTGAATGAACATGTCTCCTGAGAAGGTATGCAGGTCGCCAATAAGCACAGGAGACGATATTCAGTATCATTAGCCGTCAGGGAATTGCAAAAACTACAATTAGATTACCACGTCACATCCATTAAGATGGCTATAATGAATGACTTAGATAATAGCAAATGCTGATAAAGACACAGAGAATTGAAAACCTCCTACACTGCTGACAAGAATGTAAAATGGTGTAGCTGCTTCAGAAAACAATCTAGCAGTTGCTCAAAAAATTAAACATAGAGTTGCTGTATGATGCAGCAATTCTACTCCAGGATATAAATCCAAGAGAAATGAAAACATGTGTCCACTCAAAAAATTGTGTATGGATGTTCATAGCAGCATTATACCTAAAAGCCAAAAAGTGGAAACAACCCAAATGTTCATCTACTAATGAATGGATAAACATGATATGTTAATACAATGGAATATTATTTGGCAAAAACAAGGAATAAAATATTGATGTATCCTATAGTCTTTCATGAACCTTGAAAACTCTAAGTGAAAGACACTAGTCAAAAACAAAACCACATATTGCGTAACTCCAGCATTATGAAATATCCACAGCAGGCAAATCTATAGTGATCGTAAGTGGAATAGTGGTCACCTAGGGCTGGTGGTCAGTTGGATACAAGTGTGACCACTAAAGGGTACGGGGTTTCTTTTCAGGGTGATGAAAATGCTCCAAAATTGACTGTGGTGATGGTTGCCTGACTCTGGGAATATACAAAAACCACTGAAATGTACACTTGAAATGGATGAACAGTATGGTATGTGAGTTATATCTCAATAATCTGTTACACATACACATAAATTTCTTAAAAAAAATTAACTCAGGAAGAGATTTCCATTTCTGAAAAACTGATGTCTTCTTTTATTCAATAAGTTATACTGAAGCATGGATTTATATATTGATATAAATTTATATACTTATACAACCACCAAATTATATATAATCATCAATTATATTTCTCTTCTGGCTTCATTACCAGGAAATTCACCACTGAATTTGTGGTCACATGTGCTTTCCTTCACCTAAGTTCTCTAGTTCAGCTTCCATCACCACCACGCCTGCTCTCACTGTTTTAATTTCTAAGTGTTCTACTGTAACCCACTTCAATCTTTCTTAGAAGCAAGCAGGATAGGACAGCTGACTGAATTCTGAAAACTTCAGAATACTTTTAGATGCTCAGGATGCCCACCAAGATACAGAAATCCTATGAAGTTCAGCCTGGGCTCTGCTAACCAATTCCCTTCACCTTAATCAACTGCCATCAAGAACTAATTCAGAGAATTAGGAGTTTTCCCAGAGGATGTTTTTCCTCTAAATTACATTATTCACATAAAACATTATAACCTGGTATTACACATTTACCATATATTTAGCACCCAAGATACTATTTTGAGTGGAACGTAAATAATAAATCACTACCGAAATTAAACTTTGTTTTGAGAAATTCATTCCTACCCTAACAGGTGAGGATGACTCCTCTGTGTTTCGTTTCTGGGACTCAGTGTCCACATCTTGGCGCTTATTCTTCATTCTTTCTCTAAGATCCCCTGTAGGTCTTTCTGGTGACCTTTGAACCGAAAAAACAAAAACAAAAGAGAAACAAAACAAAACAACAAAGATCTATATTCATATAACACTTATAAGACTATATTTACAGAAATACCTCACAAATCAATAAAAATTTTCTAACTGCCCATGGCTCCTAATGTTCAGAAAAATAATCAATTTGCTTGAGCTTAAATATTAATATATAAATAATACAAGCATCACTTACAAGTTTTCTCCCAATACCAACCAGAAGTGTATACATTAAAATTCCATGGGGAGGCAGGTACTAGTGATAAGAATAAGAAACTGTATGTGAGCTGAGAAAAAAGAATTTGTAATTAACAGCTTAACTTGTTTTTCTAAAAATCACATAAATGTATTACTTGTATTTGAAGTAAAAAGTCAGAAGATAAAGTTTTAAACCCCAACGTTGTAAAATTAATCAAAAGGCAACATTAGCGGTATTTTCATATATACACGTATGTGGTTGGATGCAATGCCAACAACTGAGAATTACCCACCTCAAGAATCATGGCAAATATAGGATTTTTCTGTTATTCTTATAACTCTTCTTAAATTTGGTAGTTTCAGAACAGAAAATAGTTAAAGGATTCAAAGCAAGATTTAGGCAGTGGAGTTCCTTTAATCAAGGAAAATCATACATATTTATATTCAACACTGTAAACCTTAATAACTTATACTGAAAGTTCAATAAACAGCTATCCAATTATTTTCACACCATTATTAAGTAAGAAAACAAAGCAGAGATGGAAAACACTTATCTTTAAAGAATATTCCTAGAGGATCTTTAAAAAAGAGCAACAGAAGTCAAGGAGTGGTATGTCCCTCACTGGCTAACAAAAAATACTGTATACATATTTTTAAAGATAAAAAGAAATCACATAGACATTTACATCTATTTCAAGTAATAGTTGATCAAGCAAATCAATTCTTTTATCAATCAATACAAAACAAATGATTAATGAAGAAATAATTCAGTTATTTCCTGTTACAGGCTCTCATTAATATTTATATGTATATTTTATAAGACTATATTAAACGCTTTAACAGTTAAATCTGACCTTGAAAGTGAAACTTATTACAAACCAGTACTTAAAGGCTTTAAATTTTAATTATGATGTACATGTAAATCTTCTGTACCCTGGTTTCCTTTATATAATAAGACAATTTATTATGAACTTGTTTCTATCCTAAACAGCACCTGAGTGCTCTACATACAGTGAATGCTCAATAAATGACTTAAATATCTTGTGACTAAAAAAGCATTTCTGAAATACACGGGTTTTCTTTCCATCTTTGAATCACATTACGAACTACATTCTCTTCCCTATAAAAAAAAAAGGAAAAAAAGACAAAGCCAAAGAGGGTTATCAAATGGAAAAACATGCACAAAATTAAAAAATCCTTTATTCCAAGTCTAGTAATGACACTGTATTTTTCCATTTTAGGCCATTTCTCTGCCCATTTTCCTCAAAATTACCCCTTCTATAAAAATTTTCTGTCATTTAACAACGAATTTCACAGATGAATTAAAGTATGTATTAAAGTGTGGTAGTAACATAAACAAAACATTAAAATTATTGAAACACTTTCCCCAGGTGTGTATTTATACAGATACTTAAACATATAAAAGAAGTGGTTTTCCCACATTAACAGAGGGCACAGATGCCAATCTAAATACAAATAAAACAGAGTATTCAGCATCACAAGTAAGCTAAAATGTATGTTTACATGAACAGAAAGCCAGTTCAGCGTTTGAATTTTAAATTCTATTAGGCCTCAAAATCTATACACACACACACACACACATCAATTCACTTATTAAAAAAAACTGCAAATGCTAATGTTTGATTTTTACACTCTTGCTGTGTAGCCAAGGCAATCAGCACATTCAATTGGTTAATTAACTTGGTTAATTAACTTGGTTAATTATTTGCTTACCAATCAAGTTTAAACTGCTTTTGTGACAATCTTTACATATGTTACATATTTAAACACAATAACAAAATCGTGAACTGAACTGAAAGAAAAATAAAAGGGCTTTATTGAAAAATTTCATTTAGTTTTGCCTTTATCAAAGGCAAAAAAGATGTTCTAAATAGGTAGTAGTACCTTTATCCACATAGAAATACATATTTTACGTTAATACACAGTTTAGAGATTTGGCAAATGCATTTTAATCTACAGAGTCTGCAGTGGATTGTCTTTTGTCATTAAGATTTGAATTCAGAGCATCTTAAAAAGCTAAAGTTATATCCATTTTAAATTTTAAGAGTTAAAAAGTCTCCCCTCAGTAAAAATAAATCCATAAAATTCTATCTTAAACCATTTTAATACATAATGGGGGGGTAAGTCATACATACAAAAAAATCTGCTGGCAAAAACAGTAAATACTGAGCAAATAATTTTAAAGCATACATTTTATTAATCTTGAAATTAACAACTAGAAAGATCTCGTTGATCTACCACCAAAAGAGAAAATCTGATCAAATATGTTTGTATTTCAGATTTTTATACTAGATAAATCACAAAAGCCATCTTCTAACAGTATATGAACAATTCAAAGTTCTTAATTTACCTTCTATAATTGCTGCTATAACCTTTACCACGGGGTGAAGGGCCATGTACGAATCTACATGTGTTTCCATAGAGGCAGTTGCCAGTCTTCAGCCAATTACGGCACTGTGTCTAAGAGACAGATATTACTATGTAAATTTCAGATTTATTTCTGGATAAACGACGCTACAGGGACAAAATTAAAACAAATTCTACCAAAACTCCAGCTAACCTGAGATACATTATCCCCCAAACAATAAAAATACCAGGGAAAAAAACATGAAAACTGTGACTCTTCTCACTTCTCTTTATGCTACTCAGTTTTAAAAATTTACTGAACATTCCTACAATACAATAACCTGTTCACCTTTATGATACAAATCAGTATTTCAAGAATAGGATTATAAGACAACCCCTGTGACTGTTCTAGTGACAACTCACCTCTGCTGTACTGCCAGTGCTGGGTCCGAGCCTCTCAAATACACTGGGTCTTCGGGATGTGCTATCAGATATGGTCTTGGTATTTTCCACTGTGACCTTCCTTCTAATTTTTGACATTTTGTACTACTTTAACCAAAAAGAGAGAGAGGCAAAACTGTAAAATTCTTCCATTTTAAATTAACTGAGCCTATAACTTACATGTAGATAAAGCTGTAGATCACACTGCAAAATTATGGGGAATTTTTCTCAGGAGAAAAAAGGCATCAGAGAGGTCACAGGTAAACAGAGGTAAACAGTTGGTATCTTCTAAGGCATACCTTCTTAGTAAATTTATAACAACTTTGGAACCTGTTGGCTACAATTTTACCTCTTCTGCAGAATGAATAATATTCTACTCATACAGTTTTCAAAGTACATTCAACCTCAGAAAACACACTGTAAAATGTTTAGTTTCTACGTTCCTTATAAAAGTTTCAAAACTTAGTTAACTATCCTTCAAGGAAAAGTTGTACTATCATTCTCTACCAACTACTTAACGGGAAAAGCTATGTCAAAGAGAACAGGAAATAAGATCAGGTGATAGCAGAAATTATGCTTTATACGGTTCATGACATTAGGTATATTCCAAAAAGCAGCTTGGGAGAAAAGTGAAAACTATTTAAGTATTTTCTCCACCTTACAGACCTTAAAAAAGAACAGTCTATTCAAGGACATTTATTTTCCAATTATATACATATAAAAAAAAAAGTCAATGTTGATAAAATGACTTTCTTTCAAAATGGAACAGGCTACAGAACTAGAAGTCAAGATGTTTCTATAATTTATATACCACACTGACATAAAAATCAAAGGTGCTAAAAGTGATGAACAGGCTACCTTACCATTTAGAAATAAGAAAGACAACTTGTACAAATATTTTACAAAAGTAAATAAAACATTTAAAACTGAAACCATAACAAAACAAATCCAAGTATATAATCAGGTGATTCAACTGGAAATGAAAACGTCAGGTAACAGTATTATGATATACATTAGAAAACAATATTAAATTCCAGATCTAGAACAACTTAGTACATCACTCTGGGAATTGGGTAAGAGCTGCCTAACTAAGACTCCAAAAAAACCACTAACCCATTCAAATTTCATACAATCTAAATAGCTGAAATCTTATCAATAGTCAAAAGTTACTAGAATGAACAATTGCAGCCAAAGAGGCAAAAGTTCCATTTGGTATAGAACTGGTCTCCATGAAGTTCACAAATTCAAAAAGCTCTTTAATGTGGTCTCAAAATAAAGATATATAATTTGAAAGGAAATTAAATCATGAGAGTACCAAATCAAAACTTTAAAAAAATTATAAACAATATTTGGTTTAGTTAGATACTTCTTTTCAGGTCACATTTTTAAAAGAATCCTAAGAATAAGGACAACATTTGACAAATGAACAAAAGATAATGAACCAAGAGAAAAATAGGAAATGATAGTTTTAAATTGGAAAAAAAGGTACAGTCTTATTCTTTAATATAAAATACAACCATTTTATTAATTAATATTTAGTGATTCAAAGAATTCAGAAAATAATTTTAGTTACAAATTTTTAAAAATTAGCATAGAGTGTCCCATAAATAAGAATTTGCTGCAACATGAAATCACATATGTGTCAAGTGTTCTCTGAGTAAGGAACTTTACAGCCAACTGTACATCCAACAGTTACTACTGTAAGATAATCTTTGATTTCATTCTCAGCCCAAATGAGAATTTACAGAGTAAAAGTTGGTAAAATTTCATGTACCCATTTGATTTACCAAACTAAAATGTTCTTTAGAGAGCTGAAAGCCAAGATAAAGGGAGCTGAGGAAAGATCTAGAAAACGTAGAGCTTTGATTAACTGAGAAAACCACTTTTTTACAATTTATATCAGAGCAGGAGGCAACAAAAAGTGAGTATGTCACAAAATATATAGGGAACGTTTAGAACAAAAGCATATTTAAAGTTTCATTATATGTTATTATAAGTACTAATATATAGATGCACATTATAATCCTCATTCACTAATTCAATTTTTAAAACATTTATTAATAAACTTAAAATTGAAGGAGTTCTAGAAGTTCCTTATTAGCTATTACCAGTTATTTAGAACTTGGAAAACAGGCACCCCACCCCACCACACTGCCTCAAGAAGACTAACCCTAACCTTAACGTATTTCCCTCCACTCTCGAAGGAAATAGTTCTGCTCACAAAACTCCTATATATCTCCGCATGCCAACACTTCCAACACACCCTCCTCCAAAAAAAAAAAAATTAATGGTAGTGCTTTCCATAATCGAGGCAAGAAGCTATTTATTATTATACCTAAAACACTGGTCATCTAGCATCTCCCTTCTTGTTTTTCTGAGGGCTCCTTCCTGCTCTGTAATCTGTTGCTTGGATCAGGACTCCACTACCCCCCTGACCTACCACTGAAAACCACAGCTTCTCTCTAATGCTAGATCATTAACATCAACTTTGAAGATTTCAAAAGGTTCAGACTATATGTCAAAGATACTCAAGTGAGGACTAATGACTGAATCGTACACCCCTTCTTGTATTCTTGTCACTCTTTTCCCACAGAGACAAAGCTGCTTGTACCGGTGACATCAAGAACTAGTCAAGATTCACCTACGTAGTGATTATCACTAGAACTTTACTTTTAGCTACTGTTGAGTCTCCCAACTTAGGGGAAAACAGCAAAGAAATAAAAGTCATATTCTCAGCATCCAACAGTATCAGACCTCCTCTCAAAACTGCACTGACTTTGAACACCAAGTCTATGTTATAGGGAGGTCGTGGACAGAAAAAAAAATCTGAGGCAAAGGGAAAAAGTAGGACTTGAACTTTTCTAATTGAAAGGAATAGGAATTCTTCCGACCATCTATCTAGGAACTTCCATCAGTAGTCATCAATAATAAGTTACCTAAATATTATTACTGAAACATTCATGATTGGCATAGACAAAATGCTTCATGTTTGCAAGGAAGACAAAATATGTTTTAAATCCTGTTTGTCTAAATATATACACAAACCTGCAATACATGAAAAGCATTTACTCATATATATTAATTTATTACTTTAAAAGTATGTTACCAATTAATATGACTTAATTAGAATTTTCATTCTAAAAATTTGGGCCCTCAAAGGCAAATAAATACCACAACAGAGGGGCACCTGGGTGGTTCAGTTGGTTAAGGGTCCAACTCCTGATTCGGCTCAGGTCCTGATCTTACCATCTGTGAATTCGAGCCTTGCTCAGTGCAGAGCCTGCTTGGAATTCTCTCTCTCTCTGCCCCTCCCCTGTGCAGTCTGTCTCTCTCTCTCTCTCTCTCTCTCTCTCTCTCTCTCTCTCTCTCTCTCCCCCCCCTCTCTCTCTCAAATAAACAAATAACTTTAAAAAAAAGAAAAAAAACACCATAACAGAATAAAATATAGATATGACTGAGGGGGGAAAAACCTTTTTCAATTAACATCTGAACACGCTTCAATAAGCAAATGCTTCAAAGTATATGAGAAAAGTTAGAAACAAGGAAATTAAAAATGTAAATATTAAAGTCTTCCCTATCTCAGAGACTTTAAAAGCTCTCCCCCCAGATTTGTTTTCAAATTATTCTTTGATTTCAAACTGTCATCACACTTTCACCCACATCATCAAGTCTTTCCCAAACACCATCATTATCAAAGCCCAGGTGACACTGGTGAAAGTCTATTGAGTTATTTTCCTATTTCTCCCCTCTATTTGCACAGTAAATAAATATCAAAATTTTCATGATATCTTTTCAACTGAAAAAAGAAAAACAGGGGACACAAAGTTTGACTCTATTAAAATATAACAAAAGAGGGTCTTAATAAATGGAAACTGTCCCTCCTCTTCCCCCAAAACTTACAAATATGACAATGTACTCAAAGCTACATACTACATAAATATGGCTAAGAAAGGAGAAACATATAGAAACCTCTTTTTAAATTATTAATTATTCCTGAAGCCTAATTACTAAAATTGTGTCAATAAAACATGTATCAATTCTAGTATCCTCACTACAATACAGAATTACATCTTTTTTTAAAAATGTTTTTATTTATTTTTGAGAGAGACAGAGCACAAGGTGGGGGGGGGGCAGAGAGAGAGAGAGAGGGAGACACAGAATCAGAAGCAGGCTCTAGGCTCTGAGCTATCGGCACAGAGCCTGACGCGGGGCTCAAACTCACGAACTGCGACATCATGACCTGAGCTGAAGTCAGATGCATAACCAACTGAGCCACCCAGGTGCCCCTAATTACATCTTTTTGCGGCCTCAACTTCCCTTAGCACAAACGAAAACATAAATTACTTTAATCTGGATGAGTCGTGGCATATTAGGAAACTGTCAAAAAATTAAACAATTAAAACTACATAAATGTACTAACTGGTACTAGAAGAAACCCCTACCCACTGAAGTTCTAAAATTAAAAGGCTTATATTAAAAATAAGGTCTCTTCATATTTATAGTTCATATTTTTGAAAGAAAAAACAGACCTCAGAAACGTATTTGATGCATAATCTGGGAGAATATTTTTAAAAAGAACTTTCTAAAACAACCTTGCATGTTACTTATAAATAGACTAAAACAATTCCAAACTGAATTCCAAACAAAACTAACAGAACTAAATTGACTACACTTCTATGAGCAAGGCAATACTGCAGCACAGTGCAATAAAAATAATTTGTTAAAAAAGACTATGCACAGAGAATGGCCAATGCTGGCAACTAGGATAAAGTGAAGTAAATTAAACTGCAACATACACACTACCAAAAAAGTATAAAGACACTTTCTACAGCAACACCAGTTAATTTTCAACTGTTGCTAACTAGCTCCAACTCTATATGAAATGGAGAGTGGGGTTGGAGGAAGTGGGGGAAATATCCACTAAAAACCAATTCTTCAAATAAATGTAAATTAAACAATTTTGCTTTCTATATTTAACTGCCAATGCATACTGTAATACAAATTAACACTGACAACTTGTAAAAATTCTAATAACTTGTACATAAGTGGAAATAGCATCACTTACGGATTTTAGTATTGATTTACTAATATGAAAATTGGATTTGCATATCTTAAATACGCAATCAACGTTCATTTCGAATCAGCAATGATTAGGAAGCCAGTAAGAGGCATGCATTTGATAAAACTGGATGGTAACAGATCCACACGATAAAAGTCTAAGTTTCATGGTGC
The DNA here is from genome assembly GCF_027475565.1 of Acinonyx jubatus. Taxonomy (NCBI): domain Eukaryota; kingdom Metazoa; phylum Chordata; class Mammalia; order Carnivora; family Felidae; genus Acinonyx; species Acinonyx jubatus. Next base: position 24,559,663 of record NC_069380.1, on the reverse strand, counting down.
AACTATTTTTACAGGCACAAACTGCTATATACCAGCATCAATATTCTTAGTAGTCTCTTGTTTAAATTGTCATGATATAATCTTAATATTTCAGTAAGAATTGGAAAATATATTAAAATCTACAGATTATATCCACAAAACTCTCCAAAATATTGTCGCTTAGGTACTAAAGCCAGTCATTTCAAATATTACAGAACTAGATTCCGCTAACTGGCACCATAAACATTCAGATTAACTGCAACGGTATCACGGTCTTTGAAAAGTGGAAGTGTGAAGATGTTTTCCAAACTTTTAAAACTGTTTTTTTCAAAAAACCCCAAAACGTCTCAGATAGTATACGTCTATAATTTTCAGAGTGGTTCAAATTATCTGAAAACTTTGTAATATAACCCAAAAGCGTAAGCCGCTACGCTCCACAAACAAGACCCTACCAATATCATTCAAGTAATATCAACTTTGAATAACTTTCCAGCCACATAAATTATTTTAACCTGTTTTGGAAAGAGATCATGCCAAACAAGAGACCCTTTCCTTTCGCTCCACTTTCCCCGGCTTCTGACAGATAGGTTGCCAAAAGTAACTACCTAGGAATGTAAAGATAAAGCAGCACTCCTCAACCTCCAGGACCCAAATCTCTAAATGACCACTGTCGGGCAATAAGCAAGACCAAATACAACAGCAAGATAATTTTTCCTAATAGATCTGGAATGCGTAAGAGGGAGCCTCTAAATCTAAGACCATATTCCTGCCCGCTTCCAGCTTATACAAATGCGAATACTGCGCCAAGGGTTCCCAAGCCCAGAAATGGTAGTGTTCCGGCAGAGCCTTTTGTCTGAATAGACCAGACTCCGTAGAAAAACTCGCCAGAATCAGTACAATAGCGAGAAACGAAGCCTGAGCCGAAGGAGCTATTGCACAGTTAAGGGTGGGATGCTGAAGGAGAGCTAAAAATCCTGACGTGACCCGAGCGGGGATGTAGGACAACTCGGGGCCTCCCCATCCCGGGTCCGCCCAACGCCTTTCCCCCAGTACCCACACCAATTCACACAATTCAAGCTTACCTCCTCCCCGAGCTCCTGTCGCAAGCTCAGTCGGGAGGCGCTACCGCCACCACCGCTCCGAGGAGCGGGGGAGGCGACTCTCTGTCCCCGCGCCTGGACCCGGGAAGACGACGACGAGGAGAAGGAGGTGCGCGCGCGACTCCCGGGAACCGGCCCTCCGCTAGCGACGGGCCCCCGGGGTGGCTGAGAAGCAGAACCCGCCCGCCGCTTCGCCAGGGTCAAGTGAGACTGACACGTAGGAAGAAAAAGAACGAAGAGAGACTGGAGAGTAAGAAAAGGAAACGAAAACACTACCAGGCCGCTAGGAGAACCGACTCAAAACGCCGCCGGAAGTCAAGTGTTTGCCCTGATCCCCTCTAGACCGCGGCAGCTTCCGGCCTCCAGATTAGTCGTCAGCGCGCAGGCACCGCCCCTTCGGAGACACGCCCCCGGTCGTAATGTCGGCTCCTAGGAGTGCCGGGGAAATCATCACGTCTGTGCTAGGTGAGAGACCCCCGGAGAGGCGTGCCCGAGCCAGCGGGGGAGCCAAAGTTGCCAATAAAAAGTGAATCTAAGAGAAAGAGTTTACGCCTTTTATTATATGATGTCTTACAATAAACAGCTGTAGTAAATGCACAAAATGCCACATTTGTTGTTGACAATAACTACAGCCATTCATTCATGTGCTCAGAAATGTGCACTGAGCGGTGATAGACGGTGTTTGTACTGTTGTTGACGCTCCTCCGCTTTCTGGGCCTTCGCTTATTACTGTAGAGCAAACGAGACACGGTTGTGTTTTTAAAGGCGCAAGGCAGTTCGTTGAAAATTTGGAGCAGAAATCTTTAATGTCCTAACCACCTTTCCTTTTGTGGTCCAATGATCTGCAAAAAACTAGTTATTAAAATTGCTTGAGGTCGATGGTCAAACGTCCTTAAAGAAAAAAAATTCGCATCTAGCCTCTTACATATTTTTTAGAAAGAAAAAAGCAATGTGAGCCCATTTCTGCCTTAATTTTAAGGTAGCGTTTATTTTGGCCTTTTCTTTGACAAAACCAAGGAATAGGAAAAAGCTTTTCTCAAAACTACGGATGAAACTTTAAAAAGAATTGGTACGATGATTTAGTCTTGTTGGAATCGGTAAATTAAAATATGGGAGAAGAGTGGAAAAATCAAGAGTATTAAACATTCTTGATGACATGCCCAGCTATCTTAGAGACAGCAGCAAGAGCTTCTGTACAAGTGGGTTTGATGTAACGCTCTGGCAGCAAGAATCCATATTTGCCTTTATCTCGAAGTTCAATTGTAAACGAGTATTTTATGCCCAAGTCATAGATCCAGTCATCCGAACCTCCAGGAGCTAGGTCTACAAGAAGAAAAAAGAAATTACTTTTTGAAATACAATGTTTCAAGTTAACTAACAAAATGGAATTTTTCCCCCTAAAATTAAAAATAGCTCTGCTTTTTTTCTGATTATTAAGTAATCTAAGTCTCTGGTAGAAAATGGAGACTGAAGAAAAACAGGTTAAGGAAGAAATTACCCATAACCCTGCCAAAGAGTAGTAATCACTATTAACATTTTAGTGTCTTTTTTTCCCCTCAGTGCATGCTTTAACATAATTTTTTCCTACGTAAATAAGATCATCCTATACATGAAGTGTTGTAACATTTCTTCTTTTTTTAAGTTTATTTATTTTTTAGAGAGGGAGAGAGTGGGGGAGGAGCAGAGGGAGAATCCCAAGCAGGCTCCACACCATCAGCAGGGGGGAGCCAGACATGGGGCTCCAACTTACAAACTGTAAAATCATGAACTGAGCTGAAATCAAGAGTCAGACGCTTAGCCGATTGAGCCACCCAGGTGCCCCTGTAACATTTCTAAACATGATCTCTCTGACCATATTTATGTCTTAATGACTTCAAATCTATAATATCATTTTTTCATGATCTCATAGCACTACACTATAAAGCTGGATATAATAATTATTTACTTGGAGACCTTTAGATTTTTTTCTGATTTCTAATTAATATAAACAACTTTACAATGAACTTTCTGGTTTTCACTAATTGCTTCTTTGCTTCTTTGGAATATTCTTTCCTAGAAGCAGATTTACCAGCCTAAGAGTATGTACTTTTTACAATTATGCTTCATGTTGCCAAATAATCTTCAAAAGAATTGAACCAATTTATACCTCCACTAGCAGGGTATGAATATGCCCACTTCCCTTCCCATACCATCCACAGGAATCATGCATTTCTGGCAATTCTATGGGTGAAAAATACCATAAAATCGCCTTGTTTCTTTGATTACCGCTGAATTGGACATTTTATTTGCTATATTTATTGTCCATCTTTATATATTTTTCTACTCGATTTTTCTAGTGTATATTTTGCTTATTTTTCTACTCGATTCACTTTATAGATTGTTTATAACAGCAATATTAGTGTTATTTGCCTTGTGTAATATGTAAACTTTTTTTTATTTGCTTATTTCGCTTTTGACTTGGTTTATGGCAGAGTATTTATCTTAAAATATTTTATCTGGAATGTAATTTGGAGAAAGACATGTTAGTAATCAATTAACTTCTTTTTCTAAGTAAGTTGTCAGATTCTCCAACCCTATTAATTGAATAACATTCTTAGAAGTGCCTCCTTTATGAGATACTAGACGTCCTTATGTATTTAAGTGTCTTTCTGTCCTTCCTACTCCCTTCTGTTGATCTGTTTCTCCCAGGCTCTGTTCCGCAGTCTTAATTACTACAAGTTTATGATGTGCCTTAATACCTGGTTGGGGCAAATTCTCCTATTGGCCTCATTTTTCAGAATTTTACGAGCTCATCTACCAACTTCATTCTTTCAAATGAAGTTCAAAGTCACTTAACTGTTCATTAGGATTGCATTAAATATACAGACTAATTTAGCACAACTGACACATTTTTATATTGTCTTCCCACTCAAAAACATGCTGCATTTCTCCTTTTATTTATTTTCTTTTATGGTTACCAGTAAAATTTGCTAGGTTTTTCACGTAGATATATGGATTTATTTGTGTGTGTAGACACATATATGCATTCAACAATGAATTCACATATATGTATGTATCTGTATGTATATATGTGTGTGTGTATGTACATATAGAGGGGTATTTATTTTCTACCTGATTATTATCATTTTTTTATATAAGAGAGCTTTAGGTTTCTGTATAGTTAGTTCATAGTCAGCCACCTTACTCAACTTTGTGTTCTTGTTTTGTGAGACAGAGTGTTTGTGTGCACTCAGGGGAGTGGTAGAAAGAGAGGGAGAGATAGAATCTTAAGCAGGCTCCACACCCGCGTGGAGCCCCACTCAGGGCTCAATTTTGTGACCATGACATCATGACCTGAGCCAAAATCAAGAGCAGAACACTTAACCAACTGAGCCGCCCAGGTGTCCCAAACATTACTCAACTTTTGATTGTTACTAATATTTTTGGTTGATTTCTACTGTTTTCCAGGTAGACAATCATGTAACGAGTAAAGTGATCATTTTTGCCTCTTTCTACACCTATACTTGAATTAACTACAAAGGTATTTACCAAAGCATTGTTTATAATACCGAAAAATATCCATCAGCAGTGGACTGAATAAGTTATTCAGAACAACCGCTATCAATATTTGGCATTTCTTCTTCTAGCCATTTTCTCATGCTTATGCACACAACCACACAGATGTATACTGAACGAATGAATGAATGAACGAATGAATGAATGAATGAAAGAGTATGTAGAGATAGACTGATTTCACCACAACAGAAAGTTACTTTTAAAGCTCTTCGGCCCTGAGGCTCTATGGTTATGCTTTGGGGAACAATGGTAGAGAAGAGAATGGGAATCAAGAAAGCTCTGAATTGTGAAAGGAGGGTGTGGGGTGCCTCTCCGACAGAGCAAGGACCTGGGTCAGCAAAGGTAACGGTGGACCAGTGACATCAAGAGACAGACACACCATGTGGACCAATCTGGCCCCACTTTGTTTTGAGACATTTTAGGGGTAGTTGAGGAGGAAGAGGAAGATTCTGGACTTTCTACTAATAGGACATCCAGGGGTAAAGCAATTTATTGAAAATCATATGAATGTGATTATTAAGCTGAATGTATTTTTCTACTCCCGTAGATCATACCTGCTAAAGAAAACTTTGAGGTTTTGAATAGTGCCTCGGGGCTTTTACACAAGCCATTTCCTCTCCTTGGTTTTCCCCTGACACCATTGTTGGGCAGAAGTGTCACCTACAGAGAGAGACCTTCCTAGGTCACTTTAGCTAAGTAACCTCTCTCTCCTGCAGTCATCCTCAAACCCTTAAGACTATTTTATATTCTTCACATATCGATGGGGTTATACTCTATTTTACTATTTAGTTGTTCACATCAGGGATTGGCAAACTTAACCTGTAAAGGACCGGATAGTAAATGCTTTAGGGTTTGTGGGCCACAAATTATGTCATAAAACCATTCGATACTACAGTCATGAAAGCTATCATAGACAATACATAAATAAATGCGTGTGTCTGTGTTCAGATAAAACTTTATTTTTGGGGGGGCGCCTGGGTGGCTCAGTCGGTTAAGCGTGCGACTTCAGCTCAGGTCGTGATCTCACAGTTTGTGGGCTCGAGCCCCGCGTCGAGCTCTGTGTTGACAGCTCAGAGCCTGGAGCCTGCTTTGGATTCTGTCTCATTCTCTCTCTGCCCCTCCCCCACTCACTCTCTGTCTCTCTCTGCCTCTCAAAAATAAATGAGTGCAAAAAAAAATTTTTTTTAACTTTATTTTTGGATACTGAAATCTGAATTTCATATAATTTTAACGTGTCACAAAATCTCGCTATTTTGTGTTTTTTTCCCTCAACCATTTAAAAAATGGAAAAACTGTTCTTATCTCACAGGCCTGTGCCTCACAAGCAGTTAGCTGAATTTGACCTGTGGGTCGCAGTTTGTGGACACCTGGTGACATGTTTATTTTCTCTTCCTCTTTCTCCATCTCCCCCTCCAGTTTCAAAAGATAAAAATCATTATCTGTCTTCCCAATGTGGGTAAAAAGGAGTCCCCCAATAAATATCTGCCAGCAGAAATTAAATTTTAAAATATTTCTTAAGAGTTTGCCCTATATGAGCTATCATCAGTGTGATACAAGCAAAGACATTTAACTATAATGTACTCTAGTGAGCACCTCCTGTCACTATCAAGCATCTAATGTAAAGAGTGTTCCTCAGATTTGTGTAGTGTTCAACCTGTGCAACCTTACACGGTGGCCATTGGCATCTAACACATTCTTTTAACCCTTTATGACCTTTCCTCCTTCACTCAACTACTATGATGACAATTCTATAATCTCTACTCTGTAGCAATGAACACGATTTCTTAAATACCATTTTGTCTTCAGTGTATTCATTTATTAATATAGCCTTGCTCAGTGCTGTCATAGCTATTATGCTTCCATTTCTAATTGTCATAATCCAACTATTTTACGTGTGACCTGGTTTAAAGATTCCATTTAGAAAAATTAAATCCACACAGAAAAACCAAACACACGGATTTCTTTAGTAGCTCACAGTTCTCCAAGATGTTAAGAAGAAATACTTACATAAACTTTCTGAACCACTGCCATGTGTATATCTGGTATTTCTATTAGTATTCTCTATAGCACGGACTGCTTCACTGGCCACGAGAGACTGAAATCAATAGAATATGAAATTTCAGTTAATGTGCAGCTTTAGAGCAGGACAAGTAGAAGTTTCTTTAAAAAAATCATCATAGGGGCGCCTGGGTGGCGCAGTCGGTTAAGCGTCCGACTTCAGCCAGGTCACGATCTCGCGGTCCGTGAGTTCGAGCCCCGCGTCGGGCTCTGGGCTGATGGCTCAGAACCTGGAGCCTGTTTCGGATTCTGTGTCTCCCTCGCTCTCTGCCCCTCCCCCGTTCATGCTCTGTCTCTGTCTGTCCCAAAAATAACTAAACGTTGAAAAAAAAAATCATCATATATTAAATGAATCAAACTGTGTAGGTGAAGAAAAAGAAAGTATATTGGTGGTTGCTAGGGGGGTGAGGGTGAATGAATTGGGGGAGTGTTGGTTATAAAAATTTCCAGTTAAATTTCCAGCTAAACAATGTGTAAGTGTATCACATCATCACATTGTACACCTTAAACTTACATGATGTTAAACATCAGTTATATCTGAATAAAGCTAGAGAAAACTGTTGATATGAAAAATCTGCATAGTAAGAATAAATAAACTTTTATGGAAATCACAGTTGGGTGGCATTAAACATAGACTCTTCTAGTACATTGAAAATTTGATTTAACTTGAAGAAAAAATAATTCTCACATGCATTTTTTAGGAGTTCATTTCTTATACACAATGAAGTATAACTGTATTCCAAAGGCAAACCGCCTGGGGTTACCCTATTCCTACACAAAATCATCACCAAACTTTAAATGCAACCTGTGTAAATACTACATATACCTAATGCTTACTTCGTTTCCTTCTCGCAAACTCCATTCTCTTCTTGGGTAAAATGCCTAATAACTACTAAAGACTCATCACATAAAAAGGATCATGTGCCCAGTGTGGAGCAGGCTAATAAGTAAGTCTGTTGTTCCACTACATTTGTTTCTAGCTTATCCAGACCTTTTGCGAAGTTCAGGCTAGCATCCGCTGTCACTCTCTTGAATAACCCAGAGGAGTATCAGCGCATATTATGTTGTACCCCTCCTTTGTTCAAAAAAATTGTAATGGACCTCCACTGTCTACAGAACAAAACACATGACATGATATTCTGACATGCCAACAAGCAGACCACATCTACTTTCTGATGGCGTCAGTCTCTACTCTCACACCCACAGGGTCCCCTGAACACACTTTCTGCGGGGACACATCGCCTCCGCTTTGAACGTCCTCCCTTCCCGGTCTGCCTATAGAATTCCTGTCTTTCCATTTCTGGCTGAAAGTGTATCTGTTCTTCAATGGCAATCGCCCTGTATTATTATGTTTTCTTTATAGTATGTCGCCCTTTAAGAGATGAGAAATTCCTCAGGGACAGGGACTTTATCCCCAAGCATATCTAGCATTTCCTTCTGAATCAGTTAACGAGGCCACCCCCATGCTAGCCCCGTCAGAACTGAGGATCAACCATCTGGGCCAACTTATTCAGTAGTCACTGCACCTCAAATATAGCTACTTGTAACATTTGCTCATGGCTGAGCTCCCTAACCATATCATGTTCTCTTAAAGGGCAGGGTCCTACCGGATGCTTCTTTCATCAGTGTCCGCCAAACACAATAATTTACACCAAATAACTCAACAAAATATGTGTGACAACAGTAATCCAAAAATAAGGGAAAATCAGACTAGTTCTATTTCCAAATCATGATAAATATCCTTTCGTTTCTTCAAGGATGACACCAATAAAGGAGCTCTCCTTAAAAGTTTTCCTTTGAGAAGAAGAAAGAATTGCAAGCATCAAGCACGTTTATGTTCTAAATGAGCTATTTTCAGGAAGTGCAAATAACATTATATTTGTCATCAGCCACTGCTAGCCCTTAATGTGGCTATAGTTTATTCTTGTAAGAGAACCAGGACATAAAACCAACACCAAAACCAACCAAATAAACAAACAAACAAAAACCCCAAAAACAAAAATCAAACAAAAAAACACCCCACAAATAATCTAATTAAATAATAGGCAGAGAACCTAAGTGGATATTTTTCCAAAGAAGGCATACAAATGGTGAACAGATACATGAAAAGATGCTCAACATCACCATATATCAGGGAAATGCAAATCAAAACTACCATGAAATATCACCTTGCACCTGTCAGAATGGCTATTATAAAAAATACAAGAAATAACAAGTGTTGGCATGGAGATGGACAAAAGGAACTCTCGCGCACTGTTTGATAGGAATGTAAATTGGGGTGAACACTGTGGACAACAGTATGGAGGTTCCTCAAAAATTAAAAATAGAAATATCATATGATCCAGTAATTCTACTACTAGGTATCTACCCAAAGAAAATGAAAACACTTGCTTGAGGGGTGCCCGGGTGGCTCAGTCGGTTAAGCGGCCGACTTCGGCTCAGGTCATGATCTCGCGGTCCGTGAGTTCGACCCCCGCGTCGGGCTCTGTGCTGACAGCTCGGAGCCCGGAGCCTGTTTCAGATTCTGTGTCTCCCTCTCTCTGACCCTCCCCCGTTCATGCTCTGTCTCTCTCCGTCTCAAAAATAAATAAACGTTAAAAAAAAAATTAAAAAAAAAAAAAAGAAAACACTTGTTTGAAAAGATACATGACCCTAAGTTTATTGCAGCATTATTTACAATGGCCAAGTTATGGAAGTAACCTAAGTATCCGCTGATAGATGAATGCATAAAGATGTGTGTGTGTGTGTGTGTGTGTGTGCGCAATGAAATATTACCCAGCTATAAAATGGAATGAGATCTTGCCATTTGCAACAACATGAATGGATCTAGAGGGAATTATGCTGAGTGAAATAAGTTAGAGAAAGACAAATACCATATGATTTTACTTACATGTGAAATCTAAAAAACAAAGCAAATGAACAAACAAAAATATGGAAACAGAGTCATAAATACAGAGAAGAAACTGGTGGTTGCCAGAAGGGAGGGGGTTGGGAGGATGGATGAAATAGGTGAAGGAAATTAACAGGTACAAACTTCCAGTTATAAAATAAATAAGTCATGGATTAAAAAATACTGCATAGGGAATATAGTCAATAATATTGTAATAATGTTATAGAGTGACAAATGGTAACTACACTTATTGCAGTGAGCATAATGCATAGAACTATGGAATTACTATGTTGTACAACTGAAACTAATATAACATTGTATGTCAACTATACTTCAATAACAAAAACATACAAATTTAAAAACATAAAAAGAGAAAGAGGAAAGAGAACCAGAATAAAATGAGTAAGAAACAGAACACGACATAAAGATCAGAACTTGGGCAAGAATCAGACTGTTGCCATAACCCTTCCATTGTCTGGAAGGCATCTGTGGTGAGAATTCGGCCAATCCCAGTTACAATCCATCAAGAACCCTTGCATTCTTTGCCATCAACCCAAACATAGGACATCTGGGACCAAAAAGGAGTGAGGGGTTAGCAGACAAAATGAGTCTTCTTTGAACTTCTGTATCATTCACTACATTCCAAAAAAAGGTGGGAGGGGGTTCTCGCTTCGGTGTTGAAATTGGAGGTGCTTTTACTAGGACCAAACCCCTGGGGGTTAGAGAGGGCAGTGTGAACACAATTCCCAACGTTGATATCAAATTAATGAGTGTGGTACCAGGACTTGATCTATCTGTTGTTGAAAGCGAGGTACCACAAAGCAGACCCACGATTCCAGAGACTCTCGTCCTTGCTGTTAGGGCTTTATATGTAGATCAGTTCCACGGGGAATGGTTCCCCCTGACCTTCAAGCAGTATGTCAGTTATTTTCTTAGATACCCATTTGCTGGACTGAAGTTCTTGTCCACAGAATAGGACCCATTCTTTATATTCCCTCAGTGAACCCTGATCCAGGGTGACTCTCAGCAGAACGAGATCAAAACAGAAAGCATCTTTCCATCTGTCCTCCAGAGGAGAAAATTTTTCCCACAGTTTTTGATTCTTGAACTTGGTATTATTTTATTTCTGAAATGCCAATGAAAAAAAAAGATAATTGAGTAGCACTTACCAGCTCCTCGTGGTCTTTGGTTTTGCTTCTATTATAGGAATATGGAAACACTATCTTCTGGGAGTATGAATGCATACTGATGTAAGCCTTAATGTGGTTGATGTTTTTTCTCAAGAAATTGGCCATTGCCTTCACTTCTGGCTCTGACTCAGGGTAAGGGCCACAGTAGGTTTCCGAGCAAGAGAAACTTGATGCACCTTCCTCTGAAGTGAAATGGATAGAGTGGGATTAGCAAACGCCATTGTAATTTGTGATTTCCCTGACAATGCATCCTCCTAATATCCATGGTGTAAAATTTTTAGAGAAATGGATTAGACAGAGCTCTGTAAAGAACATATTTATGTTTCTATTGAAGCAGATGTTTCTATGCCCTCAGAACAAACACCCCAACAATCGCTGCCTGGGGACAGCCATCTTGCACCCTTTGTGAAAGTGGCTAAGGACGTCTCAGAGACGTCAGCCCTGCCTCCAAACCTGTGGTTCTGTGAGATAAAGAAACCCCATTTTTTTAGAAACCCCATTTTCTTTAATCCAGTGTGAGCTTGGTTTTTCTGATATTTGTAGTTTAAAAATTACTAATCAATGTGGTCCATAAAAGGAGTCTCATTTGGGAACTCAGACTATACAAGTCTGTCTTCCGTGCTACTTGCAACTTGCTAAGGAGGTTTGGCAAATAAAAGAAGATGGAATGTTCGGGGCCGGAGTAATGTTTATTCATCCTTTTGAGAAATTATAGTATACATCACTTTGGATGGTAGCCTGCCTCCTACCCTTTCACCTTTCTTCTTTAATTCACAGGGGTGGAGCCTCAGGGAGCCACCTCTGACCCCAAACATTATTCCCGCCTGGAAACAGTTGACTAATCTTGAACTAGGTCCCTAACTTGTGTTCTGTCACTCTGAATCCCTCCGCTGATAACTTGGTATCGAGAGGAAGATCCTGGCGTCAGTCCAGCTGCACTCTAGAACAAAGAAAACACCAGCTGACCTGAAACTCTAAGATTTACACACAGTATCTCATTCACTCCTCTTGGCAACCCTATGAATGAAACACTGCTGTTTCAGGAGATGCAAAGTGAACATTCTTGGCAGTAAGGACCTTTTACGATAAGAGGGTAAATGGCATATCGTTAATCACCCAACCGCTTGATCCTAAGCTTGGTGTTGCCATTTAATAGCCATATGGCCTTCGGTGAAATGTTTTAAACCTGTCTAAACCTTGATTTTCCTATCTGCTAAATGGAAAAGTTATACATTTAACGTGGATTTCATGAGGATTCAGTACAATGTATATGAGGTGCTTTGCATGATGCCTTGTAAATACTAAGATTCAGTAATCATTGCTTTTCCTCCTCATGGTCTTTGTCTCGCGTTGTCGTCGTGGTCACCATCATCACCATCATCATCATGTGGATTGGAATAAAACAAAAACCGATTGTGCTTTGTAGGGATGAATGGAGAGAGAAAGGACTCACAGAGCTCACCGCAGTCCCCCAGGCCCAGTTCCAAGCTGTTTCTGAAGCTCGTTGCCCTTGTCCTGGGGTTCCATGGTCTACTCCATTATCCTTACAGGTCCTGCCTGCCTCAAGTTTGCTCTGATTTCTGCCTTTTATTTGCAAGAGAGACAACCTTAATGTTTGTGAAACATTCTTTTCGGCACAAGAAAATATGTGCTAAACATCCAAGACCTTTCCAAGTATTTCATTTGTATTAGTGGGGTTGTTTTTTTTGTTGTTTTTTTGTTTTTTGAGAGAGAGAAAGAGAGAGAGAGAGAGAGAGAGAGAGGGAGAGAACTCTAAGCAGTCTCCACTCTCAGCGTGGAGTCCAATACAGGAGTCAGTCCCACAACCCTGGGATCATGACCTGAGCTGAAATCAAGAGTCAGACACTCAACTGACCGAGCCACCCAGGTTCCCCCATTTGTATTTTTAACCAATAATGTGATCAGACCAACCATTCTGATAGTTTCATATCCTTTGATTACTCCTGCCCTTTTCCCCCTGATATATAGTTTTAGAGAGTAGAGATTCTACGTTAGGAGTAGGGGGACATCAAAGAGACGAAGGAACAGATGGTCCCCTAACATGAATCCTCAGACCAGAGCCGTTCCGTAGAAACATACAGCAAGTTACATATTTAGGTTTTCAAGTAACTGTGTATTTCAAAAGCAACAACCTATTTTAGTAATACAACTGATTTCACCCAATAGGTACCAAGTACAATCCTTTCAAACACAGTCAATACAAAAATTGTTCACGGCATACTTTAGGCTCCTTTTTTCACACCAAGTCTTTGAAATCTGGTGTGTATTTTATACTCACTGCACATCTCAATTCAGACAAGCCACATTTCAAGTGTTCAAGGGCCACATGCAGCTAGTGACTACTGCAGTGGACAGAGCAGCCTCAGACTCTCATTCTGTGACTATCATTCTAGAGGTTTCAAGTATTTCGGTAGAAAGATTCATGGAGAGTCAGGACCCTGGAGTCCGGGACTGCTTTGCTCCTAAACAGACATGTCGATCTGGGCAAGCTATTGCATCTGGCTCAGCTGAAGGTGCTTCATCTGTAGCGCTTGGTCTCCCAGATCCCTTCGAGCTTAAGTATTATCTCTTCTATGAACCCTGGAATAAAAAGATATCTAGCACAGGAAAGTTCGTAGAACAGAGAGTAGAGCAGACATTACAGGGACTGCAGTGAGTAGGAAACAAGAAGACATTGCTGAATGGTCACAGAGCTTCTGTTTGGGCTGAAGAAAACTTTTGGAAATGGATACTGGTGATGGTTTCACCGACTGGATATACTTAATGCTTCAATGTGCTGAATGGTTAAAATGACAAATTTCACGTTATATGTATTTTAGCGCCATAAAAGCGATGAAAAAAACACTGCGGTCTCATGGGAAAGAAAGAAAGGATTTTCCACTGTACAATAGCTACCAAAACTTTGCAGTTTAACTTAACATCTTAGAAAATGAGGGGATCTATCTTAGGAAGTTTGAGACCAGAGGTCCTCACAAAATGCTACCTGTTATGGACTGAATTCTGTCTCCCCAAAATTCACGTATGCAAGCCCTAACCCACAATGTACTATGTTTGGAAAGAGGGCCTTTAAGAAGGTAATTAAAGTTGAAGGAAGTCATGAAGGTGGGGCCCTGATCTAATGTGGCTGGTGTCCTTTTAAGGAAAGAGAGAGACACCAGAGATGTGCACAAAGAGAAAATGTCAAGTGAGGACACAGTGAGAAGGTGGCCATCTGCAAGCCAAGGAGAGAGACCTCAGGGCAAACCCACCCTGCTGACACCTTGATCTTGGACTTCCAGCCTTCAGATCTGCAAGAAATAAACTTATCTTGTTGGAGCCATCAGCCTGCAGTATTTTGTTAGCAGCAGCCTGATTGGTCTAAGACAACTCACCTCCATTCCCACCTCCAACACATACACACACACACACACACACACACACACACACACACACACACACTTTTAATACAGAGGAAGGGGGAAGTGAACATGAAACAAATAAACAGGCTTGATATGTCATTTCTCTTTAAAGAGTAAGGTGCTCTTTGAGATTCTTAAAAAAAAAGTATCATAAAGGCGTGTTCTAGTTGCAGGGACAAGGAAGTGAGAAGATTTAGTTCTTTCTCACTGGCTTGCTTACATACTACTATAGAGATACTGGGGTGGTGGGGGCCACCTGGGTGGCTCAGTCAGTTGAGCGTCCGACTTCAGCTCAGGTCATGATCTCGCGGCTTGTGGGTTCAAGCCCTGCGTTGGGCTCTGTGCTGACAGCTCAGAGCCTGGAGCCTGTTTCGGATTCTGTGTCTCCCTCTCTCTCTGCCCCTCCCCCATTGGCACATACGCACTCACTCTCTCTCAAAAATAAATAAACATAAAAAAAAAATTTTTTTAAAGAGATAGTAGAGCACCAGAGGAAAAAAAAAGAGTCCTTATAGTTACTTTTTGTTTTATTTGCTTGCTGTTTCTGTTTCTAACTCTTGTGATGGGTAATAATAAAGTGCCATGCCTCAGAGCGGCCTCTGGTACTTCTTGATGGCAGTAACAATATATTTGACGTCTTGGCTATTCAAATTTTTTTTGGCTTCGCCGTAAAAAAATATTAAGTGAAACAGAGCACCAAAAGAACTTCCAGATAAAAGAAGAAGTTCCAGAAGGCAACCTATAACAGAAGAGTGATTCTCAGACATAGAAGAATCGTGATAACTTTGGAATCAGTCAGCCTGGCTTCATAACCCAGGTCTGTCACTTCCTAGGTCTGTGATCTTGAGCAAGGGATTCAACCTCCTGAGTCTGGGATTCTCCATCCAGGATACACAGATAATGAAACCTAGGGGGAGACACATATAAACGGCTCTGCACTTAGTAACTAACAGCTCTATTCAATCTATTGTATATTCGCTGCTGCTTCTCTGACCCCCTGCCCAATTATCACTGCTGTGGCAGAGTCTTTGGGCCCCAGTGGGTACTTTTATGGGACAATCTTAAGAATGGCTCTCACAGAGAAACCACTGAGTGGTTCCCTTAATCACAAAAGGAGTGAGTCTGAGGGGAGATTAACTGCTCCTTCCTCTGCTTGCTTACTACATCTGTAACTCTCTTACAACAACTAAGTCATTCCTATATTCATTTAATTAATTTCTGCGACTCCCACATGTGCCAGGCACTGCACTGAGTGGTCCCTTCCCTCACTGAGTCTCTAGCCTAGAGAAGGAAGGAAATACGGAAATAAGGGGGGTACTCTGAGGTGAGGTTTTCACATGCACTCTGAGAGAATGATGAAACGTTCAAAATCACACATTTTCTCTTCTGTTTTGAAAAGAAATATGTACAATCACGTACACAGCACTGTGTAGGGCAAAGGGGTGATTAGACTCAAGGTTATCATCAGGTTTGGTTCTGTAGCTGTTTCTTTCTTTCTTTTTTTTTTTAACGTTTATTTATTTTTGAGACAGAGAGAGACAGAGCATGAACGGGGGAGGGTCAGAGAGAGAGGGAGACACAGAATCCTAAACAGGCTCCAGGCTCTGAGCAGTCAGAACAGAGCCCGACGCGGGGCTCGAACTCACAGACTGCGAGATCGTGACCTGAGCCGAAGTCAGACGCTTAACGGACTGAGCCACCCAGGCACCCCTGTAGCTGTTTCTTAAATGTAGTAACTATGAGATACAATGGGGGTGTGAACCAACACCTACCTCCCTGAGAACAGACAATGTTCTGTTTTGTCTTGTTTTGTTTTGTTTTTTGTTTTTTTGTGGTTTTTTTTTGAGAGAAAGAGATTGAACGGGAGCAGGGGAGAGAGGTGGGGTGGGGGAGAGAGAGACAGAGACAGTCCCAAGCAGACTCCACGTCTGACACAGGGCTCTAGCCCACACCCTTGGGATCATGACCTGAGCAGAAATCAAGAGTCAGATGCTGAACTGACTGAGCCACCGAGGTGCCCCCAGATAATGTTCCTGAATGCCTAAATCAATATCCACTGAGTACTTTGACTCATTCAAATCAATAAATGATAGGCTCTTGCTATGCCAGACATAAGTTTATGGTATTCATAAAAATAGTAAATAGTGAAAACAAAAGAAAATGTTTTTGAATGCTGGGGAAGTAAGCCCTTTCCTATGCAATTAAAAAGGAGAGCTACTCACCCTACCCTGGTCTTTGATACTCTAATGATGAATGTTATTTTTTCTTTAAAGTAGGATTTTTAACAGTCGCTTCATTATCATTCTAGAAAAGTAGAATATTAGCATTTTGAAGCTAAAAGGGACCTTAAGGAACCGGCCTAAGTTCCTTTTTCTTTTAATGTTTATTTTTTTTATTTTGGGGAGAGAGCGAGAGTGCGAGTGAGTGAGCACAAGTGGGGGAGGGACAGAGAAAGGGAGACACAGAATCTGAAGCAGGCTCCAGGCTCTGAGCTGTCACCACAGAGCCCAATGCGGGGCTTGAACTCATGAACCATGAGATCATGACCTGGGCCAAAGTCAACCGACTGACCTACCCAGATGCCCACCAAATTCCTTTTTTTAAAGACAAAATGGAAGGGCGGAGGGGTTAAGGTGAATTGTGCATATTTACAGCACTGCACTTAACTAAAAAGCCTATTTGAATTATTTCCTGATTTAGATAGGCCTCCCCTGTAATTACTCTGAATTAATAGGCCTTTCTCTGTGAATGTCCCCTTTCAAATGAATGAACATTGCTAGAAATAAAGCAAACGACCTACCACACCAGTGTTTGGAAGCAAAGTTCCTGTTCAGGTCTGTTCCGATGCAACGATTATTTTCATGAAAAGACCGGTTCTTTCTCCACATTCGATTCTAAACAAACAAAATACTGATAACCAGGATGGCCATGTTTGCAGTTCAAGCAAAGACACAACTTCTAAAGCCTAAGTGACCAGAGTTGTGTGTCTGTCCTGCAAACCCATCACTCTGCTCTGCCACTGTCGTCACAGCATTCCTTTTGCACAGCCCTCTCTCTATCCAGGTCTCGACCATGTTCTCTCAAAGCTATTTCAGTGTGAACCAGATGAAATGGGGATATTTAATCAATTTTGACTCATACCAACAGAAATTTCATTTGGCTTTGCAAGGCTGGTTATTGGTTCTCTTTAAATCTTGTTTGCTTCCATTTTAATTTCTTCTGAGAAAAGGAAAATAACTTTGTGTTTCAATGAGAATGAAAATGATGACTTATGAGTCTCAATGCTCTCTTTATTTTTTTCATATTTATACTTAATTTTTATATTTATATATTTTTTAAAATAAAGTTTATTTATGTTGAGAGAGAGACTCTGTGTGTGTGTGTGTGTGTGAGAGAGAGAGAGAGAGAGAGAGAGAGAGAGAGGGCAGGGGCAGAGAGAGAGGGAGACAGAGAATCCCAAGCAGGCTCTGCACTGTCAGTGAGGAGCCCGATGTGGGGCTCAATCGCACAAACCATAAGATCATGACCTGAGCCCACATCAAGAGTAGGATGCCCAACCGACTGAGCTACCCAGGCACTCCTCAATGCTCTCTTTAGATTGAATTAAACTCTCTCATTTAAAAGTGTCAGGAGGTGGAGATGTGAAGACACTTCTAGCCCAATGGTTCCTTTGATTGTACCAATTCGATCCTGGTGTGTGAACACAAAGCGAATTGCCCCATTGGGTTCTTGGGGACAAACTGAGAAATTTGATCATGTACACAGTTGCACAGACTTTGTTTAAACCTGTAGTTGAGATGACGTGGCAAATTTACCCCGGTGTCATCAACCCTCTGCCCAGCTTCCCGGTCCGCTTCCAGCGGGGGGCTTATGGTTTAGTAGCAAGAATTACCCTGGAGAAATTAGGTTCTCACACTGCAGGGACTAACTGACAGTTTTAAGACACAAAGACAGTGGGAGGGTAGGAATAGCTAAGGATGGCCTAATTCTACTGTGATTCAAGTAAAGGAACAAGTCTATCATAACATCAATCTATGACTGTGATCGTTTATTGGACACAAATTTGTTAGGTACTGTTCTAGGGATTTCTCATTTACTTAGCTCAGGATTTGCCCAGTCCTCCCTACAAGTTTTTATTCAGTGTTCCTTTCACTTGCGATAACTTTTTCAATCAATCTCCTTCACCATTTCCAGCCATTTCTTCTGCAAAAATTACCTCTTCCTCTTCCACGAAACAATTTTTGTCCAACCCTGTATGTTTCCAATCACTCTGATTATTCTCATTCCCCTTAGTGTTTACATGTGCGGCTCAGGAGGCTTTTCTGAGCTTACATATGCTCAAATATGCTTTGATGTGCTCCTCATTAAATTAGAAAGGACTGCACTTCCATTGCTTGAGTAATTTTCCTGAATCATGATGTTGATGGGCTAGAAATACCATTGATAATGGTTTCCAGTATAGATGAGATTGACTAGGAAACTCAGGCATATTAGATGTTCATGATTGAATTAAAGGGTCCTAAGGTTTAAATTCACGTATCAGTTAGAATGTAATTCTGTCAGAATGTAAGTGCAGTTAAAATGCTTCTCTCAATCTTGCAATTTATGATTTTATGAATCGAAATGCTATTCAAATGATTCCTAGATCTAGGCATTGTGCATTGTTGTAGCTAATGTCACAAAAGGAGATACAACCAGACATTATGCAGAACACAGAATCACTATGAAACAGTCCTGCCAAAAAAGTCAAATCTGAATCTGGTTTATCCCCTACTATCCAAATTTCAAATTTTAGAAAATGCAGAGGACAGAGGAGTGTTAAATTGCAACATGGCCATGCAATTAGCAAATCCAGACAATGTGAAACCTTGTCTTCAATGAATAAATTGCAAGGAAAAATTTGAGAGAGAGAGAGAAAGAGAGAGAGAGAGATGGAGGGAGAATCTATGGATTAAAATAGAATTAAAATACACCTAAACCAATCACAATATATTGGCCTTAACTGGATCCTGAATCAAAGAAAATTTTTCTAAAAAAGTTATGAAACAATTGCAAATTTAAATTTGATTGGACATTTTCTGATATTAAGTATTGTTAATTTTTAGGTACAATTGTACTGTGCTTATTTTAAGACCTATTTTAGAGATGCATCCTGAAATATTTTTGCTGAAATGATATGGTATCTGAGATTTGTTTCAAAATAATATGAATAAGGTAGAATTGGGTTGGGGATATAGACAAGAAAATATTGGCCATGAGCTGATTATTGACGAAGTTGTGTGGTAGGTACAGAGGAATTTACTATACAATTATTCCCACTCATATGTTTGAAGTTGTCCATAATAAGAATTTAAAGATATTTATATCTTAAATAAAACCATTGTGCCAAGATCCAGGATTCTATGAATAATTCGATCGGTGCATCCTTTATCCCCAACTAGGGCGTGTTTTGTTTTCTTTGCCTTTACCTACCTTTTTCCATGTGAAGTCATAACCATCCACATTAACTACCGGCATCACATAGAAATCCATTTGTGTCAGAAGACTGGTGTACAGGGTTTCTTTCCCATAGAATTGAGTTACCTACAAATTAAACCAAGCATGTTTAATAATATCTCTCTTAAGTCCTTCTAAACTTAGTCTGTTTCCTTTATGCATTATATTTTTTTTAAAACATCATTTCGTATGTTTGGATTTGCATCTTTAACTTTCAGGAAGAATATTAATTCCTTGACAAGTCTGAACTCAGGGCACTAGACTGCCCAATGGTGGCGAATGCCTTGGATAGGGGACAAATGGTCCTCTTATTTATTGGAGGCAGAAAATAGCACCGTATATTTTCTAAAATTTTCTTCTTCAAGAAACATAGAATTCTACCTTAGATGTAATTCCATTCCTTTTTCAATAATCCATATACCAATCAGAGTTTAAGCTAACTTTGTCTTATGCCCAGATATGACTACATAGTTTCTACTTTGTCCTTATAATGTGGGGAGTCAAAATGTTCATTTTAATTCTTTCAACAAATCTATGAAACACGCATTCAAACCCTCACTTACCCGTTCTGTTTGGAGTCCTGCTTATTGGACAAAAAACTCCAGAGCTAATATGGATCATCTGTCAGAACCCAATACTCCCCCTTTGGCAATCACTAATCAACTTCCTAGCTCTGTGGATTTACCCATTCTAGGTATTTCATATAAATGGAATCATCGAATGCATGGCCTTTGTGTCTGGCTTCTGTCGCTTAGCATAATGCTTGCAGGATTTGTCCATTTTGTAGCATGAGTCAGTATATCATTCCTCTTCACTGCTGAATGATGTTCCATTATAAGGATATTCCACATTATTTTATCTACTCAGAGGTCGATGGGCACACTTTTTGACTATTATGAATAACGGTGCATGACCATCTGTAAACAAATGTGTCTGCTTCTCTTGGGTGTGTACCTACTAGTGGAATTGCTAGGTCACATGCTAATTCAATGCCTAACCTTTCAAGGAACTGCCAAACTGTAAAATGGTGGCTGCACTGTTTTACGATCCTAACAGCAATGAATGAGGGTTCTAATTTTTCCACAGCCTTACCAACACTTGTGATTATCCTTTTTGAACTTTAGCCATCCTGGTGGGTCGGAAGTGATATGTCCCTGTGGTTGTAATTTGCATTTCTCTAATGACTGATGATGTTGAATACCTTCTCCTATGCTTACTGGCCATTTGTATATGGCGAGTTATCTTTTCAGATATTTTGCCCAATTTTAAATTGGACTATATGTCATTTAATTGTTTATTTGTAAACATTCTTTATATATTTTGGATACAAGTCCCTTATCATATATGTGATTTGCAAAAATTTCCCTCGGTTATATGGGTTGTCTTTTCACTTTCCTGATGACATGCTTTGAAAAGCACAAAGGTTTTTGATTTTGGTACAGCCCTATTTCTCTCTTTTGTCCTTTGTTGTTTATGCTTTTGGTGTCATATCTAATGAACAATCGCCTAAAGGCACAAAGATTGACTACTTCTATGTTTTCTTCTAAGAATTTTGTAATTTTGCCTTTTAAATTTAGGTCTCTGACCCATTTTGAGTTAATATTTGCACTTGGTATGAGGTAGGGGTCCAAGTTCATTCTTTTGCATGTGGATAGCTACTCGTTCCAGCAAAGGAGGCCTTTTTTGACCTTTCACAAAGGTGCCATCTGGACTAGTGGTAGGCTTGCTTGGGTGCATTTAAAGAAGATGAGGGTGCAGAATAAAATGGGAATTGGTGATCTGAAGAGTAGCAGCAGGACGAAACCAGGACCTCGGGGGAGAGGTGTAGAAAAAGGAAAGACGGAGGGAAACTGGGCATTAAGGGGACTTCTCAATGCCTACCCATAAAAGAGAAGTGAACCCTAACGGGAGGGTGACCTGAATGGATCGGCTAGGTAAGGTTAGAGCACCCTCAGGACTTTGGATATTTTCCCGATTGGCTAAAGGGTGAGACTAGGTTGTACCTGGTATTGGGCAAACCTGTGTTCTTTTCGAGGCATTGTGTGAATTAAGGGCAGAGTTCCATAGATACAGAGAAATCTAAGAAATATTCTCACTTAACCTTGTAAATGATGTTATACTCATTAAGATATTTTCAGATTTGACATCTACCCAGTTATTTATATGTCAAAAGCATACAATCTAGGCATATAATCATATCATTGAAGTAATTTAACCTCTAGATTTTTTTTTTAATTTTTTTTTCAACGTTTATTTATTTTTGGGACAGAGAGAGACAGAGCATGAACGGGCGAGGGGCAGAGAGAGACAGACACAGAATCGGAAACAGGCTCCAGGCTCTGAGCCATCAGCCCAGAGCCCGACGCGGGGCTCGAACTCACGGACCGCGAGATCGTGACCTGGCTGAAGTCGGACGCTTAACCGACTGCGCCACCCAGGCGCCCCTAACCTCTAGATTTCTATAAGCCTTGTAACATGACTTAATAGATCAACTGTGTTTAAAGACATGATATTTTAAAATAACACTTCAACCAAGTGTAACGTATTTATTAATCTAATAATTTATTATCAATTTGTGATTTGTGTATCCTGGGGCTCTCCAGTGAGTTTTCATGGTATTTTATAAAGATATATACAGTCACGGTTTTATATTTAGCGAATGAATCACTCTTAATGAGGTAGGTGGCTAAAGACAAAACACACACAAAAGACAACAAATAAATATTTATCAAAGGAATGATTTACCAACAAGACAAGTAACAAAGTTGAACTCGCTGTCCTAGTATAAAAACAAGACAAGAAGAAAGAGGGTACCAGAGGACAGCACAAGAATGAGAGATTAGGGGTGGGAAATAAAGGCCTGACTGATTCCTATTAGCTTGACCTCTGGCAGATAATTACTCACTTCTTTTCCTGAGGCACACCAAAGCTTTGTCCTTATTATGGTCCCCAACAACAACAACACCTGCCAAAAAATTCACCAATAGCCACTTGACAGAATAAATTAGTCCAAAAAGGCATATAAGATGCTATGAATGGAAGATTTTCTTAATTTTTTTTTTTTTATTTTAGAGAGAGAGAGCAAGAGCTGGGGGAGAGGGGCAGAGGGAGAGAGAGAGAATCCCAAGCAGGCTGCACGCTCAGCAATGGAGCCTGATGTGGGTCTCATTCCCATGACCCTGGGATCACAACCCAAGTGGAAATCAAGAGTTGGACACTTAACCGACTGAGGCACCCGGGAGCCCCTATGAACGGAAGATTTAAAAATAAACTGTTACTCCTGCTACCAGTAGAAATACAGCAAAGAGCTTAAGTCCCAGTTTTTCTGCAATGGCAACAAAGTATTTAGCACAATGGTAGGTACTGTCTGAACCCAAGAATTGTATTTCAGCCTAAAGCTGAAGCATCAATTTAAATTTTAAATGTTATAAGAGATGTTGAGTGCTGATCCTGTGGACCAAACAATATAATGAGTTATACTGTAACAACAACAAAAACTGACTTTACAGATTATCTTTGTCCTTAACAAGCTGATAAAACTGTTAGGTTGGAAAGGAAACAGCAAGAATTCAATGCTATAAGTACGGTAATAATTTCAGGATGTACAAGGTGGTTCAGAAGAAGGAGAGTTAACTTTTCAGGTGTTTGGTGTTAGAATTCCTGAAGAGCAGACTGAGGGGACAAGACATTCAGGATACGGGTGAATGGGTGGTGAGCAGATGTGAGGAATGACAGAAACAGAACGACTGGAAATTAAGAAGTCAGATTGTTAAGTGGCTCCTCCTATCCTTCCTGGCCACTGTCCTCAGCCATATTTTGGATCTAAAGGTCAGGGAGAGAATTAGTTTTGAGATCCGAGAAAAGCCATGGGAGAAGTTTACTGAAACAGAGTTGAGATTAGGTTTAGTGATGTCGAGTTCAAGTTTCTGAGATTATTCCCTAGCTAGATCTCGCACATGGACTTTAAATTCACTCAGAACGACAGCAAGAATTGGAGAGGAATAAAGAATCGCGAGCCAGGTTCCAGGGGGTTATCTGGAGGCCATTAGATGACAGTAAAAAGAAAACTCAAGAGTGGTTCAATCAGATCAGATCGTGAATTTGGGGGAATTTGATGCAGCTTCTATGAAGCAGTGCCCTTCACAAGTCACGTGTCAGCTAAGGTAAGGGGCAGCAGAAGGAAATCTGCGGAGGCCATAAGGTTGCAGGGTGCCCACTTTGTGTGCAGCTACGTGAGCATTCTCCTGGGCAGAGGTTCACAGGGAGGCTAGCACTGAGAAAAGCCAGCTGGCAGACAAAATGCTAAGCAAGGCGCGATGCCCCATACATGTTCCTTGGGCTCCTATGATGGGCCAGGCCGGTGCTTGTCATGCCCAAGCTAGCCTTGGCCCTGCCTTTGCAGAAGTGGAAGGGATCTAAAATTGGTCTCTAGAGGATGAATGAGAGGCATAGAAAGAAATGACTGGCCTCAGGCTCCCCAAAGTGTAGAGTAATGGGTTTCTCCTAAGCTGAGACTGCACCACACTGAGTTAGAGAAAAGAGTAAGAGAGTACGATATATGTGTGTGTGTGTGTGTGTGTGTGCGTGTGTGTGTGTGTATTGGTCTCTGCCCCACACCCACTCTGGTTCCTGGCACAGACCTTGTAATGCCCTGAATGATAAGAGCAATGAAGGCATCTTTTGTTCTAGTATTTGGTCCTTGACCTCAGTTCCTGACACAGAGCTTTGAAATCCCCTGAAATTTCCTGGGTGGTAGCAGCGTCTTTTGTTCTCACGAGGTGATTCTTGGAGGGCTCCCGGCCAGGAGCCTCATCAACAGAAAGACCAAGCCATGATTAGGAACTTGGAGGTTCCAGCCCCAACCATATCCTCCAGGAAGGGGAGTGGGATTAGAAATTGAGTTAATGATCTCTCATGCCTACAAGGTGAAGCCTCTATAAAAACCCCAAAGATAAGGGGTTCCGGGAGCTTCGGGGCTGGTGAACACGTGGAAAGTGTTAGGAGAGGGGTTCATCTGGAGAGGGCCGGGAAGCTCCATGCCCCTTCCCACAGACCTTATCCTATGCATCTCTTCTACCTAGGTGTTCATCTGTATCTTTTATGACACCCTTTTATGATACACTGGCAAACAAGAAGTAACCTGTTCCTCTGAGTTCCCTCAGCTACTCTGGCCAAGTGAAGCAAACCCAAGGAGGAGGTGGTGGGAACCTTTGACTTAGAGCTGATCGGTCAGAAGCGCGGATAACAGCCTGGAGTTTCAACTGGCATCTGAAGGGTGACGGGCGGGGGGGGGGGGGGGGGGGGGGCGCGCAGCTGAGCCCTTACCCTGTGGGATCTGACTCAGTCTCCAGGCAGACAGTGTCAGAAGTGAGTTACATTGTCGGACACCCAGCTGGTGTCACAGAATTGCTTGGGATGGAGAAAGTCCCCATGCATCTGGTGTCAGAAGTGTTGTGCGTGTGGTAGTTGTACGAGGAGAAAGGAGAAACGCAGGAACGGTGTAGGTTTCCTTTATAGCGACTTAAAAGCTAAGACTTCCCTTTGTCTTTGAGTTCTTTACTTTTTAAGTATAAAATCTGCCCCCGCAAAAATCTGAAAGCTAAGGATTTCATTTTTCCTTCTACCGTTGTTCGAATCATTATGAA
The DNA here is from genome assembly GCF_027475565.1 of Acinonyx jubatus. NCBI lineage: Eukaryota > Metazoa > Chordata > Mammalia > Carnivora > Felidae > Acinonyx > Acinonyx jubatus. The sequence continues at coordinate 24,534,331 of NC_069380.1, read as the reverse complement.
GGGCAGATGATCTAGATTAGTTTTAGGCAGGCAAGGATGCAGCTCCTTAAATGTCCATTAACAAGAGTTTATTGAACTGTGTTGCCTTGGGCTACAAAAATCAGCCTCATGTTTGTCGGGACAAAATACTTGACTGTAAGGTTTTGGAGCCGTATCTTATTTCCCATGGTATCTCCAGAGTCTGGAACCTCATAGGCAGTTTATAACTATTTGCAGAATAAATACTTTAATCTTACAAAGATTCAGCAGTTGGGGGTGGGTGGAGGAGAGCATGTGTAATAGGAGACAAGAGATGTCAATCGGGGAGGGATGACAAGTAGGGACAACTTCACCAATATGAGTTAGCCTTTCTTTCTGGTCCTTTCCAGGTTCAGTGATGGAAGGAAAAGAAGCGTGCTTTCCTGCTTGCTTTGCACGTTTCTTCCTCCACTAACTGCTGCTTCATTCATTACCTAAAAGGAATAAACCACCCAAGTTGAGGCAGGATCACTAAATGACTGAGCTGTGTTAACGATCTAGTCCATTGAGAACTATCTTCATCTGGTCAGGGCGGTACCAGTGGTGGCTGGGAACTTTCCAGAAGGCTCAGGGAGGCTGCAGCTCCCATCAGAGGGTAAGAGCAGATGGTGAGGCAAAGGAAGAGAGAGAGGTAGAGGTGTTGTATCTGACAAGACCCAGTGGAGGGAGAAATATTTTCACTTTTGATGTATGTCATGGGTTAAGACAGATCAATGGAAGTGACTATCTTTTGATTTTTTTTTTAAACAAATCTATTTTGTGTGGCTGTATCCCTGTGAATACAGAGACAATCACCATTAGCAGAAGGACACATATTTTAGGTTAGTTTTCCAGTGGTAACAGCTCTTTGTATAAATCGATATAGAGAACATTTATGCCCATTTTATGGGAGCTGAAGCATAATTTTTACTGTATTCATTTATTATACAGCTTTATAGCCATTATAATTTTTGGTTTTATGCCATACTCTTTGCCTTATATATGGATTTTTTGCTGCCAAGGCCTCCTTCAGGGACAAAATCTCCCATTATAACATATGAGAAAATAGGATCTGCTCTGTAATGTTGTACTTCATGTTCAATTTCCAAGGGCAGAATACGGCAGAGATGTCTGGATTATTTAAATCAGAAGAGTAAGAAATTAATTGGGACTCAATTTAGGTAATTGCTTTAGTTCTTTCTTCTACTTAGTAAACATACTACAATTGCAAAATATTTCTTAATTATTTTCCAGTGTTTAGCCCTAGCCAGAAATACAGGAAGAAAAAGGTAGACAATCCTTAGGGTGATTTAAATGCTTGAAGTTACAGTTCCCAAACTTAAAAATATGCACAAAAGTCACCTGGGTAGCTTGTGGAATTTGTAGATTACCAAACCTCACCACCAGAGAGTTGAAGGCAAGAATTCTAGGATGTGACCTGGGAAAATGCATTTCATAAACAGCCCAGCGGATTCTGACACAGGTCGTCTTGGGCCACGAATCGAGAAACCCTAGTGTAAGAGAATGTGAATACTTACATAGCCTATGAACCACAAGCAGAAAGCAGGAGAGATCCATTCTCTGGCATGGATTCCACAGTCAATCCATATGGCATTTTTGGCTCTTTGTTCTTTTCTAGAAACCTGCCCAAGGAAAACCAACAACAATAACAAGAAACTTCAGGAAAATAACTTCCATCTATGTAGTGCTCGCGTTTAATTCTTTCAACAAATCTATGAAACACACATTGTTCTCTGCATTCCTTTGAGGATTTTCAAGGGACATTAAAAGCTGGTGTAACTAAAAGATACTAGTTAAGGTCACGTAGCTGGTGAGAGGCAGGACTGAGGTTTTCAGTCAGGACTTCTGATTTCAAGTCCTCTTTGTTCCTCCACAATTACTTGTCATTCCACAGGGTAGAAAGGGTGGAAGGCAGAAGGGTAGAAATAAAGACCAGAACACTAGTATTTCAGGCTGTACCTTGACACTTCCGTGGGGTAAAGGGGTGTGTACAAGGTGGGCAGCTTTCTGTGGGAGACTAGTACAAAGAAAGATGGGGAAAGGGAAGCCAGTGATGGGGTACCAGGGTGGCTCAGTCAGTTAAGCCTCTGACTTTGACTTCAGCTGAGGTCATGATCTCACGGTTCATGAGTTTGCGCCCTGCAATCGGTCTCTGTGAAGACAGCTCAGAGCCTGGAGCCTGCTTCGGATTCCGATTCTATGTCTCCCCCTCTCTCTGCCCCTCCCCCACTCATGCTATGTCTCTCTCTGTCTCTCAAAAGTAAATACATGTTAAAAAAATTCTTTTTTAAAGATAAAGGGAAGCCAGTGATGCCAAAGACAAACTTGGACTCCCTTACCACTTTCCCCAGGGTGCATACTTTTTACATATAGACTATTCCCCTATTTCACACAAAAAGAAGCATACATCTAAGTTCGCACAAGCTTATTACCACCAGGTCGAGGGACAGAGACTTTGCTCCGATTCATGGTATAGGGAGCTAGTGCAAGCTGCCAATTCTGGAACCAGAACTCCCAATTTGCCCTCAGTGATAGACTTTGGTGTCTTCAGAAGTATTCTCAAAAACAGCTCCAAACAAAATGAATCACGGTTCATTTGCTTTTAAAAATTAGTCCCCACGCAATTTTAGGGTATGGAAGGGAGAAGAGTGTCATTAAGATTAAGCAAATATGTGAAGTTGAAATTTCAAAACAAGAGGGGCGCCTGGGTGGCGCAGTCGGTTAAGCGTCGGACTTCAGGCAGGTCACGATCTTGCGGTCCGTGGGTTCGAGCCCCGCGTCAGGCTCTGGGCTGATGGCTCAGAGCCTGGAGCCTGTTTCCGATTCTGTGTCTCCCTCTCTCTCTGCCCCTCCCCCGTTCATGCTCTGTCTCTCTCTGTCCCAAAAATAAATAAACGTTGAAAAAAAAAATTAAAAATAAAAAAGAAATTTCAAAACAAGAAAAGGAGAGAGTTAAATTCTTATTGCCAGGGGGGTCTGGGTGGCTCAGTGAGTTAAGCATCGAACTTCAGCTCAGGTCGTGATCTCATGGTTCATGGGTTCGAGCACCGCATAGGGCTCTGTGCTGACAGCTCAGAGCCGGGAGCCTGCTTTGGATTCTGTGTCTCCCTCTCTCTCTGTCCCTTCCCCACTGGCTTGCTTGCTGTCTCTCTGTCAAAAATAAATAAACATTAAAAAAATTAAAAAAATATTTTATTGCCATCTATAGCCCTCAAAGAGGCTTTGTTCTTAACTAACCTGGAGCTAGTGATAATCCAGTAAGAAAGCAAGGGAGAAAGTCCAATGGCATTGACTGCAAAGAGAGAAATAGTACAACGAGAACTTTCTAGCAAATTTAACCTACTCAATTTAAAGGAAAACCTTGGGTTGTCTGGACTAGTTGCCTGACTCAACTCTCTGTCTAACTGTGCCAAGCAAACTCTCTTGGTACAAGTCCCGATGCTGGAAAGATGAAGGAACCCCAAAGACTTCCAGCGTGTGCACTCCCTTGGTCAAGTAAGACTGGGACTGAGGCATGCGGGAAACATGGTCTTCCAACATATACATCTAGGACCCAGAAACACAAGTCCTAAAGAGTACACACAACATGTCTGAAAGCAAATGTCATGGGTGTGTATACCACAATTACATGGATCCAATCGGATCGACCAACTCAGCTGCCAGGAGGACCCAACATTTCATACGTCTGCCTTGAGTCTCTACTGTAGGTACTTGCCAAAACAGATGAAAACCCAGAAACCCCAACTCAAAATCTTAACTTGAGACGACAAAGACGCTCACCTATCACAATTTAGATAGGTAATGATGGGAAACTCTATGCAAATTAAATGTTATTAAATCCAATGTAATTTCCTAATGCTTAATTTTTTTGTCTAGACCTTCTTTTTAATTATTTTTTGAGGAAGGGTTAGGGGGAACAGTTAAAACAAACAAACAAAAAAAGAAATGCAGAATTAGAAATTAGCAGGCAGGAATTAGTATGATTTTCATGGCTCCCAAAAATTCTTTCTGTGGCCATAGTCACTGACCTTTACGAAGACCAATTTATTCAACTAAAAATAAATAACCAAATGGACAGCGATTGGAGCAGAAGTTATCACATTAGTCCTACTTCCCGGGCCCCCGACATAGCCCTGGTTCCTATCCTTCCCTTGGTGTGGTTGTTAAGCTGTTTCTTTGGTTCCAAAAACTACATCCGGGTCAATGTTTGTCTAACAACAGATTCCTCTGTATTTGTTTCCTCCTAAGTAAGGCAGTCAGAGGTGCTGGTGGTAGTGGTGGTAAGTAAATAACAGACTTGAGAAAAATAATCCAGACGACTCCCTTATTTTATGAAGGTAGCCATTGAAGCTCAGGAAGGGGTGGGGGCCAGAAGGGCAGGGAAGATGGGTGATGGGCACCGAGGAGGGCACTTGTTGGGATGAGCACTGGGTATTGTATGTAAGCGATGAATCACAGGAATCTACTCCCGAAGCCAAGAGCACACTGTATACACTGCATGCTCGCTAACTTGATAATAAATTATACTTAAAAAAAGGAGAAAAAAATAAATGGCTTATCTATGTCACATAAACAGAGAGAGTGGATTCTGAAAATAGGCTTTTCACTCTCCCATCCATCCTGCATTAGTAAAGGAGAAAATGTAAGGGTAATAACTAATCCCCAAATAGCTGGATATTAAAACCGAGGAAGACCCATAATACAAATATTTCCACAGCTCAAAGAAAAATATGCAAGTTATAACAAGCACCATTGGAGAAGTAACACATTCTCCAAAGTGGATAGATCAGCGACTGCCCCCACAGCATACCTTTAAAACATAAAGTGGGTACTTCTCGTATGAGGATCCAATGTGGATTTTTTCAACCATATCAGGATACTTTTCAGCTATAACTTCAATCCAAGAATAGATCTATCAAAGCAGAAACCAGCAGTCAGTCGCAGAACAAGTTCAAAGCATTTTCCTGGCCCAAGGAAGGAGACAATTTCATCAAGGCAAGGCGATCCCTTTAAAATCTTTGCGTAAGGAAATAATAAGGAACAAAAACAGTTGGGGCAGGGTGTTTCTTCTGCTGTTTCGGAAAATAGATAAAATTAAAGTTTTGAAAGATATCAAGGGTTAGAGAAAGAGTAGAAAAGGACTGAAAAGCTTAGCACAAAGTAGAAAAAGTTAATCTTAAAAATTTTTTTTTAATATTTATTTATTTTTGAGAGAGAGACAGAGACAGAGACAGAGAGAGACAGAGACAGAGGGTGAGTGGGGGAGGGGCAGAGAGAGGGAGACACAGAATCATAAGCAGCTCCAGGCTCTGAGCTGACAGCACATGATGTGATTCGGGGCTGGAACTCACGAACTATGAGATTATGACCTGAGCTGAAGTCAGACACTTAACCAACTGAGCCACCCAGGCGCCCTGAAAAAGGTAATCTTTAAAGTGTATCTCCTGAAAGTTATTTTTAAAGGCTCATTACATTGAATCCCTGCCTCCATGTGTGAAATCTTCTTTCCCATTCATTCATGAGTTTCCATTTATATAGAACCTTTTTCTAATTTTTTTAATATTCATTTTTATTTTATTTTTTTTACTTTTTATTTTTGAGAGAGTGAGAGAGAGAGAGAGAGAGAGACAGAGAGACAGAGAAACTGAAGAAGGCTCCAGGCTGAGTTGTCAGTACAGAGCCTGACACGGGGCTTGAACTCACAAACCGTGAGATCATGACCTGAGCCAAAGTCAGACACCTAACCGAATGAGCCACCCAGGCGCCCCTAAGAAGAGTAACCTAAAGAGGCCCTGGGCACTGTCTTTGTACAGGATAAATCACCGTTGTTCCCCACTAGAGATCTGTGCACTCGCAACAAGATGTGTAAAATGATAGGAGGCAGAGGTGAGGACAATCTGCAGGAAAAATATTCTCTCGTTTGATTCAGGACCTTTCTCCTGACTGCAAGTCTAGTGGTGGTTGTGATTCTGTCCAGATTACAGTGGAAGGAAGAGACAAAAACTCCCGGACCTGACTTGAGGCTAGTGTCCACTTCGAATCAGGGTTTGAATGATGGAACTCGGTCATGTTTGCAGACCAACTTCTCAGGGGCCATACTTGTATTTGTATACCTTCTGCAATGGGAGTGACCAACCCTTGGCCTTATTTCTAGGACCTTATCTAGAGGTAATTTCAAGTTGATGGGACCTGGAGCACCGTGGATCCTCTCAAAGTAGCATAACTAGGGTAAGTGGTTGTCCTGTGCTGGGGATTAAGATGCTCTCCGAAGGCCCACCTGTCACCAAATACCAATGCTGTCCATGCCTGCAGTGTTGGGCATCTAGCCATCAGAGATTTCCTCGCTGGGCCTCTGTTTACCATGCTACTCTTCTAAGGCATGAGTGCATCTGAGACAACTACTACATGATACTATTTTGTGTTTCAATATTAATGGTTCGGTACATTTCCTCCAACCAGGGAGGCTGTGTTGTGTGAAGGCAGCTTTACAGAAAACTGTTCATCTCACAATCTAATCTGAGCTAGTGAAGGTAACACCCTTTGAATAACTCTCTTCTTTTGCCATTTGTCTTAAGAAGTTATTTTTTGGCCGGGGCGCCTGGGTGGCTCAGTCGGTTAAGCGTCTGACTTCGGATCGGGTCATGATCTTGCAGGTTCGTGGGTTCGAGCCCTGCATCGGGCTCTGTGCTGACAGCTCAGAGCCTGGAGCCTGCTTTGGATTCTCTGTCTCCCTCTCTCTCTGCCCCTCTGTTGCTCTCTCTCTCTCTTTCTCTCTCTCTGAAAAATAAACATTAAAAAAAAAGAGAGAGAGAAGAAGCATTTTTTGGCCCTTTGTTTTTCTCCCTACAGTGGATCCTAGTGGGAATCAATGACAAAAGAACTCTCCTGCCCACCAGGTGACCTCGCGGTGAGGGCTGAAGGAGAGATCAATGCCGAGGGCCAGGGCGAGGGTGAAGGAAGGACTTGGTGGAATTTCCTGAGGGCCAGATGGCCATGGATCCTGTGAACCCTAAGGATTGAGGAGGGGGGGGAGGGAGGAGAGGTCTGCAATGTTTCCTGGATTGTCACTGTTATGAACTGAATTGTGTTCTCCTCCGAATTCATACACTGAAACCGTAGCCCCCAGCGCCTTAGAACGTGACTACATTTGGAGATAGGGCCGTTAAAGAGGTAATTAAGTTAAAATGAGGCTGCTGGTGTCGGCCCTCACCCACCCTGCCCGGTGTCCTCATAAGGAGTGGAGATCAGGACATAAACATACGGAGGGAAACCAGGGATGGGCACACAGAGAGAAGGGCATGTGAGGACACACTGCGAAGGCAACCGTCTACAAGTCAAGGAGAGACACCTCAGGAGAAACCACCCCTGCTGTCACCTTGATGGTGTACTTCCAGCCCCCAGAACTGGGAGAGAATACATTTCTGGGTCCAAGTTACCCAGTCTGGGGCAGTTTGTTATGGCAGACTAATAGTCATGTCCTTCCCACCCCCCCCCCCCCCGACCCCTGCCCCATGTCCTTCCCACTGTCTCCTGGAGACAAGGTAAGAAAAAGTCACCTTTTTGAACAAAATCATGAAAAAACATTTTTAAAATATTTAAAAGTACTTTTTTCAGGCGTTCCCCTCTTCCCATCGAATTCAGCACAGCGGTGATTTTGCAAATCACACCCACCGAGCGTCTCAATCTCCGGCATCAGATTGGGGACACTGGAGGGGAGACGTCTCAGGGGAATAGAGACAAGGGAGGAGACACAAAGGAGGGGATGCAATTTTAAGATCCCCATCAATCAGCCAGGCACATGGATTCTAGAAGCCGACCGAGTTCCGGTTTAACTAACTGGAAAGGAACAGAGGCTTTTGAAGATTAAATAGCAAATTGGTTCGTATTTCTTAAGTCTTAGATGTCTTAAAAACATAGATATGGTTCTTAACAGTTTCTGGGCACCTAGCCAAAGATGATAAAAATACTTAACATTAGGCAATACAGCAGCATACTCCGATGAAGGAATAAAAGGTATCAAGGGATTCTTATTACTTGGAGCATACTATATAAAAAAAGAAAGTCCTCTAAGGAGTTTACCCTTTCAATTAACAATATGGGGAAACGGCTCTGAGAGTGTTACATGAAAGGTTACAGCAGAACAGCAGCATTTTTCTCAGGTTCCCTGTAGCAAATGGGAACCTGTAAGTACTGATAGGGAAAAAAATCAACTTCTTAAAGATTAAAACACAGCGGCGCCTGGGTGGCTCAGTCGGTTAAGCGTCCGACTTCAGCTCAGGTCACGATCTCACGGTCCGTGAGTTCGAGCCCCGCATCGGGCTCTGGGCTGATGGCTCAGAGCCTGGAGCCTGCTTCCGATTCTGTGTCTCCCTCTCTCTCTGCCCCTCCTCCGTTCGTGCTCTGTCTCTCTCTGTCTCAAAAATAAATAAACGTTAAAAAAAAATACAAGTGGTATTATTATCAGTAACGTCATTCATTTAAATAGATTCCTCCTAAGGGGAATAAAATGTATGTATTTACCATGTACTAAGTATGAGTGAGTAAATTCCTCTAATTCAGCGAGAGAAAATGTAGCAATTATTCAGTAAGAACACCATCAGGGTAATAGTCCAAAGACACATGATTAATTAGACTGTTAATTTCTTTGGGGCAGTGTCAATAAAAAGGCCCTATTTTTATTTCCTGTTGTTCCTTAACGTGTAGTGTTACTGCTAGCAGTTAGAGACACTCTCAACTCTGGACAAACAGCCTGCTTACAGGCAGAGTCCTAATAGAATGCAACCTCCCCAGGGAAGATATCCACAAGAGGCTAGGTTACCACCGTATAATCAACCTAATCGTAATTTTTTTTTTTTTACTCTCTTCCACTAATTCTGTTTTTTAATAATATCCCATGGTTGAAATGGCCATGCTAATTAAATTAAAATAGTGATTTTGGAGAGCAACGTAATGGCTTACTTCATTTAGCGAGTGATACTGTTCGTAGTACGAGGAAGAGGTCCGGGGGCTGACCGTGTCATTGGCAGTCTGCTGTTGAATAAGATCTGCCACTTCTTCCACCAGGATGCTGGGGGACGAAACAGAGGGACAGCTGATTTCCAAACAGGACTCTGATTCTCCCACGGCCCACTGTGGGTACGGCAACAGGTGAGCATGGGGGAAAAAAATCACTGAGAAATTTAACGAGGTAAACTTCATCAAGGTGCAAACAATAACCCCTCACGCAGTAGCAAGCTGAAATTCACAGACCTTCTTGGTGGAACCCACATGAGAGCTGAAAGTGGCTCCTGTGTGATGTGTTTTGAAGGCCCCCCCAAACTCACCCTTTCCTCACCATTACCAACATTCCTTGACTGTGATTCGTCAGTGTCTTTAAGGTTAATGGACAACTTTCTTAAATCCAGACTAACATTGTATTATTCTGTTTTCAGTTGAGGACCAAGGAGAAGCAGAAAGCCTTTTCTTTTTGTTTTTCATCCTGACAGCCATTGACCTACACCAGATGTTCTGCATAGGCAAAGATGATCAAATCTCTAGAGAAACAGAAGCACAGGGAAAGAGAAGGTACCAGAAAGGCAGCTTGTTTAATTCTCTTGAGAATTGCCACACCGTTAACTAGGCAAACATTTTAAGTGAATTAAGCTGTTGCGTCACCTGGGATGAACAGTTTGAAAGTTAGCTATCATTTTAATGTTATTCCTTTTTTTGGAGGGGTCAGTGGATAAAAGCCAAGGCTTTGACATCAGAGAAGTCTGAGTTCAACTCTTTGCCCTGCTATGTTCTATGTGTTATGATCTTGAGAAATTCCTTTGTGAGTATGAAACAGTTTTTTCATATCTGCCTAATGAGGATAGTATCTATCTTACAGAGGTAAATAAGAATTAAATGAAGCAATGTGTAGAAGGGCTCAGCACAGTTCCAGGAAGGCGGTAAACACCTATAACATATTACTAATAATCATCGTAGTGTCTTATCCAAAGGCTGCCCATTGATAAGCGGGAGAGAGCTTGGCCTCCAGGAATGCTAGCGTCGCAGGTGGAATCCTGGCTCTTAAACAGCGGACATAGTATAGAGACATTGAACAGGAGCATCCGAGAGGAAGGGGGTGTGGCGTCTGGACAGAAATGGCCTCTGATACAACGTTTAGTTTGGCCCAGATGTTCAGGAATGTTCACTGACCTTGCAAAGCAAGGAAGGAAGCAGAATCCCCTTCAGCAGCTGCTTTTTCAAGAGATACCACAAAACCTGCTACAGTGAATGACAATTTTGCTCCCCAGGTCTAGGCACAGAGCAGAGGAACTGAAAAAAGGAAGGAATAAGGAGGAACTATAGGAGGCTCCCCAGATCACTGAGTCTGAGTCATTTTCAGGCAAGAGACCCAGGTTGTGAGAGGTGAAGCCGCTTGTCCAAGGTGGTAGAGCTGCCCACTTAAACTTCATCACCGGTCCACTTCAGAGATTTCCGTGTTGTCATGTTCGGTGTAATTATTTATTTTTTCCAGAAAGCAATTATACTGGCTGCTAATACAATGCCTCATAGGTGCGTCTAATGGCTGCTCAAGAAATACTGAACGATGCCTACCTGAACAGAATCGCGTTGTCATGTAAATTCGCTTTCACGTTGCTTACATCAGAGGCATTCACAAAAAAATGGACTTCTTTCTTCTTCTCAATAAATTCAGCTGTTACCGGCTGCCAGAGAACAATCTGCATTTTTCAAGGGGAAGAATTGATAAAAACAAAAACAGTTGTTTGCATCCTTCTCATCTATAACTAAAGCCATAAACCGTGTATCGATAGAAGTGAAACAGACATTTCCTAGCCGCTGGTCCCCATTCACACACGGGGCAGTGTAAACATTTATTTTGCAGGGAGCTTGTCTTATTCTTTTCTGTGACCCCAGTAGAGAGGCCCCGGAACATACAAGGCACTCAATAAATATTTGGTTAGACAAGAATGAATGAGCCAATGAATATATTTATGACCCAACTCTAAAGCTGGATGTGTATGTCAGATGTTTAAAGGAGAAATGAAATTCTGTCTAGAAAGAAAGTTAATTTACTGTTGATCTTCTTTAATAAAAATTCCATGTCCTTGATATTGTTATCATGTTGATATTCCTTTTCTTTAATCTAATTATGGGCTTTGGGCAATGACTTTTAATAGTACTGACTTTTTTTTTCTACTTTACTGCACTTTTTCCAAGCATTTTCACACCCATTTCCTTTGACCATTGTAATTATGCTTTGATGTAGGCGAGGCGGGTGTTACTACTTCCAGTGTGGAAATAATGAAGAAATTAAGGCCCACAGCCAGCGTGTCTAAAATCATACACGTAGGAAGTGGCAGATTAAGAACTAAGATTCTAAATGTCTAACGCTTCCTCCAGAGGTATGTCCTCTGTCCATGGTGTGATGGCCATGAAAACGCACCACTCGGTGCTTCTGTTGAGAGGAGCATAGTTGAAAGGCCTTCGCAGCCACTGCCCCTCTTGATCCACCCGAGCCTGATGCCGTGCTGCCCCGGGGCTGCAGCCAGCCACGGACCAGGCACTGAGGGCATATTCTTGCAGGACCCTTCTTGCGAGATATGGGTTTCCAAAGCCCGGTGGCTTTGGCTTCAGGACTGACCACTGGTCTAGCCAGACCTTCATCGGAACTGCCCCGGAATCTACAAAGTCTCCGTGTCTGCAAAAATGTCAGAGCTGTGTCTGGTCTGAAAGTGCCCCCTGCCATCTCTGACTTTCTCCTCTTCATCCTTCCCAAGCATTCCTCTTAGTACACATAGCTGGCATCTTCAATCTGGTTTTGATGTCTGCTTCAGGAGAATCTTCACTGACAAGCAGGGGGCCATCAATTTTCTACCATGACATCTTGTAACTCTTGTCAGCTTTCTACACCTTAGGCATTCTGGGCAGATGGGTCCCAAGCATGAAGATTTTAACAAACGCTCCCCTGTAGTATTGCTGCCTGCTCCTTTTTAAGAACCATTATTTTGTAAGCAAAGTTCTATTGGACTTCTGTCATCATCACATCTTTGTAAGTACCAACTTTCACTCCCAAAGTGCTACTATGATGAAATTGGCTGGAAAGCCAATAGCACAAACGAAGAATGTTTTGATTTTAGCACCGGCAAAATCATGTGATTATGGGGAGGGGGAGAAGGCTATAAGAAGAGGGGTTTATGTCAGCTATATTTAAGTCAGACAACATTTGAGAGAACATGGCACACAAAATTTAGACACCATGAAGCCGATATACAGTTGATCCTTGAAGAATGTGGGGATTAGGGGTGCTGACTCCTGTGCAGTTGAAAATCTGCGTATAACTTTGAGCTCCCCAAAATTTAACTACTAATAGCCCATTGTTAAGTGGAGGCTTACTGATAACATAAACAGTTGATGAACACATATTTTATATGTTGTACATATTATATACAGTATTTTAATTTAAGTTTGAGAGATTTTTATTAAATAATAAATTATTTAATAACAATGGATTATGATTTATTTCGAGAGAGCGAGAAAGTGCAAGCAGGAGAGGGGCAGAGAGAGAGAGAGAGAGAGAATCCCAAGCAGGCTCTGTGCTATCAGTGTAGAGGCCAACGTGGGGCTCGATCTCACAAACCAAACCGTGAGATCATGACCTGAACTGAAATCAAGAGTCTGACACTTAACTGGTTGAGCCAACCAGGCACCTGAATATACTGTATTTTTATAATAAAGTAAACTAGGAAAAATCAAATGTTATTAAGAAAATCATAAGAAAAATACATTTACAGTACTATACTTTTCTTTCTCACATATCTGTGTGTAAGCGGATCCACGCAGTTCAAACCCGTGTTATTCAAGGCTCAAATGTAAAGATAAATGAGGGAAAAATTACCTCATATGTTGTAGTAAGATTCTGCACAATCTGAACTTGCCTGGAGGTTCTAGGAAAAGCTGATAAAACCTGGCCACTGGGAAAGAATAACACAGAATTTTGAGGTTAAATAAAAAAATTTAAATGAGGTTTATTTTTAAATAATCCTCTAGGTAATTGTAAAAAGGAAAAACAAAAACTTTAAATAGTAAAAGAAAAGAGGATCTTGCTACAGGCTAAGGGTTAAAAAGAGAATAAGAATGAAATATGGCCTTTTGTAGCAATGTGGATGGAACTGGAGAGTGTGATGCTAGGTGAAATAAGCCATACAGAGAAAGACAGATACCATATGGTTTCACTCTTATGTGGATCCTAAGAAACTTAACAGAAACCCATGGGGGAAGGGAAGGAAAAAAAAAAAAAGGTTAGAGCAGGAGCCAAAACATAAGAGACTGTTAAAAACTGGGAACAAACTGAGGGTTGATGGGGGGTGGGTGATGGGTATTGAGGAGGGCACCTTTTGGGATGAGCACTGGGTGTTGTATGGAAACCAATGTGACAATAAATTTCATATAGTGACAAAAAAAAGAGAGAGAACATACACTTTCTCATTCTTTCTGCTCCAAATCGACTGCCAAATCAATAGTTCTCTTGAATGGGAGTCAGTCTGCAGAGTACGGACTTCTTTCTTCTGTGTGTGTGTGTGTGTGTGTGTGTGTGTGTGTGTGCGTGCATGAGTTATAGTTTTAAAAATTAAATACTTGATGCATAAGGGAATATTAATGCTAACACTAGCTTATTACATAATAAAACGAATGCCTGGGAACCCATTAGGCCATTTAAGAAGTCCAATGTTAATGGTGTCCTTGAAGCTCCTTGTGGGTTCCTCCCCACTCTGCCTCCTTACCACATCACAAAAGGTACCCACTGCCCTAAATTTTCACTTTGCTCATTCCCTTACGTTTTCTCTGTACTATGGATTCTTGAACACATGACGGATTCTTGAATGTGTAGATTCTTAAGACATCCTTAGGTTTGCTTGATGTAACTCTATAAAATTCGTATACTGTACGTGTCCTTCGGTATCTTATTCCTTCTCCCTCAACATTGTATGTTCAAGGTTATCATCTGTGCTGAAGAATATATTGGGCTGGAATTTGTCTACAAGCGGAACTGCTACTTCTTGGGGTTAGATACATTTTAATTTCATAGAAATTGGGCAAGAGCTCTTACCACACAGTACAGCACAAACCTAGAAGGAAATGATGGATAAAAAAAGGCATCATGAAGAGAAAAAAGATAAACAAACAAGATATTTTCAGTATGTGTAACTGATAAAGGATGAGCATCTAGACTACAGAAAGGGATTATAGTACCCACTTGTCACAAAAAAAAATAATTGAATGGAAACACTGTACTTCATTAGTGAGTCAGAAAATTACAAATTAAAGTTGTAAGGGGATTCCATTTCACAACCACTCAATTGGAGAAATTAAAAAGTCAGACAGCATCCAGTGTTAGCAAGGAGGAAGGGCTTTAGGAAATCATTTCCACTACTGGTGAAAACATAAACTGGTACAAAAAGTTTGAGAAATAATTTGGTACTATTCTATAACATTAAAAAAAAAACATGTAACAAGAGCTCTGGAAATACAAAAGAGGTTATGACAACTTCTGCTTGTCATTATTAGCAAAGGCTTCATGGAGGTGATGATTAGGCAACTTAGAGTGTGTAAAGGCACTGTGGCAGGGGACAAAAGGGCACTGTTGGGGAATAGCAAGCTGTTCATCGTTGCCAAGTGTAGGATAGGAGAGTAGCTACATAGAAATGAGTTTGAAAACTTATTTCAGTCCTTCTCTAGAGAAAATTTTGAATGCATGCTGAGAAATCGGTCTTTATGTTGTAGGCAATTAAGAATTAGGAAAAGACATCACTTGACTTGTGACTTACGAGAATAATTTTGATAGAGTGGAAGATGGTTTTGTTTTAGAAAGCCCGATGGAAAGATTTTAAATTCTGGAAATAAGCCTATGGAGATTTGATTTTCAGAAGAAGGAAAGACTGGCTCACAGAAAAAAAAAACAGACTAGGAAATTTTGTGTCAATCTCTGGTAAGGTTTTAGCATTAAATTATTCAACCAGTGCTTAAGGAAATATGTTCAAGGGCAGATACTGCAGGACCATTCATAGTAACAATAACCAGAAACCCCACGAATGCTTGTCAGTAACAGAACTGTTGAACGCTGGTAGTGTCTGTACATTCTAGAATGTTTTGTAACCATTATAAAGAAGGAGTTAGATTTACCTGAGGGGGATTTACATGATGCACTAAGGGAGAGAAGCAAGATGTGGGGAAGTCTATACAATATTATCCCATTTTTGTGAAAAATAAATAAATTAGTAAAAGGAAAATTACCTGTGTCAAAAGCAGGAGAAAACTGATGAACGAAGAAACAGCACAGAGTTAACATTGATTTGGGTGGTGTGGAATGGCATTCGAAGGATTGGGTAGGTGAGGGAAGTGGGGAGAGGAAATAAGATTGCTTTTTAAAAGAGGGGTGATGGGGCGCCTGGGTGGCACAGTCGGTTAAGCGTCCGACTTCAGCCAGGTCACGATCTCGCAGTCCGTGGGTTCGAGCCCCGCGTCGGGCTCTGGGCTGATGGCTCGGAGCCTGGAGCCTGTTTCCGATTCTGTGTCTCCCTCTCTCTCTGCCCCTCCCCCGTTCATGCTCTGTCTCTCTCTGTCCCAAAAATAAATAAAAAACGTAGAAAAATAAATAAATAAAAGAGGGGTGCCTTGGGGGCTCAGTCAGTTGAGCATCCCACTCTTGATTTTGGCTCAGGTCATGATCCCAGGGTCATGGGATTGAGCCCGAGCCCCCTGTTGGGCTCCGTGTTGACCATGGCACCTGCTTGAGATTCTCTCTCTTTCTGCACCTGTCCCTCTCCCTCACTTGTGGACTCTCTCTCTCTCAAAAAATAAAGGTCTCTGTGGTCACGGAGTGTATATAAATATACAAAGAAATGCATGAAAGAATGATCACCAAAATGTTAATGATGTTTTCTAAAGGGGATGATATCTCGGTGTTTTTCCCCCCAATTTTATGCCTTTCCGGATTATTTATTCACCAAAAAAGAACTCTTATTTATAAAAAGCTACTCTGACTGTGAAAAAGCCACCCTTTTGCTAGCACATTCCTTATTGTTTTCCAAGGTGCTCTGAGCGCATCAGGGGAGTGGGTTGGGTTTTCTAACCCGGCACGTCCTGTTTGGGGAATTTTTTTTTCTAATCTTTTCTTTCACCATCTGCCATAATAGCTCTGACATTTCTAGGTCACTAAAATCCACTCTTTTCTCCAAGCTTCCAAAAACCATCCTAACAGCAATTAGCACCACCTTCCAAGGATCTAACTAAAATGTCAAATGCTGTGTCACGGGCAAGTGTACCTCTCTAGGGATACAGTCCCTTTCCTTTCTTAATATACTCGGCACTTCCACAGCCGGATTATTTCATGACTTAACCCTAGCTACTAGTTAAGAGGGTATGAGAAGGGGCATCTGGGTGGCTCAGTCAGTTAAGTGCCCAACTTCGGCTCAGGTCATGCTCTCATGCCTCATAGGTTCAAGCCCCGCATCTGGCTCTGTGCTGACAGCTCGGAGCCTGGAGCCTGCTTCAGATTCTGTGTCTCTTTCTCTCTCTGCCCTCCCCCACTTGTGCTCTGCCTCTCTGTCTCTCAAAAATAAATAAACGGGGGCGCCTGGCTGGCTCAGTCGGTTAAGCCTCCGACTTTGGCTCAGGTCATGATCTCGGGGTTTACGGGTTCGAGCCCCGCGTTGTCGGGTGTGGGGGGATGCTCTGGGCTGCTGACAGCTCAGAGCCTGGAGCCTGCTTAGGATCCTGTGTCTCCCTCTCTCTCTGCCCCCCCCCCTCACGCTCTGTCTCTCTCTCTCCTTCAAAAATAAATAACATCAAAAAATAAGATAAAATAAAACAAATAAATAAACATTAAAAAAATTAAAAAAAAAAAAGAGGGTATTAGGTGGGAGTAGATCCTGAGAGCTGAAGGTAAGGGATGACATTGCAGAATAACAATGGGGGTGTTGAAAGAGGTATACAATAGAAGCCAGGTGGCAGTGTTTCACCACCCTTGACTAGCTGGGCCCAATTATTTTAATGAACAGCAAGGTCAGCATGGCAGCCAGAAGGGCATGACCCGCGGAAATCTACGGGGTTAGTTAAGAGAACACAGAGTTCCCAGAAGCAAGATAAATACCGGTCAGCAAAAGTATTGCCCAACATTTACAATCAAAATAATCAAGGATGAATATGAGAGGAGCTAAGGGCACCTCTTCCAAACAAGAGTCACAACCCATCGCCCGGTTTCCAGGATGCAGGCCAGTTCTTAGACCCGGAATCTCCTGCCTGAAGTGGGGAGCCAGGTCCCCACAAGGAAAGACCCTGCAATGGCATAGAAAGGGTATATGATCGTGACTTCCTCTGTCCCTTCCCAAAGAAACTTATGGCAAATGTACTCGGGTAACTCTGAGTCATACTAGGGAAATTTTAAAGGTCTCGTGATCTGGGATAGCCTGGGAAATTCCCTCCCAAAGGAAGCGCCCATCTTATACTTCTCCTGATAAGGAAAGGAGCATGATTCCTGGGAGGTCTCGGGTTCTGGATCTACCTCACCTGGAAATACTGTTTCCACCCATTTCTTGGGTAACAGGAAAGAATATCATCTTTGTGACTAAGAGGCCCAGAGAAGAAAGTTTCAGGCTGTGGCATAAGAAGCCCTGACACTTGGGCCATATGGCCTGCCAGAATATAAAGGATTAGAGGCCTCTGTGGTGGGAAAAGATGCCATTTAGAGGTTTTGGCATGTCCCAACAGGAGGGTCACAGCATAGATACCTACAGGAAGGCCATGACATCTGCCAAGGAGAATTATACACCTTTCAAAAAAACCAGTTCCTGACATGCTACCGGGCCCTGGTAGAAAGGGAATGCCTGACCCTGGGTAACTCGTGGTCATGGAGTCAGTCTCACCCATCATGACCTGTGTCCTGTCATATGCACTCTGGCAGGCGGAATGATGGCCCCCTAAAATGTCCATGTCCTAGTCCCTAGAACCTGTGAGCCTTACATGGTGAAAGCGACTTTGCAAATATAGTTCGATATTTTGAGACGAGGCGATCGTGTTAGATTATCCGGGTAAACCCAGTGCTTTTGCAAAGATCCTCAAAAGTGGAGAGGGGAGGGGCGCCTGGGTGGCTCAGTCGGTTGAGCGGCCGACTTCGGCTCAGGTCATGATCTCGCGGTCCGTGAGTTCAAGCCCCGCGACGGGCTCTGTGCTGACAGCTCAGAGCCTGGAGCCTGTTTCAGATTCTGTGTCTCCCTCTCTCTGACCCTCCCCTGTTCATGCTTTGTCTCTCTCTGTCTCGAAAATAAATAAATGTTAAAAAAATTTAAAAAAAAAAGTGGAGAGGGGAGACAGAGCGAGGCAGAGGGAGACTTGGCCCTAGAAGAGATCAGGGTAATTCAGTGCAAAAAGGACTCAACCTGCGTCTGCTGCCTTTGAAGATAAAAGCAGGGGCCGCAAGCCAAGGAATGAGGGTGTCCTCTGGGCACTGGAAAAAGCAAAGAAGCAGATTTTCCCCTCGGAGCCTCTAGAGAAGAACACAGTGGTTGCTGACACCTTGATTTCAGGCCGGCGAGACCCATTTTTAATTTCTAAACTACAGAAAGCTAAGAAAATAAATTTGTGTTGTTTTAAGACCCTCCCCTGTGCTCATTTGTTACAGTAGCAATAGGAAACTAATACAGTTGTCACGTCGTGAGGTTCGGTGGGCCGACCAGCAAACCATCCTAAGACAGAAGCGGAACATCCGGGATCGGGGCGAGTAGGGTTCGGGGACACAAATGAGGTGCCTAAGCAGGTGGCCCAGACCCCTGTGGCATCCCCTACTGTTACACCAGGACCTCTCTCTCAGCTCATACTGACACCTGCCACATGTGGAGGTCCCTTATGACCAGCTAATGGAGGAGTGGAGTGGCCCTGAGAACACCTCTAGGATCACCAGCTGCAATATGTGTAATTGATGGAAGGCCCCAGCTGCTGTGCTGGAAATCTGTCCTCATGTTAGTGCTAAGGCCACAGTTTTCACTGGCTGCGTCCAGCTAATAAGTGAGCATGGCGGGGATACTAAGGCAGGCTCACTGCTGAAAGATGAGGGGCTCTTCTGATGGGTGACGTGAGCTCAAGAACTGTCTTATCAACTTTGCAAAACCTTTCTTAGAGGTGCACTATGATCTAAGACCTTCCGTGTTCCACTTTGCTTCCTCCTCTTTCTCCTCCACTGCAAACCTGCACTGCAGTCTCACATCTCTCCCTAGAACCTCTTCTTATCCCCTTCTCGCTTTTTTCCTCCTTTTCTCAATACATCTCTTGCATGTCTCATCCCACCTTGGCATCTGCTTTGTGGAGGACTATGGAAGTGGGGAGAAAGTACAATCTTTGTAGCACATTGTAACACCTAACATGGAGCACCCACAAAACAATAGGCACTCAATAACTATGTAAACAAAATAAGTGGGCAGTTGATGTCAGTTGGGCTCTGTCAAAAGTCACCCCAGTGCTGGCACAAAGGGCCCTTGAACAGAATAGCCATGATGGCAAAGGTGAAGCTATGCGTGGCCCCGCGGGATGGGTTCTTACTCACCAAGATTGATAGGGCAACTCTTGTTGCCAAATGTCCAACTTTCCAGCAACAGAAGCCAAAATCAAGCCCTTTAATCACACTATACCTTGAAGAGACCAAGCAACCGCTTGGTGAGAAATTGCCTACTTTGCTCCCCTTCTGCTCTGAGTCTTGATTTGCCTCTTCTACCTGCAGGGCCACAGCTAATGTTACCATACAAGGACTTACATAGTGTTTGATCGATACTGGATCTCACCTAATACTGTAACCAATTAGGGGATCCACTTTACAACAAGGGATGTGCAGAATGGGCACATTACTGTGGGGTCCACTGGGCATATCACCTACCACACCACTCAGAAGCTGCCAGCCTCATACAGCCATTAGAATGGATTAGCTGAGGTGCTAGCTTGGAAAGAGGCAACATCCTCTTAGGATGCAATATATATATATATATATATTTTTTTTTAATGTTTTTATTTATTTTTTGAGACAGAGAGAGACAGAGCATGAACAGGGGAGGGTCAGAGAGAGGGAGACACAGAAGTGGAAACAGGCTCCAGGCTCTGAGCTGTCAGCACAGAGCCCGACGCGGGGCTCGAACTCACGGACCGCGAGATCATGACCTGAGCCGAAGTCGGCCACTTAACCGACTGAGCCACCCAGGCGCCCCTGCAATATATATTTTAAATCAATAATCGTTATATGGTGTGGTGTCCCCACAAGCTAGAATACATGGTTCCAGGAACTAGGTTGAAGTAGCTTTTTTTACCATCCTTCCAGGTGAATTTGGGGAATTTGTACTTGAAATCTATAAATATGGCTCTGTAAATTTAAAAGTTCTGGTTCCCAGGGAAGAAAAGCTTCTTCGTGGCAAGAGTCTTGGCAAGAGTCTTGTTAAACAGACAGTTATTGCAGTCTCCTTGTCCCCAAAGATCATCAGGAAGGAGAAGAGTTATTCTGGAAGGTGTAAGTGACTTTGATCATCAGGAGGCTATTGAGGGGTGCATGCACACAATTGAGCTGGCAGGGAAGAATACATTCGGTATTCTTGATAAGCTTAGGCATTCTATACTACTCCCTTGTCCAATTTTGATGTATATGGACGAGGCCAACAGCCACGGCTCAAGAGGGCATGGTGATTGGAGGCTGAGACCTTTGAAGGTCAAAGGTCTGGGTCATTTCACCAGGTGCGTTGCCTAGACCATGGTAGGTGCTGTTGAGGGGAAAACAGAATGGATTGTAGAAAAGGAAAATTGTGAGTATTGCTTATTGTCTCAAGACCAGGTATAGCTGTGGTGGGATGCAGTTCATTCCACTAATGCTCCTCTCGTACCTTTCCTCCAGGAGAAGAGAGCAACCAGAATCCCAGAGGAGCTGCTCCCAAAGCTGATTTTTGAAGCAGATTGATCTGAATGGCACAAAAACGGAACTGTAGGAGGTGGCATATTGTGCTCCCCAGGTCCCCATCCAGGAAAGAACTTTCATTTTCCCAGCTCTGCAAGTGTCGGCAGCTGTCACTCGAGTCCCTTTCCAGGACTCTTCCTTGACTGAAGAAGGCCATGCTGCCAAGGTCATGCCCCCTCCCAAGTACAGTCCACCTCCCACTAATAAATATGGGTTATAGAGGCATATGCCCTTTGCCCCAGTTTGGGACAGCTCTGCAAGGACAACTCAGCTCTGCAAGGACAGCTCTGCAAGGACAACTCAGCTTCAGGGCTCCCAGGCCTTTGTGTGACCGTGTCACCGTTCAATCCCTTCTCTGCCCAGTTCTCTTTCCTTCATTCCTGCACAAATGTTGGTCCCAAGATCACTTTCCAGTAAACTTCCTACATGCAAAATCTCTATCTCAGAGCCTGCTTCCTGGGGAAACTATTCCACAACAGATACAAACATCTAATGTGTGGGATAAACCATGTAAGTGCTCTCTGAGATTGTATTCTCTGTCACATGAATGCAAAGTCAAAAGTTATTTGGGGCTGAGGTCGTCAGAGAGGGGAGGCACTCTGAGTTGGACTTCTGAGGTGGGCAGGATCTGGCAAAGAAAGGGAAGTGAGGCCAGATGACCGAGACAGGTGGAAGTTTGGCAAATGGATCGGAGATGAAATCGTATAAATGTTGATGTGTAAGTGGAAAGGCAAAATCAGAGCTCAAGGAATGACAAGTGATCCGGGTGGGCAAGAATATGGGGCTTATGTTGGAATGTACCGGGAAGTGAAATGAGTAAAATGGGCGGATGGGACCTGACCTGAATCAAGGGTCTTAAAACCTGGGGTCAGGATTGTGGCCCTTATTTACAAGGTGGTTGGGCCCCATTTGGGGAATTGAAACCAAAGAGTAAAAAACTCCAAGCCCCCTTTTGATGTGAGGTACAAAAAAGCGGGGAGTCATATAAGTAAATCCTTATCATTAGAATTATAATTCATTATAACGAACTTCCTGACGAGTGACGCTAACAATGGGATGGGATGCCTTACAAAGCGATGACCTCTCCATTATTCCAACAGGCCGAATTCCAAATCCATGAAAGGGAAGTGTTGTGTTGACTAGAAGATGAGGGCATTTTTCTAATGTAGTTGGCCCAAGTGAGTCAACAGAAAGAGAAAGAAAAAGAAAAGGTAAAGGTAAAAACGTGTGTTATCCCAATGAGTTTCTGTGTTGAGAAAAAAATTTGAGAAAATACAGAAGCATAAATTGGGAAAAGGGGAGGGCTAACATTATGACAGTAAGAACACACCATAAAATATATTAATGTGTCCAAGTGTCCAACGTGTCCAAGCTCACCAGCTGTGATGAGCTACACTCTTCTGTCTCCATCTGTTTGGCTAACGTGCCAGCACCATGGAATCAGGGAATGGGACGAGGGTCCTGTCAGGTCACCTAATGGAGAACTTACACAGTTCCTGAAAGTCAGCTTCCTGACTCTATGCCCCCTTACTTCATCAGAAAGAGGCTATGAAAAGTGGTCTGAGCGGAGAAAGGGAGGAGGGTGGTGCAAATATTTCTTCGGAGCAAATTGTCGCAGTTCGGTCAATACCCCTTCTCCCAAAGGGGATGAAGTTTGGGGGGCGTTACTTACTTCATTTCCACCTAAGAGGGAGGACTGCCGAGGGGTAATGGCACAGTCTGAACATGTTCCCTCAAGTTTAGAGACGCAAGGACTGGTGCCTGGCTTGCTTCCAAGGAAGCTAAACCTGAATGCACCTGGTCTCTAGTTGGCTGGAGAGTAATTAAAGCCAAACGAAGAAACCCCTCATGGTTCTTAGTTAGAACTCAGATGTTGACTGATAGTGTCGCCCACAGGGCAAGAACCTGGGAGTGAATGCAAGATTCCTAGGGGTGAAACATGGAGTCGTAAGAGATGCATCTATCCCTGGTCTGGAAAATTCCTCAGCAAAGGAATCTTAAACATTCCGAAGAAGTTAAAGCCCAAGAAAAGGACTAATGAGGAAAAGGGTCAGGTGTATGTATGGAGAGGGATGAAGGGTTGTTCTCCTTTAAAGACTGACATTTGCATAATATCTTGAGGGGACCCAATAGTCTAGTCTCTAAATCGAGATTGTCTGTGCGTTAACACGACCCCAAAATTATCAGTTACTTGAGAGCGGACTAAAAAGTCAGAATTTGCACACTTTCCCTGCAGGGGCAGAGAAAGATTATTCCGTCACATGGAATGTAATGGGGCAAAGGGACACGAAAACATAAAGACATGTTTTGATTGCATCTGTGAAGTGATACAGTTACGGGATTTAACTAATAGCCGTTTGAAAATTAAAAAAAAAAAAACAACCAGTCTTGCATTAAATATAGAATTAAAAGTGTGAGCACAGTGAAATAACAGGTCGTTTTACACAAAAAAATAAACCAGTGCTCAAAGAGGACAAGTAAATCGTCCAAGGCTGCATAACTTGTAAGTCGCAGCTCCGGGGCTATCTCCAGATTAATACTAGACAGCATTTCCTCTGTTGCTTCCCCTCTAAGAATATGATTATTTTCATCAAGCTCTGTCCCCTGCTATGGTTTACAAGGAGAAGGTTCACATTCGCCCTAGTTCTGAAAGATTATGTTTGAATTTGAAAAGCTGGGGAGACGCCTCTGAACAATGGAACATAGCTCAAGGCTACAATTTTGTTTTATGCACTACAGCTTTTTAAGGCCAATGGTGCCCTGCTCCTTCAGATGAAAATAATATATCAGGGGGAACCAAGGGAAAGAGAATAAACTGGTCTCCAGGCGGCAGATAGTGTATGAAGTCGACAGAAGGAACAAGTCCTCTGGTCTATTAATAATTCAGAAGCCCTCTCTCCCCAACCATCCTCCACTCTCCCATTCTTTTTCCTTCTTTTCTTTGCACTTTCCCCCACTTGTCTGTTTCAAATAAATAGCCTCCGCTGACAGGCTGCACTTAGGTAATCAGAGCACAACACAATTAATGTCTCTTGTTTAGAAGGTTCTTGCTAGTATTTCATTTTTGCCCTTTCCGGTGTTTGGCCTTTAATAGCAACTGACTACAGAGACCTGTTTTGGTTTTTGTTTGTTTGCTCGACTGCCTTCCTCTCTGGCATATGGCATTTATGCCTTTGAAAGTTTTTTTGTTCTCTTTCCGGGGGCGTTTCACTGATGAGACGTATCAAAATGCACCTCCAAACCAGCCGCTAAGAGGTTGCCGGAACACGAAGCGTTATTAGGAAAATGATCCCGACAAGAAAACGGTAACAAAGAACAGCTTTAGGGAAAAGCCAGGCTGTTAGCTCTTTTTAGAAGGGGTTGTATTCTCGCCCCCAGAGATAATTCATCAAAGTCTCTCGCCCTGAATGAAATTAGATTTCCCTTTTAGCTTCGATAATAGGCCGTAAATATATATATATATATATATATATATATATATATATATATATAATTTAGGCCGTATATAATTAATAGGCCGTAAATATATATATATATAAAATTATATATAATTTATTTTATTTGTGTAATATTTAGTTCCACTAAACTGTTACATGCTTTCGCCATTTCGAAGTGACATGGGAAAGCTTTTGGAGTATCTCGTCAATGATTGCCTTCTCTAGGAATTCAGTTCACAGTGTGACCCAGATGGTGGCAGGCAGGTGAGCTCACCGAGCTCCACGGCAGCCAGCCCCACCCCCCCACCCCCGAGGATGCTGGCGAGGGGCTGGCCCGGCATCACCCCTCACCCACCGCAGGCGAGGACCGTGATACCGGACTTCCAGCCCGCATCTCTCCCAGGCTGCACTCCGGACCACCTGTCTTCTCTCTGCAAACTCACTATGACTAAGTCTGACCTCCATCAAATTGCTCTCTTCCTAACTTCTAGACTGTTTAGAGGCGGTACTACGCAGTGAAACGAGTTGGAATGAGGGGAACGTGGCTTTGAATCCAAACTCTTCGCTTCCTGTTTGATTGACCCTTTCTAGGGCTCAGTTTCCCTCTCTTTAAGATGGCATCACCACGATTCCTAGGGTGTAGGAGATGACATTTCCAAGTCGCCGAGCCCAGCGCATGGGGCAACACAGGTGCCAAATAACCATGTGTCTCCTCCCTTTCTCCTCTCTGTAGATGACACTGCCAATGTCTACAGTACCCAGCTGGACACGTTGATATCAGTTTTCCTCCTTCCTTCTTGCTTACCTTTAATTAAAACCAACCACCAAGTTATGGGATGTTAGATCTGGCAAGGATTTTAGAAATCATAGTCATCTGATTCATTGATAACACACAGAGGTGTGAGTCACCAATTATTGTAGCAATTTGACTCCCACGTCAATTCAATGACAATCGTTATTTGGTGATGGAATTTGTTGCAGGACACTTGATAATCATATTGAACAAAAAAGAGTCAACCAAGTACAGTTAAATCGGTGATGATGTACAAACACAGCGTTAGGCTCTCAAGCTCTGTTTTCTTAAATGCTGTCCAGCGGCTCTTTCTGACCTAGAAAAGTTTTTTTTGGTACGCTTTTCCCTGTCCCTAGTATGTCCTTCCTCTCTTTACCATTCCCTAAGGGGGGAGAGGCATTTGTCTCAGAGATAATTAGAGAAGAAAAGAATCATAGAAGCCAAACGAAGGGGAAATAATAAGGTAATCCCAAAGGAAACAGTATCAATTTTTAAAACTTATGAATTCACTAGTTAATACATTACAATCTTACACATAACTTGGAACTATTCGTTATACATTATATTCTATGTGCTGGTTCATTTGTGTTCTGCTAACTGGTTTTAGAAGAAAATCTCTAGGGAATCACGCTCATAAGCAAAATAAGAATTAGATATGCCTCTATATGTGTTCTTTATAACACAACGACTCTTCCTTTCCTATCCTATGTAAATACCCTTGCTCAACCCAAACCTCATATTTCATACCTTTTACCTTCTTCTCCTTCCTATGTTCCACGTACAAGAGGAAAGTATTCATAGCTACCCATGGTTGTTTTATTCCTAGTTAATGCAAATTATCCGGTTCGTATATTTTGGAGGTGGAGACCAAAAAAAATGCAAACCATGTGATGTGTTAGAGTGTAAATAATCATTTTTATAAAAAGCTTCTGTTTCTTTAATCTCCCTAGCCACTGACTGTACATATCATCCAGCATTCTCTCAGTAATGAAACTAGAGCCAGAAACAAAAACAAGACCCTGGATCTGGTGAGATCCTTATTCCACTGAAAGGTACTATTTGTCGGGCAACAAGGAAAGTTTCTGAAAGAGCTGACCTTCGAGCTTTTAACATTTTGCGCCCCAGGTTAGTGCACTGACTGGAATCCACGTGGGGCAAACAAGTGAGGAAAATGGCCCCCCACCATCGACGATTCTATTGGGTTACCTCTGAAAAGCGAAGACATACAGCTCACACGAGAGGAAGATGGCTGCAAGAACTCCAAAGCTATAAAGCTTCATCCCAGCAGCGATTTGCTGAACAACAAAATTCTCTGGAGAAATGGGCCCCGATGCCTGGTTACATAAGAGCCTTCTTTACACACTGGTTAAAATATAATGCCACAGTCCCTCTCATTCCTGCGATCAATTGACTTCGCTTCTATTTCCGCCCTCAAAAAATAAAGTATGATGAGAGTTTGACCAAATAGAAAATATTTAACTCCTCAGGGACGATGAGGCCAGGAGAAACAGTGTAGGAATGTTGCAGAAACGTGTCTGGTTCGTTGAAGAGCCATAACCCTGGAGTCTTGACTAATGGCTCATAACCCGTGCTGAGGGAGGTCTCCAGTGGAGTACTAAAGAGATCTTCCCTTGTCTCTATCTTTGCAACATTTTCGACTTAGATGAAGACGTAGAAGGTGAGTTTCTGAAATTTGTGACTCTTACAAAGGTTGAGAAGGAGAACTTGTATGGAGAATTACAGGATCTCCATTTAAAGAGATGTTTCCTTGTTCATGTGAAGTGATGGGCCCACCTGTAAGAGAATAGGAATATTATGTCCCAGAGAGTTCTTTGAGCCATAAAGAAAAATCAAGTTGCTTTGAATTCATATTTATTTAGGAAAGGCCACCAGAAGAGCCATTATCTAAATTGAAGCTATCACATGTCATTCTGAAGATAGTATCTTAGAACATTTTGTCTGGTTTAAGGCCACATCTTACCTCTGTAAGTGGACGAAGCCTAGGTATTCTCTCTAAATTCCCACTGGTCTATGCATTTCTTGAGGTCAGGGCAGGCAAATTTGCAAAATAAAACAACATTCCAACAGTAGACTTCTGAGAAGGAGAGGATGCAGATTTCAAACGTCTCTCTCTGAGAGTCAAAGCTATTAAAACTTATTTAATGGACTAAACGTGATCTCCACTGAAACTGCCTTTTGTGTAAGAAAGAAGAAAAAAAAAAAAAGAACACGCAAGTGTATCTGATCATTTTAGAGAAAGACACACAGGTAGAATAGACCAGAAATCCACTAGGATATAGTTACCTACAGCAGGTGGGTAGAAAACTGAGTGGAAAAGATGAAAGAGTAAGAACAGGGAAGAAGAGATGGGAGAAAGAACACTTCTTGGAGTAAACGTTTTTGAATAGTTCAGAATTCAAAAACTACAGAATTTTTAGGACCACGTTAATTTTTCACTTACTCGAAACAAACAAGTAAATAAAGTGACTACAAGCAAAAACACATGAACTGAATTATGTTTTTGAAAGACATTTTAAAAAATGTATTTGGGGGCGCCTGGGTGGTGCAGTCGGTTGAGCGTCCAACTTCAGCCAGGTCACGATCTCGCGGTCCGGGAGTTCGAGCCCTGCGTTGGGCTCTGGGCTGATGGCTCAGAGCCTGGAGCCTGTTTTCAATTCTCTGTGTCCCTCTCTCTCTGCCCCTCCCCCGTTCATGCTCTGTCTCTCTCTGTCCCAAAAATAAATAAACGTTGAAAAAAAAAATGTGTTTGTTTTGAGAGAGAGAGAGAGAGAGAGAGAGCGCATGGGGAGGGGCAGAGAGAGAGGCAGACAGAAGATCAGAAGCAGGATCTGTGCTGACAGCAGACAGCCCGACGGCCTAAGTCAGATGCTCCACCAACTGAGCCCCCCAGGAGCCCCAAACTGAATTATGTTTTTGGTGAGTAACATAACTGCACTTGAAAGGGAGAGAGGAAAAACTAACCCAAGGACTTTGACTTTGTTTTTGTTTCAAACACGAAAAGTAACTTTAAAGTAACAGTCAGTGGTTAAAATGTACTGAAAAAAAAAATTTACTGACAAAGTTTTCCGGTTTCTGTAGTCCCTATTGATTTGTATCCGATGTCTCCTTTCCAGGTTTACGTTTCTTCGCGCCGAAGCAATCTTTCAAAAGTTGCTTTAGTGAAGATCTATTGGTCGTAGAGTCTGTTACACTTTGTATGTCTGACAAGAACTTCATTCTACCCTCCCCTTCAAGGACTAGTTGAACTGAACGCAATGTTCTAGAACGACAGCTCTTCCATCGTCTTTTGGCATCTACTGTTGCACGGTAGGAATCTACCGTCAGGTCTTGTTCCTCTGTAGATCATCTCTTCTCTCCACTCAATGGCTTTTAAGGAAGTATGGATTAGCTTTATCTTTTATACTTTTCAGATCCATTACTCCTGTCTAGATGTGAATTTATTTTTTATTATCTAGCTTGGAACCTGGAATGTAATTTTGATCGGAGGACTTAGACATTTCTTCAATTTGGGAAAACCATTTTATTATTTCTTCAGCAATTGTAGAGAGAGGGAGATACAGAATCTGAAACAGGCTCCAGGCTCTGACTTTCAGCACAGAGCCCGATGCAGGGCTCGAACTCATGAACCGTGAGATCATGACGTGAGCCGAAGTCAGACACTTAACCGACTGAGCCACCCAGATGCCCCTAGAATACTTATTTAAAAAAATTTTTTTAATGTTTATTTATTTTTGAGAGAGAGTGTGTGAGCGGGGAAGGGGCAGAGAGAGGGAGACACAGAATCTGAAGCAGGCTGCAGGCTCTGAGCTGTCAGCACAGAGCCCGATGCAGGGCTCGAACTCATGAACTGGGAGATCATGACCCGAGCTGAAGTCAGATGCCCAACTGACTGAGCCACCCAGACGCCCCAAGAATACTTATTTTAAACTGGTTCTTGGAGTTTCTACACCATGATAGTATCATGGCTTTCAAAGATCCAGTCATCAGTCAGCATGACTTAAGTTAGTTACTGGCTTAGTTACTCCTCTGTCTCTTATAGACCAGCAGATACTTAGGAACCAGTCCTAGGCAGCAGTGGGCACTATCTTTTTAAAACTGAAGTACACAGGGGTGCCTGGGTGGCTCAGTTGGTTAAGTGTCTGACTTCACCTCAGGTCATGACCTCGTGGTTTGTGAGTTTGAGGCCCAGGTCGGGCTCCGTGCTGACAGCTCAGAGCCTGGAGCCTGCTTCAGATTCTGTGTCTCCCTCTCTCTCTGCCCCTCCCTCACTCATGCTCTGTCTCTCAAAAAT
Source organism: Acinonyx jubatus (assembly GCF_027475565.1). Classification (NCBI taxonomy): domain Eukaryota; kingdom Metazoa; phylum Chordata; class Mammalia; order Carnivora; family Felidae; genus Acinonyx; species Acinonyx jubatus. The sequence goes on along the minus strand of NC_069380.1, from coordinate 24,504,803 downwards.
GAATAAATGTTAAAAAAAATTTTAATTGAAGTACGTACATTGAAATACACAGATCTTAAGTGTATGGTTAGATTAGTCTTGAAAAATACATACGCTTGAGTAACCCACACCCCTCTCAAGGTATAGAACATTTCCATCATTCCAGAAGTTCTTTGATATTTGTCCCAGTTTCCCCTCTACTCTAGCAGCCTCTCTTCCGATTTTATCACCAGAGGTTAATTTTGCTTGTTTTAGAACTTCATGGAATCATATACTGTCCTAGCCGGTTCAGGGTGTTGTAGCAAAAATACCATAGACTGAATGGCTTAAACAACAAACACTTGTATTTCTTACAGTTCTGGAAAGTGGGAAGTCCAAGACCAGGGCAAAGATTCGGTGCCGGTGAGAACCCAGCTCTTGGTTCATAGATGGCTGCCTTCTGGCTGTATCCTCACATGGTGTGAAGAAAATGAAAACGAAATGATAGAGCCCTCTGGGATCTCTTTTATAAGTGCAGTGATCCCATTCATAAGGGACCCACCATTATGATCTAATCATCTCCCCAAGGCTCCATGTAAATACCATCGTATTGGAGACTAGGTTTCAATATACGTGTGAGGGATGAGAAGGACACAGACTTTCAGTCTATGGCTTGTAGCCTGTACTCTTTTGTGTCAGGTTCCTTTTGTTCTTTCGCATTGCTGTGTGTGTCAGCAATTTATTCCTTTTCATTGTTGAGCAATATAACAGTATTTGTTTACCCATTCTCCTGTCAATAGACATCCGGGATGTTTTCAGTTTGGGGCTATTATGAGCAGAACTACTCCGAATATACTTGTGCAAGGCTTTTTTGGTGGATAAGTGTTTTCATTTCTCTTGGGTAAATATCTAGAAGTTGAATTGCTAGGTAATAGGGATACTTCGTGTTATAAGCAACTGTTGTGCCTTTTTCCAAGGTGATTGCACCATTGGACGCTCCCACGGACACCCTATTAGTTGAGCCTCTAGTTGAGCCACATCCTTGTTGTTCCCTGATGCAGTGTTTTTTTATTTCAGCCATTCTAGTGAAAGTGTGGCGCTAAGTAATTGTGATGTTAATTTACATTTCATAATGACTGATGATGTTAAGAATTTTGGCTGTGTGTGTGTGTGTGTGTGTGTTCAGATCTTTTGCCTGATTTTTTTTAGTTTATTTATTTATTTTTAGAGAGACAGAGATAGCACGAGTGGGAGAGGGGCAGAAAGAGAGAGAGAGAGAGAGAGAGAGAGAGAGAGAACCCCAAGCAGCACTGGCACTGGGAACACAGAGCCCGATGCAGGGCTCAAACCCACAAAGCCACGAGATCACGACCTGAGCTGAAACCAAGAGTCAAATGCTTAACCGACTGAGCCACCCAAGCACCCCAATTGCCTGATTTTTAATCATACTGTTCGTGTTACTTCTGATTTGTAGGAGTTACTTATATTCTGGACATCAGTCCTTTGTCACGTAGAAGTGTTATGAATATATCTTCCCGAAGAAGACTCTTGTTAGAATCTTTTGACCATTTTGGAAAATTCAATTGTTTCTCTTTTTGTCGTACCTTATAGGAGTTCTTTATATACTCTGAATCTGGCTCCTTTGTCTAGATATATGTTTTGTGAATATTTTTTGTCACTTGGTGGCTCACCCACTTTTTATTGGTGCCTTTTGAAGAACACACATTTTTAATTTTGCTGAGTCCAAGTTATCCATTTTTCTTTGGTTATTGGTATGTTCTGTGTCTTGTTTAAGAAGGTTTTGATGAGTTCAAGGTCATGGAACTGTGCTTGAAGCTTTATAGTTTGGGCCTTTATTTTAGGCTTATGATCCATCTCGAATTAACTTTTGTATGTGGTATGAGGCAGAGTGTGAGGTTGTTTAGCCTCCTAGACACCCCGTCCTTCTAACACCATCGACTAAAAACTTTCTTTTCCCTGTGGAATCACTTTGCCAATGTTTTTGCAAAAAGTCCATTGACTGTGGAAGTGTGAATCTATACCATTAAGTTTTGCAGTGATTTTTTTTAATGCTATTTATTTATTTATTTATTTATGAGAAAGAGAGAGAGAGCAGGGGAGGGGCATAAGGAGAGGGAGAGAGAGAGAGAGAGAGAGAGAGAATTTTAAGCAGGCTCCATGCCCAGCATGGCGCCCCCTGTGGGGCTCAATCTCACAACCATGAGATCATGACCTGAGCTGAAATCAAGAGTCAGGCGCTTGACCAACGGAGCCACCCAGGTGCTCCTAAAAATTTCATCTCTTAAAGTTAGGTCACAGGTTCTTGTTTTTTTTTTCCACGTGCCTATGATTTTTTTATTGAATGTCAGATATTACGTGTAAAAGGATAGAATAGACTAACGTAAATGGTACTTACGTCCTGAATAGTCGTATATCTTCTTCTTCAGGCCACTAGTGTGAGGGATTGAGTTAATCTCAGCTACAGCTGAGCTGGGTTTGGGCTTTGCTGTTATTTTCATGACATTTTATTTACCAGAGTCTCAAATTACTTAAGAACAGGAGCAAATCGTCTTTAGCAGGGTCTGACTGCCTCAGGAGTTGCTCTCAGTTGTCCTGCTCTGCCCTCAGCGGTCAGCTACATAGGAGAGGGCTCCCAGATCTCTTGCCTCTGGGAGGTAATCGCAGGTAATCGCAGGTAATCGCTCTGCTACTTTTTTAGAATGTTTACACCTAAAGTAGAACAATCTACAACGTCTAAAAATAGAAGGCGTGTAGAACCAGACATCAATAAAACAGAAACAAAAACTACCGCGGAGCAGTCAAAAGTAATGAGCTATCACACCATAGGGATACATGGAGGAAACTTAAAGGCACGTTGCTAGCAAAAGAAACCAATCCGAAAAGGCTGCCTCCTGTAGGATTCCACTTATATGACATGCTGGAGAAGGCAAAACTGGAGGCAGTAAGATCAGGGGTTGCACTGGGCTGAGGGGAGGGAAAGAGGATGCAATGGGGGAACACAGAGGGTTTTTAGATCAGTGAAACTATCGTGTAGAAGAAATATTGATGGACACATGTCATCATATATTTGTTAAAATCCATAGAATGTACCGAAGAGTGAACCATAATGTAGTCTATGGAATGTAGTTAATAATAATGTATTGATGCTGATTCATCAATTGTAACAAATTGTACCACACTAATATAAGTTGTAAATAACAAGGGAAACTGGGTGGTGAGGGAGAGGTATGTGGGAACTCTGTGTTTTCTGATCGACTTTTCTGTAAACCTAGAACTGCTCTAGAAAATAGTCTATTAATTTTTTAAAGGTGGTAGTGTTGAAATCAGACAAAGTAAGCTCAATCAATGCAAAAGCATTAAACTGGACAAAGATCAATTGGGATCGATAACAGATATAATTAATATACAAGAATCATTAAACTTTATGAATTGAAAAAACGCCATGAAAACATAAAGCAAAATGTGACAGAAATTCAAGCATAAATACGTAACAACATAGGGAAGACTTTAGCATACTACCATTTTTCTGTGATAATTTAAATAAACAAAACAGAGATACAGAGAATATATAGTCTGTGATCCAGCGGGGAATGAATGTTTTTGCATGAAAATTTGACTTTCACTTATCTTTCTCACTCTGTTCCCCTGAGAACTTGATAAAGGTAAAGAGCCTAAGTTTTAGGCAATATTATTTATGATAGAAATAACCCCTGCTGGGTAAGTTGTTTCTGGACTAGGAAATGCCACAAATGAGCTGATTGGGACATCATAGCCTTAAGCTTCTCTGAAGGTCGTGACTTTTGTAACTGGGCATGTCTCTACAGGGACCCAGGAATCTGTGCCTGTGAAGTGATTACAAAAGTTTGGCTACTGGGGGCATGGGCTTTCTAAGCCAGGGTGATTCTTATAACTTCCTGACATAAATCTCATTCCTTCACATCTGAAATGTCATTTGGGGAGCCTGGAAAGCTGTGTAGAGTGTTTCATTGACTGTTCCAAGAACTACTCAAATGCAACAGGAACTCCTGACATTGCCTTGTGTCAAGCTTTGGTTTCTATCTTATATATCTGTGGGTGAATGGTGCCGAATGAGGCGGGTCAAGGTTTTTGTGAATGTTGTGTTTTCTGAATGTTTTGTTGAACCTAAGAAGACTTCCTGGTGAATATTGCAAGATGGCACACTCAATTTGGTTAACTTGTGGGGAGTTTAATAAAAGTATTGTTTACACTGATGTGGGCAGGGTATAGGGAAATAACAAAAGACCAGTGAGTATACCAAGACTAGTAATTAGTATCTGAAAAGATAAGAACGTGGAAATACACAGAGCCATATGCAGAGGGCTGAGTGACAAGAACTGTGAGTTCTCATCGAGAAACTCAACCAATTTTTCCTCATCTTGCATGGAAGGAGCTAGAAGAAAAAATATCCTGAACTCACTTTCCTCCTTTCCTTTGTTTTCCTGCGGGGGCTTCTTATGGCTGAACCCAAAGAACTTGGGTCAGGCAAAGATTTTTTTAGATAGAGCATAAAAAACACAAATCACAAAAGAAAAATTTGAAAAACTGGACTTCATCAAAATTAAAAGCACTTATTCTTCAAAAGATAGTTTTAACAAAATGAAAAGACAAGCCATGAACTGAAAGAAAATATTTTCAAAACACATACTGGGTAAGGGATTTATGTCCAACATACATAAAGAACACTTAGAAATCAGGAATAAGACCAAACAATTTTTTTAGTGAGCAGATTATACAGACACTTTCCTAAACATACAAATGTCCAGTAATCACACACTCAACATCATTAATTACTAAGGAAATGCAAATTAAACCACAATGATATATCACTACCCACCTGTGGAGTAACTAAATGAAAAAAGGCTAACAATATGAAGTAATAGTGAAGATGTGGAATACCTTGAACTCTCATACATTGCTTGCAGGAATGCAAAATGGTACAGTCATTTTGAAAAAGTTTGGCAATTTCTTATGAAGTTAAACATACTTACTATATGTCCTAGTCATTTGCTTTATGTATTTACCCAGGTGAAAGGAAAACAGTGTCTATGCAAAGACCTGAATGTTCATAACAGCTGAATATTCAAAACATTGGGTGTCTCTAGCAGTTTTATTTATAATGGAAGGAAGGAAGGAAGGAAGGAAGGAAAGAAAGAAAGAAAGAAAGAAAGAAAGAAAGAAAGAAAGAAAACTTTGATACAAACCAAATGTCCATTAACTGGGGAGTAAATAAACAAATTATGGTACATCCATACAAAGAAATGCTCTTCAGCAGTATAAAGGAAGAGACTACCGATCATGCAACAAGATAGATGAATCTCAAAAGCATGCCAACTAAAACTGGCAAATACTACAAGATTTATATTGTACGATCCCAACTATATGATACGCTATACAAGGCAAAACTATAGAGACAGAAAATAGGTTGGTTGTTGCCAGGGACTGGGGCTGGTGGGGAAGAAAGTAACCTGCAAAGAGGTACAGGAGAATTTTTCTGGAGTGGTAGAAAGATTCTATAGTTTGACTGTGGTGGTAATTACATGATTGTTTACAGCCAAAAATGTCTCATACTTGACACTTACAAGTTGGATTTCTTTTTCTGAAGAAAAAGAAGAACAGAAGAAAGGGAGGTAGGAAGGAAAGAAAGAAGAAAAACATGGAGACAAGTTTTCTTCCTTGTTCTGCATCTCTCCCTGAGATTTCTGACCTTGGTACGTTTCATGAAGAATAAAGAGAATGTAAAGTTTGATCAGATGGACTCCACCCCTAGTTCACAGGCAAATCTCTTAGCCTCTCAGAGACGCAATTTCCCCTTTTGAAAAATGAGATTAATAAAAACCTCTGTCAGAGGGCTGTTGTAAGGATTCAGTAGGATAACATTTGAAAATAACTGGCAGAAACAGGTGCTCGAAACGTCCCATTTATATAAAGAACATAAACCAGCAAGGGCATTGGCAGGGGCCAACACGTTCTACGCCTGGAGCCTTTTCCGGCTCATTGTGACCTTGCTACAACTCGTCCTCTTCCTCTGGTGCTCCCAGAGCTAGGTGATGAGTCACCTCCCCAGAAGAGAATCTAGTTCTGGGAGACCTAGCTGATTGAGCATGTCCCCTGGGACTCAGCTAATTTATACATTTGTTCTCCAGCTAATTTGGAAGATCAGCTGGCAATAATAATATGGCAAGTTCTTTTTCAAGAGCCCTAGCCCTCAGTTTTTATTAGGACTGTGTACGAAGGTAATTTCCCCTGTGAGGACTGGTCTGCTTTGCCTTTCCCTCAGTTGGAGCAGCCTGAGAATAAGGGCAAGTGCCACTGAGATCTTGGCTGGTCTCACCTGGGTACAGAGCTCAGGCTTATTGTTAGGTAAGCCCTAGGAGAGTCAATTAATTTATTATTTTTATTATGAGTTCAGGTGTAGCTCAAGGTTTCCTTTCAAAACCATTCAGCCATTAAAGCTGCATAATCTTGGGAGGTTTTGAAGACACTCAGTTGATAAATGTTTTCTCCTTCCATATGTTCTCTCTCATGTTTATTCACGAAGAGTGAAGCAGCTTTATAATTTGCACAAAGGTTTGGTGTATGCGGGCCCTTGTGTTTCAAGAGGGGAGAAAGGATAATGCCATCTCCGAAACCACTGAAGCGGGGGATTTGAGGCATGAAGGCAGGGAACTCTCTTCCGGGTTCTGATATCCTTGCTTTGGCCAGCAAGAGCCTGAGACCTGTGCCACCAAGAAGCTTACGTGGCACCCAGACAGGCAAATCCTTGTTGGCTAAATTGTGAACAACGCAAGGTTTGTCTTGGGAAATTTCCACCCTCTCTTTCCCCCTTTCTAAATCATCATCCCTTGTATTGGTCTCCCTACTTTCTAACATGCTTCCCCCAGTCCTGCCTTTGAAGGGTACACCAGGCTATAGATCTGTAGTTCTCAAACTTGACTCTATATTGGAGTCATTTGGGGATCTTTTAAATATTTGTCTGCCCAGGCTGCCCCACCGGATCAGTTACATCAGAATCTTGGAGGAAGGGGTATAGGGCATCAGCATTTTGTTAAAACCCCCAAGATAATTTCAATGTGCAGTTAGGGCTGAGAACAGCTGTTCTGGAACAGAGCTTCTCCAAGTGTGCTCTGTGAGTTACGGACTCTCCTAGGTATTTGTGGAAAATGCAGGCTCCTGGACTTATCACCTCTATAGGCATTGAATCTTGTGAGTTCTGGGAAATTTGTATTTTAACAAGCTCCCCAGGGGATTCTTAAGTGCCCCAATGTCTGAGGACCCCTACTAACCCTTTCACTAGACCATTTGCTTCTCGTGGTATGGTGGGTCTCACTCCCCACCAGCCATACTATTCTTTCTTTCAGTTCCTCAAAGACAACCACTGGACCTTTGCACATTGTAGTTGCTTGCTTGGAAGGTACTTGCCTCTCTCTCTTTGCCATTAGAAAATTTCTAAAGAGGGTCAACTGGGTGCCTCAGTACGTTGAGTGTCCAACTTCAGCTCAGGTTATGATCTTGCAGTTCATGAGTTCGAGCCCCATTTTGCTGATGTCAGCCTGTCGGTACAAAGCCTGCTTCAGATCCTCTGTCTCCCTCTTCCCCCCCCCCCCCAACCCCTGCTTGCATTCTCCCCTACAAAAAATAAATATTAAAAAAAAAGAAAGAAAATTGGCGAAGATAACACTGATGAAACTATATCCCCCAGAAAGTCATTTCAACGTTCATGTTTTGAGGGAGAAAAGAGTAGGCTCTGGAGGGCCATGATCCCTGTCCTTGGGACAGTTTGGTTTACTACATTATTTGCCGTCACTGGAAATCATAGAGAGATTGCTCCAGAGACCATGAGAGAAAATCCAGGAGGTTTGATGTAGGTGGGGAAGAAACAGAAGGGAAGACCAGTGTTATGGTGCCGGGTTGGATGTATTTAAATGGCGGCCCTAGGTGTTCAGTGAGAGAAGGCCAGGCCAGAGACACATTAAAGGTATCCGGGAGGACCAGGAGATAAAGCTTGGGCCTGTGCCTGGGAATGGGTGCCACAGGGAAGGGGGGGTCAATGGAGAGAGGAACAGCAAAGGGCAAGGCTGTGGCAAGGTGGTGGGGGATGCATCCAACTAAAGGGCAAAACCACTCTAGCTACCTTGAAAATTTATTGATGATGGGAAAATGTGAGTGGAAAGTTGTTTTAATCTCTCAAATCTACTGTAATTGGGAAAGAATAATTTAATTGAAAGCAGATTAAATTAACTACCTACCAACTGTAGATCTTTCAAGAAAGCTTCTATTCTTTTAGGACAGTGTTTCTCAAACTTCAATGTGCACGTGAATTAACTGGGAATCTTATTTAAATGCAAATTCTGATTTAAGAGGTCTATGGCAAGGGCTGAGATTGTACATTTCTAACCAGCTTCCGGTGCCTTTGGCCTGTGTACTACCCTTCGGGCAAGAGAGTTTGAATATTGGGGACTCATCATTGGGACCTTGGGATAGCCAAGTCCAGAGAAGCCTACTGAATTATCAACTTTAATGCTACATTACACATAGCTTTATAATTATTTGCATGCATTCTAATCCTTTAAAATTTCCTATTCCAAAAATGATACATGATAGCTCTCTATTAACCAAAATACCCATTTAAATGGAAATCCCCCCCAATAAAATGGAAATCCCCAATTTTGACATGCTACATAACAAAACTTACCGCCATTTTGTTGACCTGCCCCTGAATTTTTTTTTATTATTTATTTTTGAGAGACAGAGTGTGAGCAGGTGAGGGGTAGAGAGAGGGGGAGACACAGAATCCGAAGCAGCTGTAGGCTCCGAGCTGTCAGCACAGAGTCCAACACGGGGCTCACAAACTGCGAGATCATGGCCTGAGCTGAAGTCTGACGCCTAACGCACTGAGCCACACAGGCGCCCCTGCCCCTGAATTGTTAATGGTGAAATAGTGGGGATTGACTAGATTATCTATGCTTCTGTGCCTGACACAGATGGATTATTAAATATATGTAGACTTTGGACCTGAGAAAACATTTACACAATTTTCTTTTCTAACTTTTTTTTTTGGTCACTCCTGCACAGACTCATTTGGTAAATCTTCCAGAAATGGCGAGACAGGACCCTGAGTAAAGCGTTGTCTTCGGCAGCTGCCTTGATTACTGGAATTTTATTAGGAAACTATCAAAGGAACTAGATTTCACAAGAAGCTCAGTCAACGCTAACTTGCCATGAGCATCACCTCTGGTTTCTGGATCATGAGGCTGGCAGTGACGTCTGGTCAAGTTCACCAAGAGTCCTGCCAGCATTTAATCCACGTGTATTGGTACACTGGGTAGACGGAGAACAAAAGTCCATTACATCTCAGCAACTGCTGTGTTGACAACAGGTGCGCTAACTTGGGCAGCAGGTTGGAACGGGAGCCATCCAGGGATGCTGGGAGCACACGGAAATGTGTCTTGTGCGGGAAGCATCAGTCTGAGATGGGCTGGTCTACGGTGGGCTGAACCCATGCAGGTTTTACAATCAAGACCGCAGCTGTGCTTCCGGGAACAGACTAGACTGTGTGCGTGTGTGTAGGTGGACAAAATCACTCCGGCTGAGACTTTGAAAGGACATCTAGTCGATCGCATTGCATCAGACAGCCTCTCATAATTTCCACGCACACAGGAACACCTTCCGTTCTGAAACCTGAGTATGCATGTCGGCTTTATCATTCCACCCCCCCAATGACCTTCTCTGCTTGGCGTCTCTCATGGTCAGGAAACACTTTTGTTTAATATGAATCAATTTTGAGAGCGCTACTGAGCTCTTACTAAAAGTCTGGAAAAATGCTTGGTTCTGCAGGGAATTTTGACATGTATAAAGCATGGTTCTTGCCTTCCCATTCATTGGAGGACAGCTCTTCTCCCAGTTTTGGCAACCCTTCATTCAGAATTAATTTTCCCCTGAGCTCCCATACCTTATTTACAAATTTGTTAGAGGGTTTATCACATTATGCCTTTTATTACATTTTGTGTGTGTACGTGTACGCACATTATCTCCTTGTTGGATCGATATGCTTGTCTTTTTGTTTGTTTTTTTTTACGTAGGCTCCATGCCTAGTGTGGGGCTCGAACTCATGACCCTGAGATCAAGAGACGCGTGCTCTCAAGTCAACATGCTCCTTTAGGTATAAAATGGAGAAGTTGGGATCAGCTTAAGGATCCATTTTGTCAGATAATTTGAAGGAACTTAAAAGAGGACCTATGCTTTACTATCCGACGTTAATACCTTTGATCGAGACGGAACTTGATAAATTCCTGTCAAATTAGAATTAACATTCTGTGCACAGGAAGTAGATATATTATTATCCACTGTGGCCTTATTTGCTGAGGCAAACAATCAAACAGCCTAAATATCTATTTATAAGCCACTGGGTAAATGCAGTTTGGGATATCTAGATAATAAAAGACGGTACCCTAACGAAAGGATGGAGGCAGGTCTATGCATACCAATATGGAACAATCTCCAAGACACGGTGTTAAGTAAAAAAAAGTGAGATGCAGAATTATGGGTATGGTACGCTAATATTTGCAATAAAAAAGGGGTGTGTGTGCGTGTGTGTTATGTGTATAGAATATTTCTAGAAGGATACAAAAGGAATTAGTAACCGTGGCTGCTGACCAGGAGCGGAACCGGGGGACGGGGCAGGGGGGTGTGGTGAGTTGATAAACCAGCCCTCTGGGGATAAGACAAAGAGCCCCATTTGTAGAGTTGGATCACATATGTGGCATAAACACTTCCATCACGGCCAGTTTTGAACAATGACTTAACAACAGGCTCCCAAAATTGGCTCCAGTGAGGTGATGGGAGCTGGCCTCAGGGCACACACCTCTAGACCCAGAGGGGGGAAGTTGGGCCCCTCTCCACTGTAAATCCTCTGGCACGATTTTAACTTCTGATGCCATATTTGGATTGACTATTTAAAATGTAACAAACCTTGAAATTTAGAAAAAGTATCACGACTAGCCTGGTAGACTCCGTTAGCCTTCTCTTCCCCAAGAGGCTGAGTTTTCCTTCTTTGTGCCTGGTCGGGCTTTGTCAGGTGAGCTATCAACTCAGCCTGTACGAAAAGGAACCATTCCTATCTGCAGCCTCTCGGTCATACAGAAGGCGGCTACCTCCTGAGTGTGAAAGCTGCAGGAATGCTCAGGCTGGGAAAGAGCCACCTCCAGAAAGAAGCTGTTGGTGAGGCCGGGACTCCCAGCTTCCAGGCAGCTGTGTGCGTGTGACAATCGTCTGCTGGCCCTGCCACATAGGCGCTTCTCCATCACAGTGGCTCACCTGAGAGGATCCGGGCTGCAGCGAAATTCCTCAGCATTCTCTCCACGCTCCTTCCCGACCTGCATCCCGCCGGCCAACGTGCGGACAGCCAGGCTAGAGAGGGGACATCAGATACGGCCAGCCAGAAAGGATTCCCTCTTGGCTCATCCTAGAAGCCATGTTGCACCAAGTTCCACGTCTGGCTTTTGCTCATGACTGGGTTCAATGTGTCCAACTCCAACTGACTCTTCAGTTTTTAGCTAAAATATTTCTTCTAAGGCTGTCTCCCTCTGTTGTTACTTATCACTTATCACATCTGCCAGTTTGTTCAACCTCAGTCTTTCCTGATGAGCTGAGCACGATGCGACTTGTTTAGCGGCATATTTCTGCCATCTGGCACAAGGCCTACCACACCCATTAGGCCCTTTACTGCATGTTGGCTGAATGAAATAACAAGTTATACTACATGCCCACAAAACTTTCAAAAGGAAACATCCAGAGACATCTAATGAAGGGAACACTTTATTTGGAGAGATCTGGATCACTATTTTACCTTCATTTTCCATTAAGGCAGTAACAAGCTTCCAGGAGGCAGGCGGGGGAGAATCATCTGAGGCTACGTTAAGTTCAGTCTAACATAAAGCCAACCGCTTTGTGTTCAGATGCAGCAGAAATATAGATTATGGGCCGGGAGAAGCCACATACTGGCTTCTCGAACCTGCTGCCAGGGAACAGGTGCAGGGCGAGGCGTTTCAATTGCTTTGAAAAATGGCTAAGTTCCATTACAAGATACCTCGTTGATGAGCCTTGTCACCATGACGGAGGGACCCTAGTGTCGGTTCACAATGCTCTGTGGCTCTTTAGCCTTCAGTATGTTTTCACAGAAATTGTATAACCTATTCGGGCTGCTCAAATTCACACTGTTCCTGTGATTTGGCTTCAGAATTCTTTAAATGTCATTAGGTGTACATAACGCTGTGGAGGGTGGCACTGTTCATTGGCACACATCGGCCCCTTGAGCCCGGGGGTGGCAAAAAGCATCTGAAGCCCCAAAAAAGTAAACACTGATAGTATGGCCTTGCAGCAACCAGATGCACTAAGATCTAAGAGCAAACGAAAGCAGAGCTGAGTGGTTAGTTAGCCATACCCCAGGCGGCACCGCGGTGGGTGGGGGACAGAGGCTTTGCTATGGCTCCACACTTCCCCCTAGTGGTCGGATGCTCAATGACACCCTCCTTGGACATCACCTGTCTGGAGTTCGCAATCTTTCTGAAGGCACAGTATTGAAGATGTTAGACCTGGCCCGAGCCCAAATTCTAGAGTTAAAAGCAGAAGCTTCCTATTGGTTGACAAAACCAAAACTTCATGACATTTGGGACCCCAGTTCTGAGGGAAGGCTCTGATGATGTTTTACTTCTGCAGGTCTCCAGAGATTCTGGGGACCCCACCAGCCTGACTGGTTCGTCAGGTGCTTCAAATGGCTCAGACATGACAGCGGGCAGCAGAGGTGGGCCACAGAGAAGGTATAGTTTGGAGAGAGTGTGGAGCAAAGCCGGAAGAGACAGAGTGTAGGAGAAGGGGAACAGAAGGTGAGGCTCGTAACAGAGCAAATGTTGCCTTCCGGAAACAGGCTTTAAGGACTGGTTTGGTGATATCCCCCTCTCCTAGTTCTCACCTTGAACAAAAAAGGCAGCTAAATTAAGCCAGTTGGAAGTACTATTAAAATTAATAACACCACAGCTACTAAACGTGACTAATGGCAAAAGCATGAAGGATGCCTGGAAGATAAGGTGTTTTTTTTCCCCTCCAAATTTTCAAAGAGGCAATAAATTCAACCATAAAAAAATATTTGTAAGAGGTTGGGTTTGGGTTTTTTTTTTTTTTTTTTTTTTTTTTGCAAAGAATGAAGCGTTTTTGTTAAATACAGGACGGGCTACCTGGCTGGACAAATATACACTTTTTGGAATCCTGTGTCGTGTCACCGGGTTGAAAACTCCGGAATGGCTTGAATCGCCCCCCTGCTTCTTGTAGGTGTCCCGTGCTCAGCCAGTGTGTGTGTGTGTGTGTGTGTGTGTGTGTGTGTGTGTCACCTCCCCTCTGCGCCTTACACCCTCTTCATGCCGTTCCCCATGAGGCAAGCAAACACTGTCATGACCATTTTGGGATTCACTTCAACCAGGTCTTCTGGAAGGGCGTACACTCTTGCTCCGATTTTTCGGGCCATGGAGATGGCATACCTAAAAGGAGAAAAGAGGAAGGATGAGGGGAGCCTGAGGGACAGCGGATGAAGGGGACCCCTTAGGATCAGAGTTACAGTCGTACCACATACTACAGACCACACGCCATGTGCCACATGCCCTACGCTCTGCAGGACTCACGGCTGGGACAGCGGGAGCCAGTCATAGCCTCCTTCCGCTTCTGGGAGCCGAGCTCGGCCACTCACGACAATCACAAAATTACAAAATCTCTCATCTGTCCTTACGGACCTCCCTAGCTCCTGCCGCTTCTGATGCCTTCCCCACGAGGATCTGCTCGGGCTGCAGGGCAGCAAAACAGGTCATAGGACTGAAAAGGATGGGTGCTGCGACAGGTCTTCGGACCGCATTGCAACGACAGAAACACTCGCACAAGGGAGAAAGGAGGGGAGATGGCGTCTGTCATACTTTGACCTCACGCGTCAGTTTCATTCTTTGCCCCGTTGCAATCGTTGCCCGCGGAGGCATGCATTTATTGATGCTACTCTAACACTAGAATAGCCAGAGTTTCACAGTACCCATTTTTTGCGTAAAATTATCACAGCTCCAGTGGAACAGTTTGCTCTGTTTTTATAATTATATGAAGATAATTTTTATGAGTTATGATCTCTTTTCAAATGAGCCCACACTACTACCTGGAAACTCTTTTTTTCACCTCGGCGATTACCTCTTAGTAATAATCTGTAAGTAGTAACCTCTTACAATGGCAACTCAAGAGATTCTCCCTGCCACCCAAGGCCCCATTATGCCCTCTGCTCTGTAAACCAACCTAACTCTTCCTCTATTGATCACATTAAATTAAGGGCCTCAGGCAGGAGTGGTCCCCATTTTTTGCTTCCTGCTCATGTCTCAATCACTGCCTCTACATTAATGATCAATGGAATAAAAATGTATTTTCCCATTATAAAAGGGAGAGGGGAATCGTTGAAAAATTAGAAACAAGAGCCTCAAAAAATCATGCAAATCTTGCCACCATAACACAGCCATTTTGGGGCATTTTGTAGAATTGCTTTTACCCATTTTTCTCAGTAATTTTGTATCCTGTCCTTAGAGAAGAGTGCTCGAGAGCCTGGGCTCTGAAGTCCGATTTTGAATCTAAGCTGGACCACTTAGTAATTCTACGACCTTGGGCTCTGTAAGTGAACTTGAGGAGCTTCAAATTCCTTCAGCCTCATCACATTCCCCTTGAAAAACTAGGCCCAAGTCTTTTTTTCTTTTTTCTGGGCCTTCACACATATTCCTCCCTTTAGCATCCTTTCTGCCTCCTTCACCTGGGTACCCCCACCTCTTTATTACTTGCCCTTTCAATTTATCTCATCTTAGATGTTACTTGCTCCATAGAGCTTTGTTTCCTTTCCTGTCCCCTCCATAGTACCCCGTACCCCCTCCCCCCACCATCTCTTGTAACTGCCATTTGTAATTCCAGCATACAAGGAACAAAGGACCTACACTTCCCCAAACTGTGAAAAGAAGAATACTATTGAGGTTATGAACATACAGGGCTGCCAGGCACTACTCAACTTGTTAATTCTGGAACTTTCTGATGGGTTGAATTGTGTCTCCCTGCCCCCCCCCCCCCCCCCCCCCCCGCCCAAAGATAGATGGAAGCCCTATCCCCTAGTAACTCAGATGATGACCTTCTTTGGAAAGAAAGTTGTTTCGGATGTACTTAGTTACGATGAGTGGGGAGTAGAGTGGGGCCCTAACCCAGTATGACCAGTGACATCGAGGTCATAGAGGAGACACAGACACAGAAGGAAGACAGCCACATAAAGTCATAGACACACAGGGAAGAAGATCACCTGGAGGGAAGGCAGAGACTGCTGGCCAAGGACTGCTGGCCATCACCAGAAGCGAGGAGAGAGGCCCGGGACCGACCCTCCCTCACAGCCTGAGAAGGAACCAACCCTGCCGACACCTCAGTCTTGTCCTTCTAGCTTCCACAACTGTGAGACAATACATTTCCGTTGTTTTAAGCTGCCCTGTTCGTGGTATTCAGTTGCGACCACCATCAGAAACTGATACAACCTGTTCCGAGAAAGGCACTCCTCCAGAGGATGGGTCAGCAAACTTGCCACAAAAACTCACAGAGCCCACATTTTAGGCTTTGTGGGCTTTGTCGCAATGACTCGAGTCCACCCTTCTAGCAGGGAAGCAGCTACAGAAAATATATAAATGAACAGGCACGGCTATGCCAATAAACCTTTATTTACAAAAGCGGACAACAGACCAAATTCGGCTCACAGGCCATCATGTGCTGACCCTCACTCTACATGCCAAAGCTGCCCTCAGGGAGCCGCTGTCAAGCTGGTAAAGACTCTGGCCTTGAACCCCACCCCCTGCCTATTCATATCCACGGATAATCACAAATGGGATGTTTATATTTGGGCCTGCCATGTACCTTATTTAGGAAGTCTCCCATAGATTATGATTAGGACATTGGTTTTATGAAACTATAGGCTTGCTTCTCAACTGGAAGAATATTCTTGTTGTTCTTGGTCTTGCCCCCATGCTTAACACTAGGACTCTTCAGCTGCTATTGTGCAATATCTAAAATAATGATGATGCGACACAGTAAATAATGAGAAGAAAAAGCATCGCTAGTGCAATAAACTGTGCGAAGGCACAAGCAATAGCCTTTACAGCTATTACCCAGTTGCCAGCTGGGTCCCCCGCCTCCCCGGCCTCAGGTTTGTTTACGTACTTTGCATTGTTGAGTTTCTCTTCATCATTCAGGTTTTCCGTCTTCAGAAGGTCATAGTTAATGGAACCCGGTTGAATGGCATCAATGAGATCCAGAACAGGTAGACTTGTGCTAATCTTCGGGTCCTGCGCAGAGAGAAAGAGTTGGTCCATCAATATGCCCCCAAGTTACTTCTGTTCAGCTCAAGGGAAATGGCTGGTTCTTTCGTCTTTTTTTTTTTTAATTTTTTTTTAACATTTATTTATTATTGAGAGACAGGGAGACACAGAGCGTGAGCAGGGGAGGGGTAGAGAGAGGGAAGACACAGAATCTGAAGCAGGCTCCAGGCTCCGAGCTGTCAGCACAGAGCCCGACGCGGGGCTCGAACTCACGAACTGTGAGATCATGACCTGAGCCGAAGTCAGTCGCCTAACCAACTGAACCACCCAGGCGCCCCATCTTTCGTCTTAAATACGAAATAAATACAGCCTACACTGGGAAATGCCACAGTGTTCCACACGGTGTTGCAAGTCAACTGTAGTTTCTGTAGGGGCGTCACCAACTTTCTGGCGCCTGCCTCACTAAGCTGAGGAAACCCACTGTCTGCCCACAGGCAAACAGTGAATGGCAACAGGTTCATATGACATCCCGGAAGTGACTGGCAGGGATCATGATGAGGCCCCCGCTGGGCAGGAGTTTCAGAGGACGCCCCTTTCTTGGAGACCTCAGGGAAAGAATAGAGTCCATGGGTCTAAGGAGGTGGTTGTGGCAGTTGTGTGATTAAATGCAGTGACGATAACTAGCACTTGTCGGTGCCTCACTGTTTGCCCAGAACTTTCTCCTAGGCTACCTCACGTGTCACTGCAAGCCCCAGGTATAGGCATCTTGTCTTAATTTATAGCGAGTGAAGAGAGTTTCTGAGGTTAAGTGCCTCACTCATAAGTGGTGGAGCTGGGATTTGAACCTGGGTACTCGGACTTAAAATCCTGGGCTCTTTTCTCTGGCCCTGTGAAACACTGTGATTTTCACGCATAGAGCCGTGGATGCTCCCACGTGCTCTCCCCCATCCCGGGGACCTGTGAGCACACATGGAGAGGCAGCTGCCCACACCATCTGAGCACGGTCAAGTCCAAACCCTGCACACCTGGAGGGTCCAAATCAGAAAAAATCTCTTTTTTTAATGTTTTTTTTTTATTTTTATTTTTGAGACAGATTGAGAGCATGAGTGAGTAGTGAAGGTGCAGAGAGAGAAGGAGACAGAGGATCCCAAGCGGGCTCTGTGCTGACAGCAGACAGCCTGACGTGGGGCTTGAACTCACGAGCCGTGAGATCATGCCCTGAGTCAAAGTCGGATCCTTAACTGACTGAGCCATCCAGGCGCCCCTCAGAATAAATTCTTAGTAAGAAACGAGCTAGAGGACCCCTGCAAGATGCTAGGTCTCTAGGACTGGTCCTCTGGATAAGACGAAGAATGATGGTTTTAAAAAGATAAAGCGTCCATTTTTATTTACTTCTTGGTAATAGGAAAACTGCTACAAAAATGAATTACTATGCAATCACAACCATTTCCAGCGTTAGCCTGAGCCTTGATGAACAGCCGCAAGGGAAACAAAATGGAACGGTCTGAGTCTGGCCGTCTCTCCTACTTTCTGCCCACCATCTTGCCGAAGTGCCGATGGGCAGAGATGATCAGCACTTGGCATTCACAGATGAGGAGGGGACCAGGGCTATTTCCAAAATGGTTCATCAAGAGTGAAGTGTGTTCAGTTTTTTAGGGTTTCACTTAAAAAGAACGTGGGGCTAATTTGACTTCTTCCGTGTGTGTGTGTGTGTGTGTGTGTGTGTATGTTTTACTTCATCAATTCTATAATGACTTAGTGAGAAGACAGGAGAAAATTAGCCCAGAGCAACACAAGAAACCAAAGAGCTGTCAGACATTCCCAGGAGTGAGTCCCAGGAGAAGGCCCCAGAAGCCCCAGGGTGACCCGGCGCGCCCCAGCAGCACGTGTGTTACAGAAAGATTACACCTCGGGGCTATCTACCCAATCCCTGCATAGTAATGGTTAAGCAACCTAGAGATACACACTGCTCGGTAACCTCACCCTGCAGGTAAAGGCGCATTCCGCTCCCTGATGGATCCTCCCCTGCAATTACTAGCTGTAACCTCGATTACTTGAGTTCCAGTTTCCTTACCTATAAAATGAGGAAAACAGTAAAGCCGCCTTCACAATGTCTGTGAGATGACCTGAGACATCATAAACAAGGAGCCTCTGCTACTCAGGGCACACTCCATACTGAGAGTGCTCCCAAACGTGGCCCGTTGTCTGCTTTTATCAATAAAGTTTTATTGGAACACAGCCATGCCCATTCATATATATACTTTCCCATAGCTGCTTCCCGGCCACCACAGCAGGGTCCAGTAGCTCTGACAAAGCCTGCCTTTCCAAATCTTCTTTCGTTAGGCCTTGCTTGCGCCTCTCACCAGCCTCTGCTCCTGCCTCTATTAAGTTCTCCAGACGGAAGGGTCAGCCGTTATCTGTGATGAGCTCACAGGGAGTGGGCGCTCTTGGTATAGCACAACTCAGAAATACTTCCTACTCTTTTCGGTGGGGTGAAACTTTAATCTTTTTTCTTTATTTTGAAGCAGAAGGCTGTTTTCCTGATTTTGAAGCAGAAGCCTGAACGGTGACAAACTGCCTCTGCAATCATAGAAATACAGACGCTGAAGGGGTCCCCTGCCCTAATTCCTGACCTTTAAACCAAAAAAAACATAGTTAAGATGGTCCAGAAATTATGACACGAATCAGGTGTGCAAGTCCCTAGGGGAAGGATCCAACTAATGTATGAAACACGAATTAAGAAATTTAATAAAATATAATGCTGTTTTTAATAAAAATGGGATTTGGATACAAGTACACAACTACTTTTCTCCGAAAAAATATCACACGGGAGATCTTTTGGTATTTTACATTTCACCATCATTATGCTAAAAATCTGAATCACGGAGCCATGCACATTTAAAAAATATTATATTTTATGTTACTTTGGAAGAAACATGCCTAAAATAAGGTGCTAAGACGATGGGTTTTTTAAATTAATTATTTCAGGAGAAAGTGACAAGAAATTTGTCAATGAAATGGCCTGTGACCGTCAAAACAATAATGGGCCATTCAAGCAAAATCAAAATTGGAGGGGGAGCCTCAGATACCTCACACTGAAGGTCACTTTAAAATGGAGTGAAAACAATAAAGATTAGCATAGAGCTCAGGTGGCTGTGAGCGGTAGACTAAGATTTTTACCTTGAAACTGGAGATGGATGAACTTTTCTCCGCTTCCTTCAATGTTTCATTCACCCAGTTGACAATAATGTCATCATTGACCTTCTGCCCGCCTCCAATTTCTTCAAGAATATTCAGGGTGTACCTGAAAAAAAAAAATCAAGAATGATTTCTGGAGAAAAGTTGCTAAGGAATTCAATGACACAGAAAATAGCCAGGGTAGAAATGTTCTTTTCTTTCTAGAAATGCCGCAGCACGGAGCCTAGATACCGTTAGGTTTGTGGGGAAAAAAAAAAAATAACAACATTTGTTCCTTTTAGGGAAATTTAAAACGTAGCTTTATCGTTATTATAGTGAAATGCAGAACAAATACATCCTTCTGAGCACAGTCATTGCTCTGGGTCCGAAGAGAAAGCACAAGAGAAGAGAAGGAAAGGAAAACAGCAAAGGATTCAAAACAGTGACACTCTTTGTAAAGGAACCCTACAAATTGACAAACAATTCAATGTTAAAAAAACCCCAAGGGCCAACATAATAAAGGAAAAAATATAAAAGAGTCTCTTTCTTCTATCATAAAAAGAGAAATACTAGGAATACACGGACTAAAGTGAATCTCTAGTCTAAGCATAAGAATCACCTTTCACACATACTATTATGAGAATTGGGTTTTGGGTGTGTGTGGGGGGGGGATTAAAAAGATGCTTCAAGCTCTAGTAAATGAGAGACTGGAGTGGTAGTTGCAATAAATAAAATGACTTCCTCCCACAGAAAGCAAGGAGAAAGTCAAGATGAGAAATGCTTAGTCTGGGCCCAGAGATAGGATCACATGCTAAGGAATTAAAGGATACAAATGGGGTAAGTCTCAGGTAGCTTTTCAAAATGATCCTCTCTTAGAACAAGGCCCTAGTTTTTGATCAGTTCATGAAGATGATGGTTTTTGGCATAAGTGGCTTCGTGTTCCCTGAGAGTGAGCAGGGGTATTGACTTACGAACATTTACTGTAGCATTTAGGAATTTCTGCCTGGCGAATGTGGTAAGAGAAGGCAGATGAACTCATGCTTCATCGGGTCATGTCTATATGCAGCCTCATGGGGCGAACTGAGCTCATCTGCTGGAGGCTCCGCTCATCTCAGGGATGTGTTCTCACTTCCCTTTGTCAGGAGGCCCATACTGCTTTGTTGATAGTGTAGGGACCAAGGGCATACAGATTATTTTGAGTTAAAAAGCCATCAAAACCCAACAGATTCAGGAAAAGCTCTTTACCTCCCTCTAGGAGTGCCTTAAAAAATTTAGATAGAGGACCTGCTCCAGGAAGAGGGCCAGCATCAGAGATAATTGATTGCATTACACTATGAACTAGGTGCAGTAGATTGGGAGGAAACTAGAAAGTCCTTTTTGATCAAAGTTCTCCATGTCCATTGTTTCTGAGTGGCCCACCAAACATCTGTTTCCCAAACATTTACTTTTTTTCACCTTCCCGCCAATTTTGTTTCTTCCCTTCGAAGTCCCAGACCCCTAACCCCGTCTCTTTATTTCAGAAGGATGTATATACCTCATTTTGCCTGACCATCTTTGGAATTTCCATGTCCGTGTGGATTCCTGTTCCTACAAAATTAAATTTGACTTTCTCCTACTAAGCGGTCTCATGTTAATTTGTTTCTTAGGCCGGCTGGAAGGATTGTGAAAGGCAGAGGAAGTGGTGCCTCCCTGCCAACACCCTTAAGTGGACAGAAGCAGGGAAGGAAGGAAGGAAGGCACACCTTCCTTCCTCCCAGAAGCAGGGAAGGAAGTGGTACACACAGGCTCACCTCTACACAAAAGTCTATCTGTGCAAACACAAATAGCCAGCCACCAAGGAACAAGGAAACTTAGGGACGCGCAGAAAATCATGGGAGGCAGCTGACTGCAGTCAGGGGTCTGAGTATGGCCCCTCGAGGTGGCCCAGAGTTCTGCCGAGTACAAAACTGCCTTTCCCCCACCTCAAGGAAGGTGTAGCGGTTTAAATGGAATCATATAC
Organism: Acinonyx jubatus; assembly: GCF_027475565.1. Taxonomy (NCBI): domain Eukaryota; kingdom Metazoa; phylum Chordata; class Mammalia; order Carnivora; family Felidae; genus Acinonyx; species Acinonyx jubatus. The sequence continues at coordinate 24,483,278 of NC_069380.1, read as the reverse complement.
CCACCTGGAAGTAAAAATGGTAAAAAGAAAGGATAGAATTAGGGCAGAGTCTCAATTCTGGACCGTCCACAGAGTACTAACTGTAGATTCAAAATTTGAAACAAAAATCCATTTGGCCCATGTCTGCCTAGGATTTTCCTTGGTAGGAAGATTGATTATCTTCCTCCACGCCATCAAACATGTTTGATGTTGAACTGGAACTTCTAGACAGGATCCCAGTATCACTGGGAAATGCAAACTGTGCGGTGCTGAAAAGCCCTCTGTCATGGCGAAAGGGTGTCGTGAGCTCTGGCTTCAGCCACTGCCTGATTCAACAAAAGAGGATTGATGAGGTGGGCATGTGCAGCGCTGGAGGGTCTGCGAAGATTACTGGCTTGCTTTCCTGCCTTCCGATGCTTGTTTGATTTATTTCACGTCTGACCCAGAGGGACAAGCCCTGGTGTTCTGTTTCACAAGGACCTAACCCAAATTCACTGCCCACGGCCTGTTTGATTTGGGGTGAATTCCTCATTTGCCTGCCTCTTTGGTCATTTGCTGGAGTCTAATTGTCATTGCTGTCTGCCAGCAGCTTACGCCTATCTAGCTTTTGTCTCCAAATTTATACACACACTATTTGCCAGCTTTCTAATCTGAGAACAATTCCCAGGCTACTGAAGGGGAAAGGGAGGTTTAAGCACACATCTCTCTCTCATTTGTTCTTGGTGGGCGGCGGTGGGGGGGGGGGGGGAATGACATGCCATTTATTGGCCAGATAAATGACCAAATTAGCACATCTGTGCAATCCGATGAAATAAATTCCGGCTAGAACTAGCTCTAAATTTAACAGATCTGTGAATGTGTAGCACACAGAGAAAAAAAAAAATCCCTTCTGGTTGCATTTACATAATTATCGGTCATTTCATCGCCTTCAACAGAAATGCATTTGTCTGTCCACTTTCTTATATGCACCATGCTGTAGTAAAGGCTCAGGAGAAATGTGACTTATTAACCAGGTGGGACAGCGGCTGCAGTCTAGATTTTATCACATGTACACCAGCCATAGAGTACGGCATCGGGCCACGTTTCTATAAGATGTACAGAACAAAGATGCTATTACAAAGTGATTTTCAGGTCTCATAAAACAATGGCCTGAGTTGTTTTTTTTTTTTTATCATTAAAACAGAAAATATCAAAGATTATTTCATATTCAAACCCAAAAGTCAACTTAACCATTGTAACTAAAAAGACTCGTTTTGTTTTTTAAAGCAATCAGGGCACCCGGGTGGCTCAGTTGGTTAAGCGTCCACCTTTGGCTCAGGTCATGATCTCATGGTTCGTGAGTTCAGACTCCACGTCAAGCTCGGCGCTGACAGCATGGAGCCTGCTTGGGATTCCGTCTCCCTCTCTTTCTGCCCCTCCCCTGCTCACTCTGTCTCTCTCTCTCTCTCAAAAATAAATAAAACATTAAAAAAATAAATAAAGCAATCAGCAGCTGAAGCCAGTCTATTACAAATTAAAAACACACGTGAAAGACAATCGAAAATAGGTCACACGTGTTTCTGAAAATATGCTGGTTAGGGCAGCCCTTGGGCACTTTCAGTGACGTTCTAAATGCACACAGCAAAATGAAAGACGGAGCTGAAGTTTCTTTAGTTCTGAAGTCTTCTGGGCCAGAAGGGCCTTGTAACATCTGCCTTTAAATTTCAAGGAGTCCTCGGGTTAGAGATGGGTAGTTGAGCACTACACCAGATAAAGCACGCGTGAATCGGGTAGCGAACTCCATTATGATCATTTCTGACTATACGGCATCGCCTGACATACTTATGGGGCCATACTTATGGGGACATACTTATGGGGACATATTTATGGGGCCATTATGAGTATCAGGATCTATGGACGGTGGCTGGGGAATAAAGCTGGAGTGCCTGGAGACGCTACATGCCTTATATTTGTCATTCACTTGTTAGACATAATGTAATGTGGCATGTGGCCCCTGGAACTTCGTTCCAGGTAGAAAATGAATTAAGCCACAGTAACATAGGTTCTAATTAAGGGTTGTAAGATTTCTGCCTGGTCAAGGCTATCAGTAAAGGGGGAAAGTGTGAAGCATTTTAAAAGTAAACTATTTTATATTTACAGATTTGCTCTCTTAAATTCTTCCCAGGCTCATGGTTTTGTACCAAAAATTGTTGACTTTTCTGATAATTTATTTTCTACTTACATATTATATTCTACCTTCTTCAAATAACGTTGCCACATGGCTCTCACATTAATTAAGTTTACATTAAACTCTAAAAGGTATCGAAAATTGTCTTGTGAAGAACTAACAGGAAATTCTGCTTCTGGCCATGGTCTGGTAACGGGGACCAGATTTCCTTTTTTGCCTTAAACACCCAAACACAATGAAAAACATATGAAACAATGTTGCTCAGATGCTGGATAATAGGAAGCACAAAACAGTCTGCCCCTGAAATAAGGAAAGCAAATCTGGTGAGCCCTAAGATTATCCCAGTGTATTACACGAAGAGTTTCCAGGCTGCAACGCAGGGAGAGAGAACCCAAACGGAGCACAGTAGTCCCTCTGAGTTGAGAGGACAGGATTGAGACCTCAAGGAAGCCAAGGTGCCTGGAATTTGTGGGGCAGAATACCAGAGAGGGGAGAGCTGCCGGGAAAGGACAGATTCATCTAGAAAGAAAGCTCCAGACACTTTCAGAGGGTTTGCCACAGGTCTTTAGCTGGGTAAAGTGAGTTAACTCAGCACACGTGTGTGAGAAAACTACCAGAGACTGGGACCAGAGCTGTCAGAAACGAAGGGGCAGAATGATTCTTGGAACTCACACAGCACTGTAGATAATTTGGTTCCCACCAGCTGGAGTGTTAAAACCTCATGATACATGGAACCTGAAGTTCAGTACTCAGAGGAGATTATCTCAGTATTGAGAGACAAAATTAGCTCAAGACTGATTGAACTTTTAAGTTAGCCTGCAAAGGATCAAACTGTGTTTAAGTAACTTAACTGCATCCCAGGACAAAATTTAAGAATATTTAAAGGCATACGGATGTATCCAGCCCATAGCAAGGTGAAATTCACAAGGCCTCACATACAATAAAAAATTAGTAGGCATGCAAAGCAGCAGTAAAATATGACCTATAATGAAGATAAAAATCAATTAATAGAAACAGACTCAGAAATAACAGTTACTATAATTATGCTCTGTATGTTCAAGAAGGTAGAGGAAAGAGATACAGGAGATGCCTTTTAAAAGACCCTCCTCAAATTTTTATACATGAAAACTATAATGTCTGAGATAAAAAAGAAATACTATACACACTGGATGGAACCAATGTAAGATTAGACACTGCAGAAGAAAGAGCTCAGTGAATTTGAAGACAAAGCAATAGAAATGATCCCAAATGAAACGTAGTGAGGAAAAATGAAACGGGAAAAATGAATAGAGTATCAGTGAACCCTGGGACAACTTCAAATGACCAAATATGTGTGGATTTGGACAAATACGTGTCCCTCAAAAACAAACTGCGCTGGGTAGTACAGGAAACGTATCTGAGGAAATAAAAACCAAAATTTCCCACAGTTGATGAAAACTATAAGCCCTCAGTTTCAAGAAGTTCAACAAACCTCAAGCATGAGAAACACCAAAGCCCATCATCATCAGTTTGCTTGAAACCAGTGATAAAGAGAAAATCTGAAAATATGCCAGAGAAAAAAGACATTATGTACAAAGGAATGAAGTTAAGAATGACAGCAGATTTATCAGCAGAAACAATGCAAGCCAGAAGACAAAGAACATTATCTTTAAAGTACTGGAAGAAAAAACTACCAACCTAGAATTCCATACTCAGAGGAAATATCTTTCAAACATGAAAATGAAATAAAGACTTTTTAGGCATGTGGAACCTGAAATGCATCCTCACCAGTGAAGGATTTCGCACTACTAGAAATATTTCAGATAGAAAGCAAATGATTATCAGATGAAAATCTGGATCTGCGCCACGAAAAGAAAAGCACCAGGAATGGCAAATGTCTAAGTAAGTATAGCACCTTTTCCCCTTATTTTGAAAGCCTCTTTAAAAGATAATTTGTTATTTATACAAATCTAAAAACAAGACTGGAAAAAGATATGTCATGTTAAAATTAATCAAGAAAAAGCTGGAGTAGTTATATTAACATCAGAAAAAGTAGATTTCAAAGAAAAGAATATTACCAGGAATAAAGAAGGTCATGCCATGATGAGAAAGGAGTGGTTCATTAAAAGGACAAGCCATCTACAATATTTAGAAATCTAATAACAGAGTTCCAAAATACCTGAAAGAAAATTTAAAGACTTGAAAGGAAAAAAAATGACAGGAAAAGAACAAAACACAACTTTGGTTTTAAGTTTAGCTTAAAATGTAGTTTTGCTGGTTTGTGTCACATTCTTGAAAATTTGCTAGTATTTTTCCAGGTTGATAATACCCTCAATAAAAAGCCACTTCCCCGAGTTACATTACCTTCTCATTAACTGCCATATCAAGGCTAATGTTAGAGTACGATTTCCTTCATTGAGATCTTGTCCACCGATGCCAACCAGGGAAAACTTAGCTTGATTCTTCCCCAGCTCCACTGCATAGTTACAATTCTCAAGCTGTTAACGAGCAAGAAGGAACACATTCTAATGCCACCATATTTATGATGAGACATACCAGATGAGATAATAAAAATAAAGACACAAAATGAAATAAATATTGTCACACTGAACGATCTCTCAAGACTTGCCTGGTTCTACAATTCTGGAATTCTAATTAGTCAAAGAATTTTCCATCTTTTCTTAACTAGAACCCCTCACTTCCACCAAAAAAAAAAAAAAATTTCTAGTGTACTCCAAGTGCAAAAGCAAAATGAATTCATTATTATGAATACTGTCATGGCTGTATCACACTACAGAAACAGAGGGCCACGCTCAGTTACCTGTCCATAATATTCCTAAAGCAACTGAATTTGTGGAGGCGGACACAGAAAATCCAGATCCTCCATTTTACGTGCACATAACGGGCTGACACGTGGGACAGGTATTCCCATGGCTATGCTTGGATCGTTAAGAGCCGAAGGGACAAGAAATGGTGAGAAATATTTGTGCCAACCCCCCTTCCGCTTTTACGAAACAATGTGTCCCCACTGTGCTGACATGAGACAAACTCTTTGTACAAGTCAAACTGCCCGTATAAAGGCAGTTTCTAATTCTTTAGAAAATAAGAATAAGGATCCTGCTGGTGGAAGAGCAACCCTGTAGTCCTGCTCGCTCTAATTATCTTAATTAGAATTTTTACATCATCATGTTTAAAGACATCCGATGTGGAATTATAAATAAGTAATCAACTGAAATAATGGGCTCACTGTAATGAAACTATTCAGGCTTCTGATTGCTGTACTATAATTTAATCCCTGGATAAACATTACTTATCTAAGTTTGGCCCCCTAATCAAGTATTCACAGGGTGCTCCTGCAGGCTTATGGCTTCACCTGCCTGTTGGAACATCGCAAGAGTCACTGTTTACCTTCTTCATGTTGCCTCCCAGTTTGGGGTATGGTGGTTTGTTTACTCTGTTCCAATCAACAGGGACTTTAATCTTTTCATAGAGCTGGAAGATGACCAGGGCATCTGATAAGTCACTGAACAAAAACAAACAGAAAAGGATCCTCAGATCGCCACCCTTTAGTAAGGGCCCGCAGTGGGCAGGCACTTCTTCATACATCAGCACAAGGGACATTTGCGACAACCTGGCAAAATTAGTATTAGAAGCTTCATCTTTAGCTCTGACTCAGAGGAACTGAAGAAACTTCCTCACGGTCTCTCCCAGGTGTGACTACCTATGCTCCCATAAGCCGGAACACGCTGCCTCCAGGAAAAGAAATGCGGCTTCAACAAATGGCATGGGAGAGACGCCATTAACTTGATGACCATGAACTTGACTTGTTTGTTTGTTTGTTTTGCCTGCGTCTGAGCGGAGCGCAGGCTTACAATATGTAGTAAATCTGTCCGGTTGCCGGCTTATGATTTTCTAGTGAACACTCAGCAAAGATGGTAAATGGAAGGGAGTTTCTCGGCTGAAGATTCAACACCTGCGTCTCCATTTGGGACCATCCCCCTTCTCACCAAGATGCACACATTTGGGAAAGAGAACTGCATGCCACAGAGATATCTGAGACCCCAGGGATCTTCCAAGGTCTCGGTGTCTCACATTAAAGATGAATCCCTCCACGGGGCGCCTGGGCGGCTCAGTCGGTTAAGCGTCCAACTCCTGGTTTTGGCTAGGGTCGCGATCTCACGGTTCACGGGTTTTGGCCCCGTGTCAGGCTCTGCGCTGGCAGCGTGGAGCCTGCTTTGGAATCCTCTCTCTCTCTCTCTCCCTCTCTCTCTGCCCCTCTTCCTCTTGTTCTCACTCTCTCTCAAAATAAATAAAGAAACTTAAAAAAAATATATCTGTATGTTTAAAAAAAAAAGCAAAAAAACAGGATGAGTCCCTACATATCCTTACCTGTACAAATGGTTGACTCGAGGGTTAACGCCCAAGGAATTCATCCAGTTCCTAAATGTCCGCTCTTCTCTTGTCTCACCTAAATTAATGAAGACCCGTTATCTTTCAGGTCCCTAAGAAGAGAGGCCTTTTTTATGGTCAAAGTTTCACTCAAGAGGCTATCCGAAAAACGAAACAAAGAATGAAGAAAATTTACTCAATAAACCTTAACAGATTTGGGTGACACTTGTTACGTGGTTAATTTTTTTCTCTCTTCCAATTCCATGAGTGTGTGTCCGTACCATCCATTAGTGGTGCACGAGCTCCTGTGTGGGGAAGCGGTTCAGAGCCGCCACTTAAGAGGCTAACATTCTTTCAAGGTCAACAAGGCTTTCAGGCCTCAAAGTGCAATCACGCAAGCTAGACGGCTAACATGGGAGGCAAACATACTTGCCCCTTGAGCTCGGAAAGGAGAGAGAACAGCGTGGGCTAAGTTTGGAGGGAGTGGAATCTGAGCTTCACTTACAGGACCAGTAGAATCTGGACAGCAAAGAGGATCTGAGGGACGAGTAAGTGGTGGGGAGAGGAGGCGGGGTAGACAGGAACACAGAGAAGAGTGGCAGGCAAGGTCTGTGTCAAAACCATTAGGAACTCATTTTTCAGGGATCTGTGTTCTCCGCGGAGATAAGGCTGCCTGCAGTAAGGGAAAACAATCTAAAAGCCATTCTGCAGGAAGAACTATTAGTATTTACTAATTCAGTAGATTTAGAGGTGAAGAAGAGGAAAATATCAAAGCAGGGTTTTGGGGAGACAAAAAGTGGTATGATTAGTGAAAATGGAGTTTCTAAAGGAGAGTGGGTGGGCTGGCCGGAGGGCAGAAAGGCGATGCTGGGAGCGGGTGGGGGGCTGGGGGGGATGATCAATTCTGTTCGGCGCATGCTGAATTTCAAGTGATGGTGGAGGGACCAAACGGGGATGTTCTAGAGGCAGCTGGAAGTGGCTGATTAGAGGCCTTGATGTATGTACTCGGTAGTCAACAAAATGCCTGGACCCCTGACCACAATTTATCAAATGATTCAAATGCACCACTGTTGGAATACAGATTGATTTTGCACATCCGGCTCAGGTAAAGCATCGCAGAGAAAAACAAAAACCAAAAAACAAAAACAATCAATACTTCAAATCTGGATTTCCTTTCTTTGGTGATATTCATTTAATATCAATTTTGTCTTGATTTTTTTTTTTTTTTTTGGTCTCAATATTGAAACTAATTCATGACGGAAAAAAGAACCAGACTATAGTTACATGTTCAATCTTAGGGCACTAACCCCCAAATTCCAACCGTCAGAGATGCTGCCTCAAAACTTTACTCTTCCCCACCCACCCCCCCCAAATCCAAATCGAAGTAAGAAAACAAAAACAAAAACCTCACTAAACACCTCTTAGCATTAAGTTAAATATTTTCACATGAAGAGTGACTGCAACCTCTTGCCTCCAGGAATTAACACTCAGTCCATTAAGTACATAAATTAGGTTTTTGGAACTCAGAATTTATTTCATCCTATAATTAAATGCATTGTCTTCCGTAAAACATTTAATTCTGGTAATGGATGAAGCCTATGTATAATGGATGTGACATAATGGTACTTGATTATTTCTGCTAGGTTGTAATTGACTTGGTTAATCTATTTATTCTCTTTGTTATATACCAGAGAATTGATGACCTTCCCCAACGTGTGAGGGGTTCCCATTTGCTTAGCAGGTAATTTCAAACTGCCCTTGAATCAGAATTGTGAATGCCTTTCCGAACCTGTAAGTGACAGGTTTCCAGTTACCTTCAAGGGCCCCCCAGTCGATGTCCTGGTTCTCTGGTTTGTGCAGGGCAGGGTATCTGTTGAAGAGGTTGGCGATGAAAGCCAAGTTCAACTTGGGGTTCCCTCGAACAACATCTGTGGCTGTGACAAACTGCCGGCAGCCCAGCCTCTCTGCCTGCTGCAGCATGCATTCTGCCCTCTGGATGTCATCCTTCTCCTGTAACGACAAAGGTCATGTCAAGGCTAGGTCAAGACCCTCCATGCACAAAGTAGGCAGGGAACATGAAACAGTAACGGGAACCATACTGAAACCCTCAGGGCTTAACCTCAGATAGACACTTAACCACAGCATATTATTACTTACGTTTGCCTAAACTGAAATCAGCAAGTTACAAGTAAAAGGAATCTCAGAAATGGAGTAACTGAATCTCTCATCTCTATACAGAACCACTTCAGATGAATGCTTGGTTGTCCTGTCTTTAAAGAGAGTCTATAATCTTATCATTTAAGTTGATCTTAATTATGTTCTGTGATTAAGCTTCCTTTTATTATTTGCTTGCACAGAGTCCGTGAGATTGTGTCTGCCAGCAGTGTTCATGGGATCATCAAAAATTATACTCCTATTCTCAGTTCATCGAAGACATTTACACCTGTCACTAAGAACTTCTGATTAGTGTAACCACCTTTCCCAAACTGAGTTGGTATACTTGCAACTCAAACAAAATAAAATGTGCTCAGTTAGGTGAGCCACATAGTTATCGTTGATAGGTGAGCGACATAGTGTCACTGATAGGCAAGCTATATAGTGTCATTGAGAAGGACATAAGAGCAATTTGGCTTTTGTAAACTTCATTGAGGATTTGATATATTAAAAGTCTATTCAAATAGTTCTAGAGGATCTTCAGTCCTTTGTAAGTAGACTCTTACTAGAAGGTAAAGTTTCGTTGAAAGGCGGTCCACCATTCTTAAAATTCTTAAGAGTCTATGAAACCACCAGTTTTCAGAAAACAGAACTTAAATTGATTTAATATAATGCTTTACAAGATGACACTGTACATGATACATGTCACAAGCTCCTCATTCAGAAATGAGTTAACTTTAACATTAACTGATTGGACTTAACTCTAATGATAGCAAATGAGGCACAAACATGGGTAAGGTAACCTCTCAAGGTCAATACCAAAGTGGTGGAAAAACTAAAGTCTGTGTTGACTGTTTTTAAGAATCCTCAAACCAGACACTTCTAAGAACTCGTACAATCCTACCCAGCCCTTTTCTCCTATTATCCCCACTGATGTAGTCTTTCCTTATTATCACCAGAGGAAAAGGACCCCAGCCTTGGGTCTGATAACTTCCAATAATCTGTCATATATATGATCTCGGACATATTAATTAATCCTTCTCAGACTCGGTTTTTTCAATGACAAAGTGATAGTTTATTTATCTGCCTAAATATCCCACTGGTTTCTAGAAATAATACTCAGGTACCTAAAAATGAACCTAATGATCCCTCTTGGTGCTGTTGAGTGCTATTCAATGACGAGACACATACAGAAGTGTGTGGCATTGGATTGGTATTAGTTTCTTTCTTTCCTTAACGTCCATTTTCAGATTCCATTTCCCACAATTGTTATCCCAAACCATTAACTGTTGTTAACGGCCTTAGCAGGGCTTTATGCAGAGATATCCACTCGCGGAGCCCCGGAGTCAGCGTCATGCGGGGCGACAGAACTCCCAACACAATATCATGACCTCAAAATGCAACTTTGGACACGGCCTTACCCTGAGTCCTGACATGTCAATAACAACAGCGGGAATACCTTCTTCATCTCCTTTCGGAGCCACCTGTTCAAGCAGGTGGTAATAAGCTTTTGAGTCCTGTGAGAAATTAAGAAATTACAATTTCAAAACAGCGCAGCTAATTACATACTTAGCACGACAATAATTTCCCCAAAGCAAACATATTCTATTTTCTTATTGGACTGTCATTCGAGAATGCAGCTTAATTAACAAAGCTGGAAACATTCACTAATTTGAATTTTCGATTTGTCTGTTTACATACCATATTGGACTTTCTTTTTAAAAGGAGTGTAACAAATATACGACATACACACAAGGCAATCCAAAGAGGCAAATGCCACTCTGTTGTTCTTAGGGGAGAAAAATACTTTATGTATATGTATTAAATTGTATACAGAAAAATATATATACCTTTATATTGCTGTAGAAGTCAGTCAGCTAAGGTTTAATTTAAAAAAAAAAGTGACAGGAAAAGGAAGCAGAAGTTTAAAGCAGAGTTTAAAAATACATTTAAATGGACAATCAGCAAAAGAAAAAGAAAGATTTCAGAGACAGAAGGTTGAAGCATTCACAAACAATCTTTACATAAACGGAGATATTACTATGACAAGTGCATTTAACGTTTACCACAAAGTTGAAAAAGATGGCTAAATTTTTAGCAGATTGGATATACTAATAAACCTTTCTCACTCACTCGGGGGTGGGTGTTCTCCCCACCTGTGCTGACTTCGTATGATTGAAACCCCCCAAAGTTGCCAGATGCTCTGACATACGTCACAGCACTGACCTTGGATGGGATACAGCTGTTCTTTGATCACAGGCACAACCCTTGTATATGCTCAGCTTGCTAGTTCCAATGGTTATTATTCTAAAAAATGCAGTTTTTAGTGATGGGAAATCAGATACATTTATGGCTCAGATGAAGCAGCCTAATTTTGGATGAAAAGCTTGAAAATTCTGGCTGAAACAGGTGCAGAGCTTAACTGTTGGGACGAAAGGAAGATAATGCTGCTGTCCGGCTCCAGTTAAACCCCTCTTTGGTTGGTGGTAGCTAGACTATTAACAACTAGTGAAAGTTGCAGAGTTAGAAAAATTAATTTTGCATGATTAGCTTAGGTCCTAAAGAATCCGGGACTTCCCATCTAGAAGCTTCAGTCTAACTGGCACCAGGCCTGGCAGCCACTGAGTCCACAGCAGGGGGAAGCTGTCACTTAAAGAAATATAAACCTGGGTTGACTTTTGGTGAGCATGTGACCTTTCCTCAAACTCTTGGGAGAAAATTTCTTTAGCTTTTGAGAAGGCGGAGACCGAAATGTTTTTCTCATGTTGCACCCTAGCATCTCACACCGTTTACTACTAGGGAGTGCCTTATGATCTTCCTGACATCCCCTTAAGCTCTTTTTACCTCAGCACATCTTCAATGTCAACAGCTGTCCTTCACCTTGACGTGGAACTTTTCACCAAGTTTTGAAACAGTGCATGCTTCCCTCAGCCTTTCCCCCTTTGGATCTCTGTTGTGGGACTGCCCGCCCTTCTACATGCCCTGGGGTAAATTCTCATTGCAGATGGTTTCCAGGATCATTAGCTTCTAAAAACCACTCTGGTTTCTGCAAATGAAAACCTTTCAAGAAATCCGCGAGTTGTTTCAGAGAGGCGGTAAGTCCGATGGTCAAAGATGGGGGCCATGGAGTCCCCATGACTGCCGGATCTGAATCCTGATCTCGTTCCCCAGCTATGCGAACTTGAACCATGTACCTAAATTCTCTTTAACCTCAGTCTCCTTATCTGTCAAATGAGAAAATAGTAATTTTTATCTCAAAGGTTTATTGTGAGGATCAAATGAGCCAATGCATGTATAAAGCAGGTAGAACGGTACCTGGCATGCACGAGATACCGTGTTTGGTATTCTTCGTGTAATTAGAAGAGTAATCCTCATTTTTTTTGGAAAGGCTTCTCATCTGATGCTCCCACTGATAACATGAGAAAGGCATCACAGTCCTACACATACCCTCCTCCTTGAAAAGCCGTCTTACCTCTCGTCCTTCCCTCCCTCTACTTGCTGACATTCTGGCTCCGGAGAGGCCCATCTCCCTTGGAGGCTGCTGCATCCAAGTCACTAGGACCTTGGACAGATCTGCGTGGGGCCCAGAGGGAGAGCGGCACAAGGACCCTGGAGAGGATCGAGCAGTTCCCAGGACACCAGCCACCCTCTCACTAACCCTAGTGCTTCTGAAGTGACAGAAGGTAGCCTGGAGTCTTTGTCTTTTCTCCACTAACGCCCAATCCCCCTTCCCTGCACACGCCTCCTACCTTGATGTCTGTACTGAAGTTGCTGATTTTGTTGCAGCCTGCGTTTTCCAGGTGGTAATTAGCCCACCTCAGCAGGAGCTCCTCAGGGGAGAGTTTCATCAGGTCTTCCAGACTCTCCCCTTCTCTTAAAAGAGCAATCAAAGCTGAAGAAGGACAAAAGCCGAAGAAAGATAAATCCAGGGGATAGCTGAGGGGAGCAGTTACAACTCTCACTGGGCTCTTCCGGAAAGCCAACGTGGCAATGGTATTTCTCTGGGGTAAAGGTATTGATAAGCCTGTCCCACGGAATAAACACTTTATGATCATTCCCTGAAAAGAAATGTAAGGTATTGAGAGCTTATCTACTGTCCTCATTTTTCAGGTGGGAAAGGCAAGTCGCCAGTGAATCTCGAAGCTGTGCCTAGGAGCACCAGGGCAGGGACGCAGAAATAACCAAGACTACCGGCTCAGAACGCTCCTCTGGCTCCATCGGACCACGTTTCACAACATGCCAACAGTTTTGCTTTGAAGAGATCAATTTCATAATAATGGCAATTGTGGGGCGCCTGGGTGGCTCAGTCGGTTAAGCGTCTGACTTCGACTCAGGTCACGATCTTGTGGTTTGTGAGTTCGAGCCCCGTGTGGGGCTCTGTGCTGACAGCTCGGAGCCTGGAGCCTGCTTCGGATTCTGTGTCTCCCTCTCTCTCTCTGATGCTCTGTGTGTGTGTGTGTGTGTGTGTGTGTGTGTGTGTGTGTGAAAAATAAGTAAACATTTAAAAAAATGTTTATAATAATGACAATTGTCCTCTCGCTATTCCCATAGGTGTTTTGTATTTCAAATGCTCGCTCGGATCATTATTAGCATCTCAAAAAGTGTAATCAACTCCTTCCTCTATTTTTCCCTGCTGAATAAATAGGTTTTGCTCGGCTAGAAGGTCTAAATGCAGTTGAGGTCATAATTTGCAAATCAATATTCTTTCTCGTGGGTTCTAAGTTTCCTATTTGCTTTTTCTACTCTATATCATGCTGAAAATATTGGTTTAAAAATAGCAACCCAGGATTCTTCAAGGGTTATTGTGATTTGGAGATAGAAATTAGAAAGTATATATAAATAAAGATTAGAATCTGGCTACAGATTTCATATTCTTGAGATCTGTATCAGAAAACTAAAAGGTAACCCTGCTTTTTGTATGATTCTTATTTTTTTTATTCAATTTTGGGATCTCCTTTACTTCCAGGAGGATTATACTTCCCTATCCTTTTATTTTATTTTATGTTAATGTGAAATTTATCGTCAAATTGGTTTCCATACAACACCCAGTGCTCATCCCAACAGGTGCCGTCCTCAATGCCCATCACCCACTTTCCCCTCCCTCCCACCCCCCATCAACCCTCAGTTTATTCTTCTCACAATCTGCTACTTCTGGCTAAACAACAGGGCTGTGATTGTTTAAATGAGACAGGGTGCCCAAGCAGACAGGCTAAGACTGACAGCTACAATATTTAACTGAGAACTCTGAAACCCTCAATGCAATCCTCCACAGTCTTGGTTAAGAAATAGACCACGTCTCTCCTCATCTGGTGCTGTCACTGCAGTATATGAATGAGAATTGCTTCATAAAACACAAGTTAAAAGAAGTGGTCTGTTTTGTTACAAAGTATTCTAAAGGCAAAGTGAACCCAGAAAAGCTCTTGAGGTTGGATCCCAGACAGCCACACTGAGCTCTAGGTTCTAAACAAGCAGCATTATTAGCCTGTGGTCTTAAAAAGCTTTTGCTCTGTCGTTTTAAAAAGGCTGGTCAGTGTGGACAGAAACTGTTACATTAATGCAACAGATTCAATATAACCATAGTTTTCAAAAACTGGGAATTCTGGGCTTGAGTATTCCTGACATCTTCCTCCTACAGCCTCCCGCACATGTATTAATAAAAAGCCACGCCATTAATAACATCTGTGGCTTAGTTCATACCTTCATTTCTGCTGAGTTCGATGTCCGCAAACAACCCAATCTTGATGACCTGCCACAGAAGTCCCAGCACCAGGTAAGGCTTCCCCTCCTTCAAGTCCTCAGCCCCGATGTTAACCACGTGGCATCCAATGGCTGAGGCAGAATTCAGAGCCAGGTTCAGATTCTCCTGAGGGAGGAAAGTTGTACAAATTTCAGTTTTGACTTTGCAGATGGCAAAACGGTCGACAACAATGTTTTGCTTCTGGAAAGTTCACAGGTCTAGAGGCCTGGTCTTCACTAGATTTTAACATCAAAAAAAAAGCAGTAACACCTGAAAGAGGAAATCTGGTAACCCAGGCACTGGGCTTATAAGCGGTGTCTGTTCAATCAAATCAGCTCCCTGAGTTGAAGGCCCACCCTGGGCCGGAGGAAACTAAAGAGTGTTCCATTTTTCTATTTTGCCCTGTGATGGAGCCTACCCACTCAACATCCCCACTGGGCCAGACAGAGAGGGGTACCTTTGAGGGTGGTCATTGTCTTGTCACTGGCTATCATTAATAGCACAAGTGTTGATGTAAATCAAGGTCATAAAAGAGAGTAACAAAACAGCTTTTTGACTTTCAGATTGGGTATTAAGGGAATGAAAAAGATACAAATCAAATTCCTGGGAAAGAGAGAGTGGTGTTCACTAAGACAATTTACTGAGTAACCATAATATCTAGGGACCTTAAGTACACATACACCTACACACACTCACACACACATGCACACATACATATATAGACCACCCGTTCTTAGAACTAGCAACAGCACACGTGATGTATCTCAAACACGGTTGGAATAGAATCAATGACATTTTCAGTCTAGAATCTATATCCTCTTCTTGGGTACGCAAAGGAGAAGATTTTGAGGTAGGGATGTACAGAAGTCGTTTTTATGACAAACTAAAAACAAAACACAGGCTACCGGTGACTTGGAACTATTGGGGGCGGGGGGAGGAAGTGGGGTTTTGCCTTGGTGGAGAGCTCAAATGATGAATAAAAACACCGTTTCTATTTATGGCCAAGATTAAAATTTAACCTCAAGGTTAAATTTAATAGTAAGCACGTTCATATATGGTTAATCATTGTTCTCACTTTGGTTACCCCTCGCATGTTAAAAGTACACAGCGTTGCTTACGCCAAACAGCATAATATACTGTTCATGATTTAAGTAGTGAGACACGGTTCCAGAACGAGAGAATCACAATAATGTTAAAACGCTGGGACAGAACATAGAAATATGGCTTACTTAACCACTGGTTACTGTTCCAGTTAATTCACAAATTGAAGGCATAAAACCAGGTTATATTTATCACACCAGTGGCCGTGGCCAATACCACCGGGAGGCTGCCAGAGCATTTCCCGTCTCTCAGCCCTTCAATTCTTAGAAAAGCTTATCTTTTCAGCTAAAATGCTGCATGTTTGGCATCAGCTCAAAGATAAACTGCTAGGGAAAGTCTGAGTTGAAACTTTAGCCAATGTGAATTGTATTCATAATTGCCAAAACAAACAATGCCCAGCCACTACTGCTTATGTCCCACCAATGGTCCCCCTCCCCGGCCCCCCTGCTCTGTTAATGAAAGACAAAAACAAAATGTCTTTCTCTGTCCCACTAGTCATGACAAATCACCAGCCGCAAACCTGAGTTCTGGAATAATGGCCAAGACCCCGGAAAAGGCTGACTCTGCAGTTCCGGGACTCACGCATCCCAAACACAATCCTATAGTTTGGTAACGGAGAGAAGACATACCTGAATGGTGAAGGGGGTGAGTTTCTTTTTGTTGATTGTTCTTTCATCAATCGTGTCTGGCACTGATAGGTTGATCATTTTACTGAGAAAGAAACAATTAAATTAAAGAAAGCTGGCTTCCAAATGACAGAGTCCAGTAATATTGAATTTGAATTCTAGCAATGTCAGAAGCAAATAAGACCATAATATAATTCATGTGACCCAGCGTTTAGATATCAAATCAGTTATGCAATTTTGACTAGATTCACACTATCTATGGGAAAGGTTAATGTTCCTGAAATCATACTAATATACTGAGGCAGGCAATAAGGACCCCGCTTTATTCATGTACCTAACAAGCTGCAAAATCATCCTGGTTTCTTTAGCATATTAGGAAATTCTGGGTAGAAAGCCAAGGCAAATTCACCAGGAGTGCTTTACTTTCTCAGCTGTGAAAATTGTCCCCACTATATAAATGACCATCTATACACTTCTGAGCTCATGTAATGTCGAAATTTCTATCTGACACTTGGTGGAACTCTATACTTTTAACTAAGTGGATGATAAAATGTTTTATACTCTGCTGTACCTGTTATACCCACTGTTGTATCAATGCTGGAGAAATTTCACCCAGTGAAGTGTCTAATATATTGATCAGACATCTGCAGTGAGCAGTTATTATTTATGAAAAACTGATTTGACTCATTTAGCATTCATTTAACAACTTCAGTGGAGCATAAAAAATACATTTCCTTAGGTCACCTCCACTTTATTTAAAGAAAGGAAGTTGAAAAAGCAAATCCAAAGGAACAACAACAAATTCAAAGAATTGTAAACTTGACCCTGGCTATTTGTGTCTAATGAGAAATCAGCATTAACATTTTTTCCTAACAATTTTTATGCAACTGCCTTTTTTGGGGTGGCCTTTAAAGATGTATTTCCATAACTGTGTTGTGTGTGTGTGTGTGTGTGTGTGTGTGTGTGTGTGTGTGTTTCCATATATTTAAATAAAAGATACTTTACTGCTATTCAGGCAAAACCAACCCCTAAATTACTATTTGAAAAATCTGAAGCTGTTGGTGAACTAGAAGCCTTGGGAAATGGTAGGAGGGAGGGGTGGTTCAGAAAGTATAAGGTAACCTTGCTCTTGAAAAGCTTATGGGCCAATTATAGAGACAAAACATATCGATATGAAAAGTTACCCAACAGTCCAAAAGAAGAACATTATGATGGCTCCCAAAGTACCATGAATATGTGCTTTAAGAGTCCAGTGAAGGGAGAGACCACCGGAGGACTGGAATAGACCAAAAACTATCATGGTAAATGGATTTCCATAGGAGGAGATGATGGGAAGGGCATTCTTTCTTTTTTTTTTTTTTTTTTTTAGAATATGTTTATTTTGAGGTAAAGTGTGTGTGAACAGCGAAGGGACAGAGAGAGACAGGGAGAGACAGACAGAATCCCAAGCCGGCTGTGCACTGTCAGCACAGAGCCCGACGTGGGGCTTGATCTCACGAACCATGAGATCATGACCTAAGCCAAAACCAAGAGTCAGATGCTTAACCAACTGAGCCACCAAGGCACCCCCATGGAAAGGCATTCTTAAAAAGGAGAATAAAAGGCAAAGCCAGTTACAGTTATGAGCAGGACGTGTACGGGGAAGAGTAAGTATGGTTGCTGATGTAGCCATTCCCGCAGCCATTCACTCAGTGTCCCACGCTGGGTCCCTGAGTCATGGGGGTCTTGGGAGGTAAAGCTAGCCGGAGACTGAGGGAAGATGATGGGGTGCTTTGTGGGCCAACCGAAGGAATTAGGATTTGCTCCTGCCTACATTTTTTACGTCTTTTTTTTTTTGGCAGTTGAAATTTTTAAAAATGAAATCTCATGGTGAACTCTAATAAATAAAATGCCGAAAGCAGAATTGCTCTGCCCAGAGCAGGGAAGAGGGGGTTTTGAATCTTGCCCATCCATCCTTCCCTTCAACTCCTGAGCTCACCTGGGATTGGCTATTCCAAGCCCTTTCTTTCATTAATACCGTGTCTTACAATGGCATTAGAAGCTGCTAAAGCAAGAGCTACAGAAGTATTTCAAAGACACCATGAGGACCAATTGTTGTAGAGGCCTTCCGCAAACAGAATGCATTCCTCTTTTTCCAGGTGTCCTCAGCATTTGAAATGCATGTTGGTACGTACCACTCAAAAGTCTCTGCACAAGGACTGGCACTGGGTTGCTTCAATCATCACGCTGCTATTCTGAATCTAGGTACTTTCAGATGAAGCCAAGTGGCATATGTTCCAAAAGTAATTGCTTTTGACCTTGTATTATTGTATCTCCACCTGTGTTTGTTTGTCTGTATACTGTGCATCCTTCCCCTCCAACCAAGCAACAGCAGCTTTACGTGTCTCATTATAAGTTGCTTGTGAAATTAGTTTGCTTTCCGGGACCTGCCAAGTGCAAGTGCAGAAAGCATTTCAAGTCCCGCTGAGCGCCAAAGGACGCTGGCCTAGGATAAAGACAATGAACTGCTGGAATTCCAGAAAATTCCAGGAAGGTCTTAGAAACCAAGAAGGAAGCATTATTTACCAAAGGACAATGCCATCTCCCACGGCACTGAAGAGATCATTTGTGTTTGGATTCATTGGGATAACATGTCGACAGTCGGGGTCATTTTCCAGGGCTTTGTTTATCCAGTTGACAAAGGCAAACTTCTCTTCCTCTGCAAGTAAATGATAAAAATGGCTTATTTGCAAGGTGAAAATCTGACATAAAATTATGTACATGGATCTCAGATTGCCATGCCCAGGAGAGCCATTGAGATGCTATCTGGTCCCTTATCCTACCATCTTACGTTTATTGACACTGAAAAATCTCAGTGACTTGGGGACCAGGCACAGGACCTCTATTCACTCCAAGTCATAAAACATATGGCAAGCAGATTTAATAATATCTAATTATTATATATTAGATATAATAGATATATAATATGTGACTATATTTGTAAATGTTAGAGATATATTTTATTCATATTTAGACACAATTTAAATATGAATGTGATCTAATGCTTACAGGATAAAACTCAGCGGCTGCCTTCAGCCCAGCCAATTTAAATGTGAGATGATCACGGATAATCCCTACAAAATCTTTGAGCTTCTGTATATAGTTGTTATGAAATAAAATCCTGTGTGATATAATCTTTCTTTCTTATCAATAAAGCTGCCAGAAGTTCATTTCAGAAGTTTTAATGAAACCTCACGCTATGCCTTACAGCCCGGTACGGTGTTTCCCAAATTGTGTGTCACTGAAAACACAGAAGAATCCCGAGTCACCAAAGTTCGAGTCTTCATTGTCTTGAATATTCATAATGCATATTTATATGATTTCTGTATTTAAAAGTAAAAGGTTAAACACTGCCTTCACAATCACAAATGGTACTTAACCATGAACTTATCTTTAAGATCCACTAACGTGTTAAAGAACTCAGTTTGGGATTCGTTGGATTACTGTACCGTTTGAATTTTTAATAGTTTCCATTAGGGCTGTTGGATGGCAGCCTGTAAAATAAATACACAGCTTCCTTCCAAATCAGTAAAAACATAATATTCTTGACCCATCAGTAGGCATTGAGAATAATCATGAAGTGTGGAGGAGATAAAAGCCTGAATAGTTCATTTTATCCAAAAGATTTATAAAGGAATTCTGGCAGCCTCAATGTATTATTTATTTACTTATTTATTTATTTAATTTTTAAAAATTCACATCCAAATTAGTTAGCATATAGTGCGACAACGATTTCAGGAGTAGATTCCTTAGTGCCCCTTCCCCATTTAGCCCAGCCCCCCTCCCACAGCCCCTCCAGTAACCCTCTGTTTGTTCTCCATGTTTATGACTCTGTGACATTTTGTCCCCCTCCCTGTTTTTATATTATCTTTGTTTCCCTTCCCTTATGTTCATCTGTTTTGTCTCTTAAAGTCCTCATATGAGTGAAGTCATGTGACATTTCTCTTTCTCTGACTAATTTCATTTAGCATAATTCCCTCCAGCCTCAATGTATTTTTCTTTCAATATATGAAGTTTATTGTCAAATTGGTTTCCATTCAATGTATTTTTTAAATGCTGTTGAGATGACTTGGTATTGGACTCTACCTAGAACTAGGATTGCTCCTCCTCCATCACGTCCCTGGAATTAGCTCACCAACCACAGGGAAACAGGCAGTAGTCAATACACTCGCGTTGGCTTCTGTGTCGGTTTGCACCCCTTAGGTTTAACACCGAGTTTAGAATGTGGAGCCCCAGAAGGCACGGATCCTTTCCATATGGCTCCCTCTCCCGCTACCCCCCAGTCTCTCCTCGTGCCAGCACCCTCCCCACTTCCGCCGGGACAGCGCACCTGAATACGAGTGCTGGGTGCCGACGCTGGACTGCTCCGAAGTACCACCGATCGCACAGATGCCTTCCTTCTTATTGATCGCCTTCCTAAAGGTCTTGGCAACCTCTGTGCTTTTCAGGCCGTGGAAAACCTGCAAAAATGGAATGTATCTTTGGAAACCCAATCTGTGATCAAGAGAATCCCAAAGGGAAGAATATGTAATAGTGAGGCGGGGAGGGTGGGAATCCATTTCTGGATATTTCTCAGGTTGAGGCTCCAAGCTTCAAACGCATCTCCGTGCGTCCTGCCTCATACCCACCTTGATAAACTCGTCAAAGCTGATCCTCCCATCCTGGTCCAGATCACCTGTAGCCATCAGGTTTTCTGTAATTTCTCTCACTTTGTACCCAGGCAGAGGCAGGCAAGCAGCCTTGAACAAATCATTCAACTCATTGCAGCTGATGTACCCATTGCCATCAGTATCTGCAAGGCAAGAGAGGACTTAAAGTTTCAGGGCAGTTCAGGAAACAGGATAAAGAGGTGGGGGAAGGCGAGACAGGAGGTGAGTGGGCTGGAGGGGCAATCATTCGGGGGTCGCAGCCTGACCCCATGTGAGAGTCAGAGTCTCGCAAGAGGCCTGTTTCTACCGGGGAGGGGCATTAGCGTCACTTCCAACATCCACGCGTCATAACGTCACAGCAGAGGTTCTGGCAACAGAATCTGAAGAGACTTTTACAGAAAGAGACAGGAAAATACATCACAAGCTTAGAGATACAAAGCCAGAGTATGGAATAGCAGAAAAACAAAGGAAACCAAGGAAATCAGACCAGATAAGAATATGAGCAAAGCGGCAGGGGTGAGAGGGTCCATATTCCATGTTTTGATAGAGAAAGAAGCCATCTTCCTAAAGCAGATGTTTCAAAATTAAGTTCCCTCAGCTCCTCTAACCAATACCGCTGTATTCCTTTCACTTCCGCTATTTGGCTCATGTTACCGATTCACTGAATCTGTCCTGAAGCTACTCAGCAAAGAGGAGAATCATGTGACTTGAGCGGCAGGCCTGCTCACCAACTTTGGCAAAAGCTTCTCTGAGCTCCATCATTTCTTCATCGGACACTGATCCTCTGGCCATTGTTATTGCTTTCGGCAACAGATCTGAGGAAGGAGAAGAACAGAAGGAATGGCTTCTGTGCGTCTTAATTCTTAAAGTACCACAGTAAGCAGCAATTTCCATTTATCAGATGAAGAAAATATTCCTCCGTATCCCTCACGATTTATACATATCTTCCCCATATGTAAGAAATGACCTCATTCTTAACCGTCCAATTCTTAACCGTGGCCTCCAATTGGCCCTCACCACTCCCTCCTCTCCCTGGGTCTACAGACTGTTCCACATCAGGAGCTGGAGCTGATTCCCTCCCCTTGAACCTGGGCTGACCCTGTGTCTGCTTTGACCATTGAGGAGGCAGCAGGAGCCATGTCTGGGACTGGAACCTTCTGGCTCCTTCCTTTGGGAATGCTCAGTCTTAGGATATTCCCTCTTGGAAACCAAGTGCCATGCTCTGAGATGTCCAACCTGCACGAAGAAGCCAACGAAGGACCGGGTACTCTGCTCACCTGTCCCTGCTGGGCTCCCAGCTGACAGCTACCCTCAACCGCCAGGCACCAGAAATTCTACACGTGGATCTTTTACAATTACACACGGAGTAGGCTACTTTGGACATTCCAGCTAATTTGAGACCCTAGATGTCCACGGTCCCCCGTCAAATCACACAAAACAGAAAAACCACCCAGCTGTGCCCAATGAACAGAATCGAGAGATACGGTAAAATGGCTGTTGTGGTCAATCACTAAGTCTTGGAGTCGTGTGCTGCATGGAAATATACAACTATAACACTTAACTTTTACATAAATGCCTTTTTTAGAGATGATGTCATGTTCACATTTACAATTAGTATGTTTGGCCAAGCCAACAGGTAACTTTTGTAACTTCAAAGGGAGTTTGCAAGTTCTCTCAATATTGAGGGAAAGGGGAAGGGAACCTGACCCTCTAATAATTCATATGTGGGAATCTCAGGGACTTTCTAGGTGTTCTTGTTTTCGGAAAGGCTAGTCTTGCTGGGAAACTTTAAATGCCAGCGCTGGAGTTAATTTCCCCTTCCCTGTGCTTTATTGCTGCCCTCTAGTGGGTAGAAAGAGAATGAAACAGAAAACGGATTATATTCTCCATGCCCCTAGCTCATCCACACCAGAATATTTCAAATTGTAGTTCCACTAAAGCTTGCTGGATTTCCTGCTGGTGAAGGGATAAGCAGGGTGGGAGTGCGGATGATGGGGTATTTTCACATGTAATTATAATTTGAGCATTTCAGTGAAGTTACTGATGTTTTGCAAATATGTTACCTCTGTGAAATGCCTGGGTGGCTCAGTCAGTTAAGCGTCTGACTCTTGATTTCAGCTCAGGTCATGATCTCATGGTTCATGGGACTGAGCCCCACATCCGGCTCTGCCATGGACAGCGTGGAGCCTGCTTGCGATTCTCTGTCTCCCTCTCTCCCTGCCCCTGCCCTGCTCTCTCTCTCTCTCTCAAAAATAAACAAACATTTAAAAAACATATTTCACATTTGTTACAGGATATTACTTTAAATGAATTTCCTTTTCTATGTTTTCACAGCATTTTATAGTGCTATACTTGTTCTCGGTGCCAACCAATCGACAACCACATAAAAAGGGAAGCAAGCTTAACACTTAGATCTATAGTTCAAAAATGCCTTACGCTCAATTCGGCTTATCCACCAACTTACTCTTTTGTTATGTACACATATTGGTGGCGTCAAACTTTGGTTTCCCCCAAATCCTTTAACAGAAGCTTTACATGTAGGTTGAAACAAACAAGACAAAATAACAACTCTGAGAGGCGTTGGCTGAAGAAACTCAAATGCTCCCCTGCGTCTACTCTCCCACTTCCTGTGAGCTTATGTACCAGTAGGAACTCCAGGGAGCATGATTTGAAAGTCAAAGCCTGGGGCGCCTGGGTGGCGCAGTCGGTTAAGCCTCCGACTTCAACCAGGTCACGATCTCGCGGTCGGGGAGTTCGAGCCCCACCGCGATGGGCTGATGGCTCAGAGCCTGGAGCCTGTTTCCGATTCTGTGTCTCCCTCTCTCTCTGCCCCTCCCCCGTTCATGCTCTGTCTCTCTCTGTCCCAAAAATAAATAAACGTAGAGAAAAAAATTAAAAAAAAAAACATTAAAAAAAGAAAAGTCAGAGAATTAGATACTGTGGCTATTTCAATTCCTCTAAAAATATGTTTTATTATCAATAATAATTTTATTAGTTGCCTCATGTATCTAAAAAGGTTCACTGGGTTCTCTGAAGGAAGGGAAAACTACACAGAACTTAACTGTAATAAGCAAATATTTACACAACACAATACCCCTCAGGGACAGGCAATGGCTATCTGACTTTCTTGCCTTCCTCACTCCTCTCCTTTCCTTTTTTTCTCTGCCTCTCCCTGTCTCCCTCCCTTTTTTAAAAATTTTTTTTCTTCCTTTCCTTCCATCCACTCATCCTCCCTTCCTCCCATCCTTCCTTCCTTCTTCCTCCCTCACCAAGCCTTGTTCCAAAAACAATTTGAGCCAGCTTACAAAGTTACACCCAAGCGTAAGAATTAAATGAATGAAATCATGTAATTGTTAAGGAGGAGAGCCACGCCTAGGTAAGACAAGATAATGGCAGGGGGGCTTTAATCCTTCAAGTCCACAGTTAAGACTGCGTATTTTGCTAGAAGCAGGCTGAAAATCTAGTTCCAAGTTCTCTAGAAGCGAATGCAAAAAGGGAAATGTCATCAGTTACATACTTCACTCCATCTCTAAGAGCCAAACAAACCAATGTTTTTTTAGGACCACAGAACTGAGGTCTCATAGCAATACCTTCACCCAGGAGAGGACACTTGTGAGGTGCAGTAAACACTAGGTTCGTGTTTATTATAATGTCCCTCAATGAAATCTGATGGCATAAATATAGATATATATTCCCATTTTGTAGAAGAGGAAACAGAAGCTCAGAGAATTTAGGACACATATCTCAGATCACACAGCCAGGGAGAGGAACAGCCAGGATTCCAATTCTCAGTCTTTTGTCTTCCCTCATGCTGTCTACTCAGGTTCAATGCCTCCACACTTCTGCTAGACATTCAGTTTGTCCACCCATACACTCAACCAGCAATTATTAACCATCTAATATGTATACTCCATGGGAGATTTTAAAACATTCGTAACACAGAGAGCCTATCTAGGTATTCTAGCTTAGGAAGATTTTGCTTTCACGTGTGAGGGAAGCAAAGCTTCTGTGCTAAGAAATTCGTACAAACCTTTGTACCCTTTTCTAAATCCTTGTGAGTAATTTGGCCTAGATTTCCTTTATGCCTTTACAAATATTCCATATACACATCAGGAGAAGGTTCTCCATCACATTTCCACAAGGTCTTTTTTTTTTTTTTTAATGTTTTTATTTATTTCTGAGACAGAGAGAGACAGAGCATGAGCAGGGGAGGGGCAGAGAGAGAGGGAGACACAGAATCGGAAGCAGGCTTTAGGCTCTGAGCTGTCAGCACAGAGCCCGACGCGGGGCTCGAACTCACGTACCGTGAGATCATGACCTGAGCTGAAGTCAGCCGCTCAACCGACTGAGCCACCCAGGCGCCCCTCCACAAGATCTTTGATAAAATCCAAGGGGCTTTAGACCTAGAGGTGGCTGGCCTTTCTTGTTCTTAGGTGTCTTAATTCACACTTCTTGGTTCATGGATGCTCATGGGGTTGTTATGAGATAAATTCATTCATTTACCAGTATTTTCTAAATGCCTGCTACAAGCCAGGTGCTGTTCTCATTTCAGGTGAGGCATGTCTACACTGCCCCAGTTACCCGAAAAGCAGGGAACAATGTTAAAGGTAGAAGCTTGAACGGGATCTCTGAGTCTGACCTTAACCCCATCCTTTGACATAAGCGTTTCAGACCGTCGAGCACTGTAAGGGGCTAGGGAGAAACACAAGTGAAGGCAAAAATGAGACTGCGTCTTAAGGGTCAAGAGCAGGGCCAAAGAAGCAGCAAAAGAGTCATCGTATTAGATGAGGAAGCAAATCTCAAGACCACGGTGCAATGGAAAAGCTGAGAAAATGAATGGCATGGCCCGTTCAAATTAAAGACCGAGAAGGGGTGGGAGAAGCATTATTTTAAAACCATGTGGTTTTTAAGCACCATGGCAAGCAGGTCGAGATGAAAAACCTGGGCATCTGGAGAACTGTGTTTTTTCAAAGAGATTTATTAACGGGGAAGATCAACTTAGAGAAGCCGTAGAGTGAGACAGCCCTCACATTTTAAGGTTCCCAAATCCCTGAGTGGTTTGCGAGCCATAGGAAAATTCCTTTAAAAGGTGCATTGGAGAAGCAACAGTCAACAGCCCGAGTTACTATGATGCTGCCTTGTGGGGGGGCCCCAACACAAATACACAGCTGGAGAGGGTCTCTTGTTCTGCCAAAATGGGCAGTAAGTCTTGGAGACACAAGCCAACTCGTAGAGGCAGGAGGAACTTAAGGAATAATTTATTACAACTCCTTCGTTCTCGAGATCAGAACACTAGAGTTTCAGTGAGATTAAAGGCCGTGTCTCTGTCCAAGTTCTAGAGTTCTAAATGTAGTTGCCGGTGAGCAGAGAGGGAGAAGGATGAAGGGACCATCAACAGGGCCTATTAAGGTCCATAGCTGAGAGGAGATCCTTTAACTAATTGAACTGAACGTGCAAATGGCACCATGTTCACAAACCAGAGGAGCGGGAAGAGGAGGTCATTAACACCATGCAGATCAGACCATTTCTAAGAAGGGTATCGCTGGGGTTAGAATCAAATCTGAGGTGCTTTACACAGTCCATTGATGCGTTTGCCTGGAAAAAAATGTACCCACTTCGTGCCCACTTGAAGGCACGGGTGGTATTAACGTTAGTCAGATTCATAAGGATAGTAAGTTAGGGTTTCAGTTTGCAAATTGCTGGCCCCACACTGGCCACAGTCCCCAGAGAGGTCGCTGCAGGCATGGGATGTACTGAGGCATTTAGGGCCTGAAACGAGGGTTTGAGGAAAACACGTTCCTTCCAGTTTCCGCTCTACTGCTCCTGCGTTAAGTGGGGCCCCCTTTCGTTGTTTCCAGTTTTATTGGGAAATACTTGACATAACAGCACTGTGTGAGTTTCAGGTGCACAGCATGACGGTTTGATTGACATGTGATCAGAATAGGTTCAGCTAACACCCATTTTCTCATCCAGACGCAATAAAAAGCAAAGAAAGAGGAAAGAACACGGGGAAATTTTTTCTCCTTGGGAGGACAACTCTTAGGATTTACTGGCAATGATTCTCCTATATACCATACAGAAGGGCTAACTGCAGCCACAGGGTCGTATATCACATCCCTAGGACTTACTGATCTTCCAGCTGGAAGTTTGTATCTTTTGACCACCTTCCTTCAATTCCTCCTCCCCCACCACCTGCCTCTGGTAACCACAAGTCTGATCTCTTCTTCCATAAGCTTAGTTCTAGTTGTATGTATGTATAAATGTATATGTATGTATGTAGGTATTTTAAGCTTCCACAAAAAGTGAGATCAGGCAGCATTTACCTTTCACTGTCTGACTTCTTTCACTTAGCATCATGCCTTCAAGGTCCATCCACATTGTCACAAATGGTAGGATTTCCTCCTTTCTATGGCTGAATGATATTCCATTGTATATACATCACAACTTCTTTCTCCCTTATTAATGACGGCATCATCTAACTATGCCCTCCCAGGAACCATTTTAAGGTATCTCGCAAATCAGGGATGAATTATGGAATCCTGTTTTAGAATCACTGCCCAGATCATAAATCTAAGAGTACAGACTCCCACCATTCATCTAAGTCACATCCGGCTGCCAGTTTTTCTGTGAGCACTTAAATGTATTAAATCAATAGCTCTAAAATTCCAAGACGTTTGGCCAAAGAAAGTACCGGTTGTTCACTTTTATAAGATTATTTTCAAAGTCCTAAGAACGCCAAATAACCCCCCAAGTTGCAGAAGCCACAAAACCTGCTCATTTCTTTAGGTCAATGAGTTTTGAGTCTCTGCTTAGAGGAGGCTGGTATTTCCCAGATCGGCAGTGAAAGAGAACTTCTGATAGTGACTACTTAAGAATAAAAGCACCTAAACTCAAGTTCCCTAAAGTCTGAATACAGAAACTATTTGTGGGAGGTTGCTATAGAACACAGTGCTGTACGATTTACAGAAAGAAATATAGTACATTCTCTAAAATAAATGCAACCATGGAAGATGAATTTTCTCTGAGGGGTTTCCTAACTGGTCATGAAAAGCAGCAGAAGGGATGAGGAAAGGTGACTGGCCTAGAGTGAGATGCCCATGGGCTGCATTTACTTCTGAGAGGTGGTAATGGTGTGCTGGTCAGTATTTCGGTTTGATATACTGATGCCCAGTTATATAACTGCCATGATCAGGGAGGCATCTGTGACCCGGCATCACATTGCCAAGGGACTCTTTTTGAATGTGTCCTACTTTTCCTGCAACTTGACACAGTGGGTAAAATAAAACTGGAAACTCAGGACCCAGATTCCTAGCTTTGCCTCAATAATTTCAGGACAGCGCCAGGAGAAAGCTGTACAAATTCCGAATACGTGAATGAACAGTTAATAATCCAAAACAACGCGTAATCGAGAACGTCACTCATGTTGCAATCTTTAGTGCTAGACTACGCTCACTGAAGAGGAACATAAAACACCTAAGACTCTGAAGCAAAATAACATACCCATAAGTTTTTAAGAAGCCATCACGATAAGCTTCTACGAGACAAAGAAGCAGCTCTGCTTCACACAACTCTGTCCCCTTCATGTTACAAAGTAGGGGATGTAACCACCAGTAATTTACTGTAAGTTCTCAGGAACATTTTCAGGACGTTCCAAAGCTTAACGTAAGGGATGATTCTGAAAATGTAGTTTAACAATGACTTTGTTTTTCAGAAGCCAAATAATTATAAACAGCCTCAAATACAGAGGACCATTTAGAGGAACTCTTACGAATTCTTTTTGTCAAGTCAAAATCTCCTTTAGATCGCCTTTTTTTCCTCTCTCTCTCTCTCTCCCTGCAGATACACTGATTTGCCCAAGGGCCGTCCCAGAGCACAGAACTGGGATCTCTACCACCTCTGCCCCCACGGTGCAGGAGTGGGTCAGGGGCACCGACCCGGTGGCTCTCTTCTCTAGCTCTCTCTCTCGGGTGGCCCGTGAACTCTCATGGGAAGCTGGCAGGCCAGGTCACTCTAACCCTGGTGAACGTGATGTTCTGGGGGCCTTTGTCGTCTGATCACAGTTGAGGGGCTTTGGAAGCTGTATATAACACAGCACACAGAGCGCGGCTCAGTTACCAACCAAGGAGTGCCCATCTCCCCACTTCCCCATGCTGCCTTGCTTCTCCCCGCTTCCTTCCTCCCCCAACACCCCGCCCCCACACTGCCTTGCTTCTCTACCGAGCTGCTCACAGCCATGAAGGGTGTGACACAGTGGGTGCCCAGGTGGCTAGGCTGGTTAAACTTCTGACTCCTGATTTTGGCTCCGGTCATGATCTCATGGTTCATGGGATCAAGCCCCGCATGGGGCTCTGCGCTGATGGGGGGATTCTCTCTGCCCCTCCCTGCTTGTATTCTCTGAAAAAGAAAGAAAAGAAAAGAGAAGAGAAGAGAACAGAAGAGAAGAGAAGAGAAGAGAAGAGAAGAGAAGAGAAGAGAAGGAAGGATGTGACACAGAACAAAACTCTTGCAAGCAAAGGGGATGCTCTAAGCTGGGGCTGGGGAGGCCCTCATTGCCTTGTCATCCCTCCCCTTCCCCAGGGTATATATAGACAGTGACTCTCCTGGTGTTAACATCTTGAAAATCCCTTCATTCCACATTCTACCACAAGGACTTTAAGATCCAGACCCTTCCTTACTGAAAGTTCAGGGTATCCTTGGGTTTTGTTTTTCAAAAAGCTGAATATTATTTTGGACTGATAGATCACCCACTTTTCAGTTCAGTTACCTCAATATCAGACATCATTCATTCCTCGTTTGTTCATTCGTCCATACTTTCTCCTCACCTACTAGTCTGTGTGCAAAGCACTGCTCTGCTTGCTGGGCTATAAGTATTCGTCCATACTTTCTCCTCACCTACTAGTCTGTGTGCAAAGCACTGCTCTGCTTGCTGGGCTATAAGCGAGGGGGTCACAAAGCCTCGGGCTCTATGAAGCCCACAGTTACATGTCAGGTTTCAAATGTGACACAGAGACTATTGCTCACTTCTTGCAGAATGGTGAAATACGATGAGAAAAGCTCTGAAGATAAAAAATGGACAAGTGAAACAGGACCCCAAGGGGGGAAAAGAAGATAAGAGTAAGAAATTAACACAGAAACTTACCAAAACATACAAAGAGCAAACACCTTCACCAGCCATAAAATAAAGAGACCCAGATAATTTACACACTTGTACATCTCCAAGGAAACCACAACCAAAAACCTGGCAGAGACAGGAAGGAAATGTGGAGCTTGGGCTTGGGAGACCTAGGTTACTGCCCGTCCGTGTGATATCAGGCTCTGTTTGGCCTCCCTGGGCCTCCGTTTCCTCATCTGTAAATTGAGAAATGGAATCCCTTCCGTGTGAAAAGTTCCCAAAGTCTACTCTCTGGCTGGTAAGCGTCTGCACCAGTTAGGGCCCTGAGAAGGTGTGCTTCAAAGGAGCCTAGAAATAGGGGCAGGGGTGATCAGGAGCTGGGGCTATCACCCTGGTGGGTCCCACTCCGCCCCTCCCGGCTCCTGCTCTTACCTCAGCGGCAGGGAGAGCTCTGGCCTTGTGCATTACCCTCACTGAGCAAGGCAGATGCCCTCTGCTCGGCTGCTCAGCGCAGAGCAGGGCAGTTGGCGAGCTGCACGTGGGATCTCCTTTCTGACATGCCACCGTGTACAGCTCAAGGCACGCCGATCCAGTTCCCTCTCAGTTTCTAGGCAAGACGGTAGGCAAACTGTCCCAGAAAGAGAGCCATCTACTATTTTCTTAAAAATATCCGAATCAGGAAACCCTACAACCTCTCCGATGTCTCAAATCACTACCCTGTAACCTAAATCTTTTCTGATACGATGAAAGCTTTCTCTCTCTCTCTCTCTCTCTCTCTCTCTCTCAGGCTATTCTCAGGGGGGAATTAGAGAAGATGCTCAATTCATAAAGATTCTGTCACCTGCCTTTAACGACTGCCACCAGGCCTTTCAAAACAATTCTTTTAACCTGCTTCTGGGGGCTTGTCGTCCAAGTCTTTAACAGTTTTCTTTGCTATGGTCTGGGTCCAAGCCCACTTTCTTAAGTGACAGAAGGATAACAGAGACACGGAAGGTGGCGGTGAAGGGACCGCGGAGATGACCAATCTGGCCATGTTCCCCCCGCCGCAGAGGAGAGAAATGACACCCAAGTTAAAGGATGCTCCCTGGCCCCACCCTGCCAGCCACCAGCGGGTCTCTGCCTAGGGTGGCACAGCCTGGGGCTGGGCCTCCAAGCTGTCTTATAAACCCTGCTGGCCACTGTGATGCCTGGCGGTGGGGTCTCCAGATAACTACGCGCCTGACTCTGAGAGGACAGGAAAGGAACTGTGGAGACAGCAGTGGCCGAAAGGAGGGTAAAACCGGCCAGGATGCTCTAAGCCAGTCAACCAGGAGCACAGAGGAAATAGCAAGGAACGGGTGCTGGGGTTCACCTGGATGTAATCTGCATATCACCATTTGGACTATGAAAACCCTCTGGGAACTCTAAATATCTGCTACTAAACAAATGTATACATCTGTGCATGTCTTGATTTCCTTATTTTGAGAGAGTCAGAGATGGCATGAGCGGGGCAGGGGCAGAGACAGAGGAAAAGAGAGGGAAAATCCCAAGCAGGCTCCACGCTGCCAGTGCAGAGTCCGACAGGCGGCTCGATCCCACAAACCCCTAAGGTTTCGTGACCTGAGCCGAAACCAAGAGTCGAACGCTTAACTGACTGAGCCACCCGGGTGCCCCCACATTTCCTCTTTCGGTAAATATCTGCCGAATACCTACTATATGCCAGGTCCTGGGCTAGATGCTGGCAACACAAAGGTAAGATGTGGCCGTGGCCTGGTTCGTAGGGAAGAGAGACACCAGTCACTAGAATACAGGGGGCAATTTAGAGCCAGAGGAAGCGGGGAAATGGCTCTCTCCCGGAGAGCCAGGCACGGCCCCATAGGATGTGACAGGTGACCTGGGATTCCACAGAGGAGAAAATGCTTAGAGTTCAGTCAGTCTTTTTTCTTATTCATGCCAGATGATTAATCCATATTCTCTCCAGAGAATATGCTCTCCATTTTTGTTGGAGTCCAAGAAAACAATGGCTAAAAGACAAATGAGAAGGCCAGGTAACGTTTACTGAGTGCTTCTTCAACGCTAAGTGTTTTATATGCATTTACCTCGAGCCACAGTCCTAGGGAACACTGTTATGATTTGCTCTTCAGAGACGAGGGAACTGAGATTTTGATAACTGGCCCAGGGTTACCTTGCTGTGAACTAGGGAAGCCTCATGCTGGCACAGAGCCTGGGGGTCCCACTACAGGCCAACACGATGTAGGTCTTCCTGCAGGCAGCTTTCCTCGTATCTGGGGTCACTGGATTTCTATACCTTAAGGTTCTCTGCTCTCCTTCGGGGTTACTCAGCTCTGACCTCGAGTTCACTGGGGATACACACGCTTGGTAAGGTTTTACCTATGGCTAAAACCTTCCGGGGCTCTTTGGAGAAGTTCCCTTCAGTTCCTCAACATCTTCAGGGGAGAGTTAGGAGCAAGAACACCGCCAGGGTGACCATGCCCATTCCTGCCTGTGCCTCCTATCTCTGGGGGACAAGGGGTGCTCTTCCTTAGTAGCTCCACACCTGTCATCCCATCACATTGAATAAAGCCCTGGCCTTCTTCTAGGGCTGGAGATGCAATGATGAATAGCGAAGAATCCTTGCTCTTGAAGGACACACAATCCTGTGAAGGGAAGTGCCGACTGCCACTTAGAGGCCACGCTGACCTTCACGCTCTAACTGTTATTATCACGGCGCTGTGGGAGCAGAGAGGGAGAGGCACTTAACTCTGCCCCAGAGGAGAAGGGAGACGTCTCCAAAGAAGGCAATATTAACTTTCCTTGAGCTACATCTCAAAGAACCAGTTGGAATTTTCCAAAAAGACAAAGTGGAGCGCAGCACTCCATTTCTCCACACCGTGGTCCCCATTAGCCACAGGGGCTATGTTCCAAGACCCCCAGCGGATGCCTGCGACCACGGGTAGTACCAAATCTAATAAATACTATGTTTTCCCTTATACATACACAACTATGACAAAGTACAATTTATAAATTAGGCACAGTAAGAAACTAACGATAATTAATGAAACAGAACAACTCTCACAATATTCTGCAATAAGAGTTATGTGAATGTGGTCTCACTCTCAAAATATTTTTTTGTACTGTACTCACCCTTCTTGTGATGATGTGAGATGATAAAATGCCTACGTGGTGACACGAGGTGAGGTGAATGATGTAGGTGGTGGGACGTAGCATTGGGCTACTGTTGACCTTTTACCTTCTGATAAAATGTCAGGAGGAGGATATTTTGCTTCCGGACCGCGGTTGACCGCGGGTAACTGAAACCGTGGAAAGCGAAGCCATGGATAAGGGGGGGGACTACTGTATAGGAGGAAATAGCCCTGCAAAGGGAGGAGTCAAGCAAGAGAAGGTCACCAAGGAAGCCGTTGGGGGTTTAGTATGACTGGCCCAGGAGGCAGCCCCTAGAAGAGTTTGGGGAAGTGCCAATGTGGTTGCCTTCCTCACCAGCTCGTTTCCAGAAGAAAAAGTTTGGTGATCTAGGCTCTCCCTGCTATCTTCAGCCACAATACTGAAGGCATCCCCTTTAGGTCATACAAATACTCCGCAGCTTCCTAATGCAACAAAACCACTGTGTCTGGAGGCCATTTTGGGTTTGTTTATATGGACAGAGATTCCTCCTTCTATCGCCATCTCCCATGCAGAAAATACAGCCCTACAAAGTGAGGAAGGAACTGGATATGTTAGAAAATGGGAAATGGGGCCCTGAAAAGTGAAGTTACTCCCCAAAGTCTCAAAGTGAGTCAGTGATTGGTCTGAAAAGCGAAGTAGAGCCTTGAGAATTGTCGTTTGGTTCAGCCAAAGTATGGGAAAAACAGAAGTCAACTAAACACTTAAACGACGTTAACAGATTAAAAAAAAAAAACAAACCTAGGGATGCAAAATCCATGAAATGTACTTTATACCTCGGAGATGTCGATGGAGAGGAAAACAAGGGGAGAAATTTCTTCAACCACGTCTTTCAGGAATGGCCTAGGCTCCACAGTTTACAGCCTCACCTATCGCAACAACACAAGCTGCCTTTCTCCTAGTCCAAGCCAGCAAAAATCCATTTCAGGCATCCAAAATCCTCATCCAAATGCTAATGATCCTGTCTTCCTGTGTGAAATTACATATACAATTGTATATCGATAATAAACTAGGAAGCAGCATGGTATGGTGAAAAGATGATGAGTTTTCTATGCAACTGCTTCTTGCTATGTGTTTTTGTACACATTCCTTAAATTAAAAAAAAAAAAATTTAACATTTCTTTCTTTCTGAGAGACAGAGCACGAGCAGGGGAGGGGCAGAGAGAGAGACACACACACAGAATCCGAAGCAGGCTCCAGGCTCTGCGCCGACAGGCTGACAGATGCAAGCCTGACACGGGGCTTGAACCCATGGACCACAAGATCATGACCTGAGCTGAAGTCGGACGCTTAACCGACGGAGCCACCCAGGCGGCCCTCCTTAAATTTTTTTTTAAGTTTATTTATTTTGAGAGAGAGAGAGAGATTGAGCACATGCGTGTGAGTCAGGGAGGGGCACAGAGTGAAGGAGAGAGAATTCCAAGCAGGCTCCAAACCCAGCATGAGCCTGGCATGGGGCTGGAACTCATGAACTTTGAGATCATGACCTGAGCTGAAATCAGGAGTCGGACACCTAACTGACTAAGCCAACTAGGCGCTCCTTAAATTTTCTGAGCCTCAGTTTCTTCATATGTAAAAAAGCGCTATTAGTAATGCAATTTACAGTGCTCACTCCATAGGGTTGTATTAGAATTAAATGAGACAGAGGATTTAAATTGTATACAACAGTGCTTAATGAAGGAAGGAAAGAAGAAAGCAAGGAAGAAATGAACGGGGAAATAAAAAAAAAGAAGTTTCACAAAATCATCTTGGGGAATAAACGCAATTTCCACCATAAATTGTATAAAGTATTATGTAGAGTCATCACCTAAAATCCACACTTAATTGTATGTATGTTACATGTAGGTCTGTGTGTATGTAAATCTATATTTCACATCTGTTTTCTACCTTCAAATGGTCTTAGTTTGGCTCGTTTTGGTTCTTTTAGCACATTTCTCATACAGAGTTCTTGAAGTCAGTTGCAAAAGGTATTGCAGAAGTGCTACCTGACATAACCAGAAGTCAACAGCATTGGTATTGGCTGATCTGAGGTTGAGTGGTCAAGGGGCTTAATCTTGCCTGAAATACTGACGGTGGAAAGTACCTTCTAACAGTTGAGGAAGTGTGGCCAGAGTGGGAAAATGTATAGCAATCTTAAGAAAAGCCTGACCACATCTCCATGAGTCACCAAAAGAAACGAGATCTATGAGTATCTGTGATGGGGACCGTCGGGCAATGTCTCCTTAATCGCAGGTGTCCAGGGGACGGATTCTGTGAGCTTGTGCCCTACTTCTGTCTGCTCTCCACTCCCTCATTCTCTAGGCATTTTCTCTATGATTGTTGGAGCTGGAAAAATACCAAGACAATACACAGCACACATTTGTATGTTCGCAATTACAACAGAAGCTTCTATTTATTCTTAACAATGTGACCTCATTTTCTATAGGCTCATTGGGGTCGTTGTTCTAGAATCTCTAATGACAAACTCATTCTCAAAAAAAAAAAAAAAAATGAGGACTAACAGATACATGGAGGCAGGAAATTTGTATTAATTTGACGGGCTATACATATCTTCAGTCTGTTGGAAGCCACAATTTGGTTGGCAAATATTTACCGATACCAATTTATACTGGGATATGTGATATATATCATTTCTTTTGTCAAAATTTTAAATCACCTTTAAGAAACTGTGAATATAAAATGGGAAAGAGGCAGGGTGTAAATCTTGGTTCTGGCACTTAACTGGCTCTGGGACTTTGGACTTAATCCTCCATGAGCCTCAGTTTGGTCATCTGTTATAAGAATATGACGATATCAACCTTATGCATCTTTTGTGTTGAAATGTAAGAGTAAATATATGTCAAGTGTTCAGCACAACGCCCAGCAAATGGCGAGGGCTCGGTCAGTCCACAGTGATGATGAGTGTCGTAGAGTGACTGTGCAGACAGACTGATGGCATGGGGAAATGGGAAAGGAAAATGACCCCAAGAACAGTTCTAGGAAACAGACAGTGCTTTCTCCTATTTTATAGATGAGGAAACTGAGACTTGCTCAGGCTCCACACTTAGTAAAAGACCAAAATACGAATCCAAATTTGCCTCCAAATTTGCTCTGTCTTCTGAATATCATACCTGTTTGTTTCATGCACAGAAATTACAGACAGTCAGACTCACAAACTTTAAAAAACTAAGATGATATACAATATTAAATACATTCTATATTGTATACTTTATATATGATCGGACAGATTAAGTATCCCAATTGCCTTTACTCTGTGGTCATAGGAAAGAAACAAAGGATCAAGGATATGCTGATGAAAAGACTTCATCTGAAAGACAACAAGGGAAGGGAAAAATCTGAAAAATTTCTCAAAGGTGACCATAA
Organism: Acinonyx jubatus; assembly: GCF_027475565.1. Taxonomy (NCBI): domain Eukaryota; kingdom Metazoa; phylum Chordata; class Mammalia; order Carnivora; family Felidae; genus Acinonyx; species Acinonyx jubatus. Next base: position 24,446,824 of record NC_069380.1, on the reverse strand, counting down.
TATTCTATCTTTCCAAAGGGATTTTTTTTAATGTTTACAAAGCATTGGAAATGACAGGGAAAGTTCATTTCACATTGTCAAGATGAAGAAGGGGGGCATAACAGCATAGGCGTTGCTCATTTTTTTTCTTACTTTCACTTTGCATGTATCGCCCAGATTTCTCCCCTAAGGACCCCCCACCCCCACCCAGTGAAAAAACGTGGGCTGATGACGTCAAGGAGGTGTAGAGGACCCACATTTTAAAATGTTACACCAGAGATGAACAAAGATGCAATTCTAATTCTAAATTTTGTGGGAGAAAAGGAAGAAGATGCAAATTTTATACACATACATTTGTGCACCTCTTCACTTCATATATTTGGGTACACAGCTTAGATAAATTTCGGTACGGACTACCCGACTGAGGGATCAACATGCAGGGTGTTGTTTAAATGCAAAGTAATTATTCCATTAATTCACTTCCCCCCTGAAAGTACAACCAGAGAAAAAAGGAAAACAAATTATCCGGAGATTGCAATTCACATGCATAATTAATTCGCCTGCAGAATTCGGTATCTTGGCTTTTCTGCCGGTGGAGAACATAATCTCTTTTCCATTTTAGCTCAGCCGCTCAGAAAGATGTGTGTGTGTGTGTGTGTGTGTGTGTGTGTCTGTGTGAGAGAGAGAGAGAGAGAGAGACAGAGAGAGAGACAGAGACAGAGACAGACAGAGACAGATAAAACAGATAAGGCAGAGAGCATCCACTGGCTACGTAACTGCTGCTGGACTAAAACACGAATCAATGCTGCAACCACAGGACTGTGGCTGTGCGAGTTCCTCAATTTAACATTGCAGCTTTTCCTTCCACCAGAAAAAAACCCAATGACCATATTTGAGAAAGAAGCCTCCTTGTAACTTATAAATGGGGCTGACACACAGGCGTGGCTCTGAAGTCGAGCAAAACTCATTTTAAGCCCCCAAGTGGGTCACCTTTTACGTCTCTTTTTCAACTCACAATTAAAACAATCTTGCATTCTTTCACAGTTTTTAGGGCACCTATGTTTGGCCACGACTGTACAATTAGAGATATGGGTGTTCCAGTGTAAATACTAAATTGTCTAATTTATTTGGGTCTATCAGTCACAACAGTCAAAAAGGTGAATAAAACTTGACTGAAAGTATTCTAACCTTTTAAGACTGAAAACTTTTCAAAGCTTTTGAGGATGGAAATCATAGTTTACGACCCATGCAGAGATCGATAAATTGGTAAAAACTAAATAGTCAAGTGCAGAGAGGTGCTGGGTAGATACTGATGGTGATGGTGATGAAGGAGAAGGAGAAGGAAAAGAAGAAAAGGAAGAGGAGGAATCTGTTTGATAAAAGCAATTGGAATACTGATCCATTTATTTGGGATAAATTATCATTATTTGAGCTCAACTCCAGAGCTTAAGTACAAATAAGCCCCATAGTCTGCTGCCTGTTTATTCCAGGAGAATATTATTTCTCCTGGAATTCAGCAGTTATATAAAAAACTGATTCAAATGTAGAAAATTAAAGTAATGAACCATCTGAATGGATTGGCTTTCTTCACATATGAAGATAACACCAGTAACTACCTCACAGGATCGTAGGGATGACTAAATATATCAGTATTGGTTAAAACACAAAAAATACTCAGTCCCGAGTGAGTAGTACATGAGTGTTAGCTATCATTATTAGGGTGGTAAATTGAAATTCTTTCTTCCCCGCTCTGCTGCTTTCTGTAGGTTACAAGATGAAGCGATGATGAAATTACTGGGAAGACTGATGTAATCACTGAAACTTGGCAAACCCAAAACAATGGGGACAGTCAATAGTTTAAGGAAATGGACTCAGAAGGGAACTGAGGAAAGCCACGGGAGATGCCATCTGGGCAGCCCTGTGTGTCTTCAGCAGCTGTAGGGAGATGCCCCTAAAAATGTGAACGTCTAATCTGGTGGCAACTTCTCAGAACTTCAAAATGAAAACAGCGTGAAACATGGACGCTTTTGATGTAAGTGCCTTGCCATCTGGCAAAACAGGGAAACTTGCAACTCTTGGAATCTGTTGACACTGGTTAGTTTGACATTTCGGTGGAGCTCTAATGCTAATGTTTATTATGCCCGCAGGGCTCAGTATGTAGATGGCATAGCATTATTTTGGTTGGTGGTTTCTGTGAGTTGGGAAACTAGCTGACAAAAAGCCCTAAAGAAACAATTAGACTAATATAAATAATGTTACTCTGCCACAAAATCTATTAATCATAAAGTCTGGTGCCTTTACAATCTTGCTTTATAAATTTTGACTCTTCGTTAATGGAATCTTATGAGCAAGTTTGTGAATTTTATTTCACCTAGACTGATATCAAAATGTGTTTGCCCTCTCTCCTCTATATATGGAGGGTCTTTATTCTACAAGTAATGAGGAGAAGTTGACTTGAGAACTTTCTAGAATAATCCAAAGTAACTAAGCAAAAGTTACTAATATCTGTTCTTAGGTTCTCTGTCATCAAAGAAGCCCATTATCAACTACAACAGTTTCAGTAAGTGTAGCTAAGTTTGAGGTCACTGACTGTGTTTAGGCCAAAATAATAAGATTGTAATTTTGTCTGTTTGCGATGGTCATTGGGAAATTTCCTAAATACGTTGCACTCAATGTCCATTCAGTGCTTTGAGGCTAAAATGAAGAATAGTGCTTTGGCAAAGAGGAAGCATGGTAGAATGCAAAATACCGTATGATTACTATATCTTCTTCCACAGCCATCACTGTGAGGAACTCAGTAAATAATAAGTTCATAAGTGAAATCAAAGAAAAGACTTCCATGCATCTCTAAGTAGCTGAGAGAAAATATGCGTGACAAATTTCCAATTCAATAAATATCATTAGTGCTGACCACGTGCTAGGAGAGCTAAGAAGGAGCTCAGGCTGTCAAACAAGGAACTGAAACTAAAGCAATTATGGTTACTGCTATACTTACTCTAAGATCAAAACGTTAAACAGACACACACACAGAAGAAACTGTTCGTGGGGCAAGGAAGATGGCCGAAGGGTTCCATAGGGAAGACTTCCAAAAGGACTCGTTTCTTGAAGTGAGTCTTGAAAACTGACTGTAAGTTTTACAAATAAGAAAGCAATCAGAGCCAACAGTTGGAACAAAAAGAAGTGAAAGCATGGAACTTTCTGGCGGCTTGTGGTCTTGTGCACCCAGAACATGGGCAAATGAGGGGGGGTGAGAGGATGGAGGGCAGCCAGAGCAGAAGGAAGTGACAAGAAATAAGGTTGGGGAAGTGGTTGAGGCAAGTTTGTGAAGGCGTACAATTCTTTGGTAAAATTATACATTAATTAAGAGAGGATACTTCTTCATTCTCTAAAAGAGGATTCTGCACTCATTACGTGAAACCCACAACGATATCTCTTACTTATAAAGACAAAAAAAGCTTCTGGGTTTATTGCAAATTTTTTTCTTCTCTCTTTCTCCCCCTCTTTCCTTTAAAATTATGAGCACCAAGGTCTCCTCAGTCAGCTTCAGAAATAAAAGCTTCTAATGATCTACATCTGGGAAAAAAATATGCTGGTGTGGAAGAACGGATCTAGAAGAGACAGATGCTTATAGAGAAGCAATATGGAGCTGGAAATCATGACTATCTAACATCCCTCGACCCCTCCAATAGCCCAGTGACAGTGGGCCAGTTGCTTCCACGGTGAGCCCCCCGCCTCATGTCTAAAGGCATTATGTGAGATAATGCATAAGGAGTGGCTACATGTTGTAAGTAGGTATAAATATTATTATATAATAATATTTTTATTACTTGTCTTGTTCTCTCTAAGTAGGTCATATTTGAATGGGACTTTACTTGTTGGCCTCCCTTCTTCACAGGGACCAGAAGAAGGTTTATAAATGGTATTAAAATACTGAAATTGTTTCCCAAATTACTGATTGTTTCAAGGCATACTTTGTAAGTTAAAGGAAATAAAATTTTAAATGTGACCAAGAAAAGCATCCTTCAGATAGCTAATGAAATGTCCCACCATAACAGTGCCTGATCAATGGGTAAGACCCAGAAGATTCTTCCCTGATGCTACTGGGGGTGAGCTAGACAGAAGAGAAATGGATATTTTATAGCGTATCGGGTTGACACTTTAACAGTCTAAACTTGATTTAAATCAAGAGACTTTTTTCTCTACTTTGAATTAACTTTTTCATATTCCATTTTATTTCCTTCCAAAGTAAGGAAAAGACTGACATACCTTCACACTCTAATTTATTTTGTTCCCATTAATATTTTTACTGGAAAGAAGATAGAGCATTTTTTTTAATTTGTTCTTTTCTGGGGTTCAGGTCCTCCTCCCCCAATTCCACATTTTTGCTAGTTTAAAACCACTCACGAGAGATGTGTAAAACATATTGATGCCCACATTTTGCAACTTTCAGAAATTCACATTTATAGGTAAATGGCTAATTCCATTCAAATTTGCCTGTGCAGATGGTTCTTTGAAATGTTTTATTTAATAGAAACCAATTATGATAAATTTATGTAAATTCAAAACTAAGACACGGCAAATAAACCAGCGTTGTTGACTGATAGGTTTTTTTTTTTTTTTTTTTTTTTTTGCCCTGGGGAACTAACTTGAAAAAATGAGTTGCTATCCTTGAATAAGAAAAATTGGGTTTTGATAAGTACCCTGATAAATTAAGCCATTTCCAGTCTGAATGGCTTTTATGCTTATCATCTGTCAATGGTTGTTAATACTGTTGGATAATGATAATTAAATGAATGCCGACGCTACAAGATTTAAAGTCTATGTTTCAACAGAGCTTCTGGAGTAAATATTCCATGTCGACTTTATCAGGATTTCTGATGTAGACAGAAGCCTTTCATCCAGAATTTAACGGCCATTTGTTTGGTCATCAGCCTAAGCAATAGTTCAAACAATTCTGCAAAAACAGTACAATTAAGCCACGCAAATTGCTTTTATTTTTAGAGAGTAAATGAAGAAAAGGCGCCTCCGATTCCTTGTGGTTATCAGACATACCCATTAAAACCACTGGCACCAAAATCACTCAAATAACCAGTAACACACTCAGCAACATATGACTCAAGACGTTAATACATCCACTCAAATGCTGTAAAGAAACTTTTTAGAAAAACAGAACCACCGGAGCTAAAATTAAACTACTCCCACCAGGCCAATGAGCAGCACAATCTAAATGATCAATACCCACTTTCCTGAAAACATTTTAAAGTAGATCAAATCACAGTAAATAGCATCCCCAAGATAAAGCAAGAGAAATAAATCAAAACATGGTTTGGTTTGAAAGGGGGAAAAAAAAAAGGGGGCACCTGGGTGGCTCATTTCGTTGGGCATCCAAATTTGGCTCAGGTCAAGGTCTCACTGCTCTTGAGTTCGAGCCCTGCGTCAGGCTCTGTGTTGACAGCTCAGAGCCTGGAGCCTGCTTCAGATTCTGTCTCCCTCTCTCTCTGCACCCACCCCCACTCATGCTCTCTGTCTCTCTCTCTCTCTCTCTCAAAAATGAACAAACATAAAAAAATAAAAATAAAGTAAAAGGGAAAAAAAGAATCCTGGTTTTGGGGGTGCTAACTGTGGATAACTAGAGAAGAAGCCACCCCACAGAACTGAGGGGTCCGACTCTGGACAGCCACAGGGGGTGGCTACAGCTTGGCTGGGCAGTTAAACGGTGACATGGTTCACAGAGGGCTCGGGTGACAGGTGCTCAGATCTCAGTCCCCTGAAGGCAAAACCCACAACCCACAGAAACAGAGCCGCCCAACCAGGAAAAACATCATAAGCACTTAGAAATGACAAAAAGACATTAAGAAATTTTACCTTGTTGAAAAACTGTCCTCAGTGGTACTGGCGTGTGACCAGAAACCCCCTTCTTTCTGATCTGCAGAACAACTTTGTCAAACCCGGGTACGCGGTCACAAGGCAGGAAGTGACTAGAGTGACAAATCATCAGGCAGGAAAGAAATAGATTTTGTCTTTATAAGGACATTTTACCTAACTTTTTTTTTTTTCTCGTGTCTCCTCCCCCACAAGAATCACCTGACAGAACAGGTCACACTGAAATTCAGAAACGTCTTACCACTTCCTTTTTATAAGCATTTTTCTCTTCCCTTCCCTTTCTTTCTTCTCTGTCTCCTAAGCTCTGGGCTACTTAAACCTGTCTGATTTCAGATAACAAGGCAAGGTCAGCCTGCCACCTTTACTACTTGCTCTGACCCCACTTGCAAATGCAAAGCCCAGGTGCCTGGCTACTCAGAGCAAAGACAAACAAGTGATTAGTTTTTAGTGAAGTAGCCAAGGGAGAAGGTGGAAATCCACCTGAAACAAACTAAAAGGGATTTCTTTGGGAAAGCTCCGCCCCGGCCGAAACCTAACCTCTCTCAAGTGTCCCTGAACACTGATCTTATTGGAGCAAACAAAACAAAATGGTCTCTTTAAGGGGAAGGGCCTGAAAAGAATGGCCACTATATTATTTACTCACTTGTATTTATAGAACATCTATGTGCTAGGGATCTCTTTAACCCAATTAAAGATTTCAATTATTTAGACGTTTCCTATAAAGAGCACCAGTGGATGACACAGGCAGCTGCTGTAGTTAAATAGGTAGCTGAATTCCTTCTTACTGACCAGATTTATTTTTTGAATGCACGGTTTATAATGTTAGCAAGTAATTAAAAAAAAAAAAAGGCTCTATTCTATGGGCAAACCCTGGATGCTTGTCTTGAGGGCAAATTCCCATTGTCCAAAGTAAGTGCTCGAGTGCTCATGGCCTCACAGAGGCTGTGAAGGTTGTGTAGTGCCCTGAGTAATGTTAACTAAGTATAATCTCCACATTTCCCCCAAACTGTGTATGGCTCCAGCGGTCAGCTACTGAGGAATGAAGATACACGGCAGTGCTTTAGTCTGACAGTGAGTTGACCATGCTTGATCATTCTACATGCTTCTGTAGTTGCTAGGAGCCTGGAATCCCCCCAGTGGGCACTCTGGTCGGGGAGCTGCTCTTATGCACCTTTTGCTTCTTTGAGGTCTCCTCTAGAAAGTTCCTGCTTCCAACCTCAAATGTTAAACCAAGCTGTTTCTAGTGTATCTACTTCATTGGCCAGTGATGGGGCAACTTCTTGGTCAGAACCACACAGAGGCCATCTTGAAGAAGAGGGTGGGCCGTAATGGGAAGAGATGGTGGAGATTCGGTCCATTTGAGAAGTGGCTAACCTCCAGAGAACTACCAGCCCTCCAGTGACTTCCAAGGAAGACTGGGAGGGCGAATCAGACCCTGTTTGCTCCGTTCCATCATTACTCCCAAGTAAGAGATTGCAGAGGGATTTCAAGAAGCAACTAAATTCCTCTGGGGCACCAAGGAAACACCTACGCACCACTGTGACAGTACCCGTCACGCTACAAAGCAGCTGGCGGTTCCTACTCTGGTGGGAATAATCACCATTCTGAGCCCCGCAGCAGGATTCTCTAGATAGTGTCCTGATGGTTTAAGGATGAAAAACATGTGAAACGTGGATCCCTCTAATCTGGTTCTACGTCCCAGGTTGGTCTGACGAATGGAATGAAAACACCCCCGCAGGAACATGTCAGAAAGGGAAGGAGAGACTCCTTTCGTTTACCTGGGAGGAGGAAAGGGGCAGCATCCTGTGTCTACCGGTGCCTGGTCATCGGAGACCTGAGGAATCTGTAAGGAAGAGCCATCTGTTAGGAGAAGGGGCGAAAGGGCTGTGAAACACCAAGGCAGGTGTAGATGTGGGGCAGGGCGGACGCGTGAGGACGGTGAATCACATACGGTTATGACTGGCAGTCAGAAGAAGGATTTAGGGTTCCAGACAGCATCTAGATTCTAGAAGATGAAAGCCATTGAATTGTGCCGCTTAACCAGCGGGGCGAGGGAAGCGTCTTCTCTAGCAGGAGCTCAACTTGGGCTCCACCTTGGCCGCCCACCAGCACCTCACCCACATCCTGGACTACTCCCTCCAGAGTAATCTCTTTATCTGCCTCCCAGGGGCGTGTGTACCCAGATACAGGCAGCTGTTTAGACGCGACATCCAGGCTTCTTCAGAGGGCAGGATTTTATCACTGTCCGTGTTGAGAATTGCTGGGGCATCATGGCCAACATGCATAAAACGGGACTTTCCGTTTTATTACTATTTCTCTGTTCTCTACAGGCCACGCGCTTCGGGTGGCCCACACCCAGAGAGGACCCGTCCCACCCGCCACCCTCCACAATGCCACGTCTGCCACTTCTTGGCTGGCCCATGCTTTGCCTTCTCTCTACCCCTACTACCCTCCCCTACTCCTCCCCCCTCCCCGCCCCCCCCCCCAGCCCTGGGCTGCTCAGAAACCTGCAGCCTCAGTCTCTAATTCCACATCAGCCGCTATTCTCCTGCCATTGTGTGCTGCTGAAGTCACAGAAACACAGACTTAGAAGGCTATGAATTCAAGCTGCCTGCCTTCAAATTCCTTCTCAGAAATACTTTTGCTCGGTTGAATTAGCTTCCTGAGAGCAGGCAGTTCCCAACCTGGGGTCCCTGGACCTCGAAAATTATTATGCAAAATTTTGTGTGTATGTTCTTTTTTTTTCCTGGGTTCATCGTATTCTTTACTGTAATATTAAAGAGATCACAGGAGGTGCCTGGGTGGCTCAGTCAGTTGAGCGTCTGACTTCGGCTCACGTCATGATCTGGTGATTCGTGAGTTCAAGCCCCACATCGGGCTCTCTTCTGTGGGTGTGGAGCCTGCTTCAGATCCTCTGTCCCCCTCTCTCTCTGCTCCTCCCCTGCTCGTGTGCTCTTTCAAAAATGAACATTAAAAAAAAAAACAGATCACAGACCCCAAAAGTTAGGCATTTATTCCAAATTCTCTCCTCTTGCCTCGATCTCCCACTCCAGACTCCAGCATCCTCTCCCACCCCTTATTTACTGAGATGATTCAAGTCATCTGGCCTGAGCTTCCTCATCTAGCCTCCTCTGCTCTTACAAGATCCACTTTTTCCATCTCTTTCCATCTTTAAAGGAACAGGTGTCCTTCCATCTTCTCAAGGTCCATACTTCCTCATTTTAGTCTTAACCTTCTATCTTCTGCTGACTTAAATACCTTGCTCCACCAATGACTGCACACTTTTCTGGCATCTTTAATCTCTTGTGCTCCCTTCACTTGCTTTCACACACTGTGGGGCCGGTACAAAGGGAAGAAGACGGTTGCATCACTCCATGGCCATGTTTGATGGGTAGGGAATGAAAGGAAATAAGATGCGCACAATCCCTGCCTTTCCAGAATGCCCACTGTAGTTAAGGACGCAGACAAGTGAAAAGGCGAGTGGTACCCAGAACCATGAGATGAAAAGCACAATGCCTGTGGGAACACACAGCACTAATCCAGACTTGGGGTCTGGGAGGTGTGCAGAGGGAGCAGAGAGCATGGTTAAGAGTAAAGATGCTGGGCTACTTGTCTGTTGTCAACCCTCAGCTCTACAGTTGTACTAGTCATGTGACCTGGGGCAGATGACTTCATTTCACTGGCCTCGGTTTCATCATCTAGAAAATAGGCAGAAGAATAGTGTGAGGGTTGGGTTACATGGAGAGATATAGAGAACACATTAGAGTGCCTGGCACATGGTAAGTGACATATAAGCATTAACTAGTCTTTTAATATCTGTACCAGTCTCCGGACTAGACTCTGCACGTACATTGTTTCATTTCTTCCTCACAATAGCTCTATGAATTGGGAATTATTTTGTGTTTTTTTCCTTCAAAAAACCCTTTTTTACTATAGTGTTCTTTTTAAAAAAATTTTTTTTAACATTTATTCATTTTTGAGAGACAGAGCATGAGTGGGGGAGGGGCCGAGAGAGAGGGAGACACAGAATCCGAGGCAGTCTCCAGGCTCCGAGCTGTCTGTCCGCACAGAGCCCGATGCGGGCTTGAACCCACAAACTATGCAATCATGACCCGAGCCAAAGTCGGCCGCTTAACCGACTGAGCCACCCAGGCGCCCCTAGTATAGTTTTCAATTCTTCATGACTTCCATGGAATTCTGCACTGCCATCTTTCCTGTGAGACCTTTCAGGACCTCCCCCTAAAGCAGGTAGACTACGCTTCCCTCCTAGCCAGGCTTATTTCATTGACTTGCTTGGAACGGAGCAGTGGAAAGTTAACAGACAAGACACAAGCAGAGGTCTTGAATATACATCCATGATCTGACATGGTCTCCTTCACGTCTGACATTTACCACGAAGGAAACACACCCTTGTTTCAGGGGAGTGACGAGATGCTTGGGACCAACCTGAATCCAACCCACAACACGGGCCAAATCTAGCTGACCCACATTCCGACGCAGAGCCACCCCGGCTGACCCAAAAACCTAGGTGTGTTGTAAACAGGTGAGACTCGGGAGTCGTTCGCTAAGTAGGGTTGTCACGGAGACACGTGACTAGCAGTGCCCCCTTCCCCCCCCCCCCCCCCCCCAAGCAACTATTCACAACTCTGCTGCTACCACAATTTCCAATCATCCTTACTCTGGTCTGTTTTCTACAGTTAACACCTTCTAGCATGCAGTATGTTAACATTAAGTTTACTGTCTCCTCCCAAACCCACGCTCAGCTTTGGGCAGATGTTTATTGGATTTTTTCTCAGCCATATGCCTGGCTCGTGGAGCAGTACCACCGCTCAGTTAGGAAATGGGATGTATGGGTGAAAGCTTATTGTCACTTTGCTTGATAGCAAAAATATAAAGGAAGCAGCAGAGGGAATGTATAAATTGGGGTTCCATGTAATATGTGGCAGTTATAATGAGTGGACTAGAACTAGATCGCCTAAGCAAGAATAAATCTTAAGAATATAAACTTGGAAGAAAAGCAAACGTTGCAGAATACTGCTAATATTCATACGCATTTTACCCAACTGTTATAGTGTGATTTGTGGATGTGTGTGTGTTTATAATAAAAACATGTCTAAGCAATGGTAAATGCCAATTTAGGAGCACAGTTACCTCCGGCAAGTTAGGGAGGGAGTGGGATCAAGGAGGGTGGACAGGAGAATTCAACTATGTCTGTAGCAAAATGTTCAGATGTGGCAAAAAAAAAAAAAAAAAAAAAGAAAGTATTGGATACATGAGTGTTGGCTCTAATATTCTCTTTTGTAATGTTTTAAATATTCTTCACTTAAGTTTTAAAAATTTTAATTTCATGATTCATAATATATTCACACAGCTTAAAATTTAAAAAGATGCACTAAGATATACGGTAAAAATTTTGTCTTCCTTCTCTGGCCCCTGGTAACTCATTTCCTCTTCAATTTTTAAATAATGGCTTCATTGAGCTATGGCTGAAATTAAAATTCACCTTCTAAAATTGAAATTCAGTGTTTTTTGGTATACTAACAGAGTGGAGCAACCAACCATCACCCTAGATTATTCTGGAACATTCTCATTACCCCCAAAAGGAACCCAACATGTACCTATCGGCAGTTACTCCCCATTTACCCCCACCGCTCGAACCACCAACCACTAATTTACTTTTTGTCTCTGTAGGTTCGCTTCTGGACATTTCATATAAATGGAATTATAGGCTACATGGTCTTTAATGAATAGTTTCTTTTACTTTGCAGCATGTGTTCAAAGCTCATCTGTTGTAAGATATATCATGTATCGGCACTTCATTCCTTTTTAAAAAATGTTTATTTGTTTGTTTATATTGAGAGGCTGAGAGAGAGAGAAACTCACAAATCATAAGATCGTGACCTGAACTGAAATACAGTCAGATGCTTAACCTACTGAGCCACCCAGGTGCCCCAGTACCTTACTCCTTTCTATAGATGAATAATATCCCAGTGTACAGATATACCATATTTTATTTATCCATTCATTAGTTGATAGACATTTGAGTTGTTTCCACTTTTTGGATACATGAACAATGTGGCTATGAACATTTATGTACGTGTTTTTGTTTACGGACATATGTTTGCCTTAATATTTTAATCAGTATAGTTGACCCTTGAACACCATTGGGGTTAGGAACACTGCCCCCGCCCCCCAAGGTTGAAAATCCATGTGTAACTTTTGATTCCCCCAAAACTTAATTACTAACAGCCTACTGTTGACCAATAACTAATGACTGATAACATAAACTGCTAGTTAACACACATTTTGTATCTTATATGTATCGTATACTATATTCTTACAGTAAAGTAAGCTAGAGAAAAGAAAATTATTATAGAAATCACGAGGAAGGGGAAAGACATCTGCAGTATAGTACTGTATTTTTAAAAATCCACATACAAGTAGAGCCATGCAGTTCAAACCCATGTTGCCCAAAGGTCAACCACATACGGTTTTGAAGTCACTGGGGCACCTGGGTGGCTCAGGTGGTTAAGTGTCCCACTTCGCTCAGGTCATGATCTCAAGTTCATGAGTTCTAGTCCCATGCTGGGCTCTGTGCTGACAGCTCAGAGCCTGGAGCCTGCTTCAAATTGTGTGTCTCACTCTCTCTCTGCCCCTCACCCTCTCTCTCTCTCTCTCTCTCTCTCAAAAATAAAAACATTTTTTAAAAATTAAAAAAAAAGAAATCAAACATTACCTTTGGGTTTATGAAGAAACACCAGTCTCCTGACACACTCCTTCTTTACCTCCAATTTCCATTCCCCAGAAACAATGATTTTCAACAGTCTATTTCTTCTGCTACTCCTTATTTCTTTTAAATTTTGTGTTTTTTTAAATTTATCTTAAGTTTACTTATTTTGAGAGGGAGAGAGAGAGAGAGGGGAGAGAGCAAATCCCAAGCAGGCTCCACAGTGTCCGCGCAGAGCCCAATGCAGGGCTCGAACTTGCTACTCCCTATTTCTAAGATGCTATGTTCATGCTGGGTCTGGATGTCCATGTTCAGTTTTTGGGTTTTTTTGTTTGTTTGTTTGTTTGTTTTTACATCTTACATGGGAGACGGAGATTTGACCCTCTCACTTCCCCCAGTGTGTAGACACAAGCTCCCCCACCATCCTCTAACACAGGCATAACACCTCTTAGTGAAATCAACATTCCGTGTTGACAATGACCACATAAATATTCACAGCTCAGTTATGTCGGGCACAATGTTTACATCTCCCTTTTGTTTCTACCCTTCTTCCTAGGGTCCTTTGTCCTCCTCTCTGGTCCTGCTGCCCAGCTGCCATCCAGAAGCTTCCCTCTGCCATCATCCCGGGATTCCCCTTCTTCCCCCTCTGGGTTGAAGCTCCTGTTTCTCTGCACCTTCCATTTCTCCATCTCCTTCCTTGTTTTGCTAAGCACATCCTCTAGTAGATTCCTGAGAAAGATGGCATGGGACATAAATTTCTCGAGACTTTCTTTTTTAAAAATTTTTTTTAACGTTTATTTATTTTTGACAGAGAGAGAGTGAGAGAGCGAGAGCTTGAGCAGAGGAGGGGCAGAGAGAGAGGGAGACCCAGAATTCGAAGCAGGCTCCAGGCTCTGAGCTGTCAGCACAGAGCCCCACGCAGGGCTCGAACTCACAGACCGCGAGATCATGACCTGAGCTGAAGTGGGTCGCTCAACCAACTGAGCCACCCAGGCACCCCTCTCGAGATGTTTTATAGCTGGAAATATGTATAGTCTAGTCTCATTCTTGGAAGTCCACACTGGAAATCATTTTTTGTCAAAGTTCTGGAGGGATTGTTTCAGTGTCTGATACTATCCTGATGTATGATCCCTTATGTGTCATTTTTTTTCTTCCTGGAAATACTTAGGATTTTTATTTTGTGCCAGGCATTCTGAAATGTTATGATATGCCTTACAGTGGATATGTTTTCATCCACTGTGTGCTAGGGATTCTGTGATCACTTAATCTGGAAAATTCAAATATTTCAGTTCTGGAGAGTTCTCTCTCTTTCTCTCTCATTTCCTCTGTTTTCTGTGTTCTCTTTCATTGGGATTGGATTTGATTGTTGGGCTACCTGGCTTGACCTTCTAATTTTATTTTTCCTTCTGTTTTCTGTATCTTGGCTTGCTTGCTTAGTTAGTTAGTTAGTTAGTTAGTTAGGAGAGAGAGAGAGTGCGAGCAGGGGAGGGACAGAGAGAGGGGGAGACACAGAATCCGAAGCAGGCTCCAGGCTCTGAGCATCAGCACAGAGCCTGGTGCAGGGCTTGAACTCATGAACAGCGAGATCATGACCTGAGCCAAAGTTGGACGCTTAATCGACTGAGCCACCCAGGCGCCCTTGTCATTTGGCCTATTTCTACTGTCACGGAAGTATGTCAACTTTTTCTTCAAGATTTCCATTGAACATTTCCTTTCCTTCTTCTTTTTAATAGCCAAAGCCTCCTTCTTTTTCTCTGAATACTCCTTTTTAACATATAATAGCAATGTGGGGGGGGGGGGAGGTCAGGACAGAGTGAGGACGGTCTTACTGCTCCTCGTATAACCTGTCTACCAATCCTCATGTTTTCCAGCTCCGTCTTGCACAACAACCTTCAAAAGTATGTGGTGCCTCAGAGTTTTGAGCTTTGCTGAGTCCATGGTGGCATTTGAGTTGTTTCTTCTTGGTGTCTCTCATTCCAGGCTTGGGGGCCAGCTGCTGTGTGTGCTTAAGCACTTTCTGCAATTCATCTATTCTATGGCCTCCAACATTCTGCTCACATCTCTTATCGACTATTACCTCATTTGGGCTCTCCTACTAGACTGGAAAGCCCATGAAACCAAGGGCTGTGCATGTTTTGTTAGCTTCTAAACACTCTATCTGGCATTTCAACAATATTTGTTGAATAAAATGAATGCAGAGGACTCTGCTGACTGGAAGGAGATAGAAAGGAAAGGCAGAAATGTACTTTGGCCACAAAGGAATGTCGTGGGGGAGCTAAGTACTCCTGCTGTGATGAGTGCAAAGGTGTAGCTTCGGAAGGGGGGTGGGGTGCCAAGAAAGAGAAAAGGCTGCGGAATCCAGCAGAGACCAGATCGTGGTGGGTCTTTCAAGCTGTGTTAGGGAGTTTGGTCTTTACTCTGAAAAGAATGGGGAACTATTTTAAAGTCTGTACTAGTTTCCTAGGGCAGCTGTAACAAAGTACCACAAATTGGGTGGTTTACCCATGGCTCTTCCAGTTTTTGGTGGTCTGCTGACAATTCTTTCTGATAGAGGCATCCCCCAGATATCTGTGGTAGCACATTTCCCCTTTTTATAAGGAGACGGCCATCCCGGATTAAAACCTACCCTTCTGACCTCATCTTGATGTCATCTTCTACAAATACCCTATATCCAAATAAGGTCACATTCATAGGCACTTGTGGTTAGGACTTCAATATCTTTAGGGGAGGACACAATTCTTAACAGGAAGTGACACCTTATACCCTTACTACTGTCTCTTAGAAAAACCTCCCCACCTCCAACGAGAAAGAGTGGGCGTGGAGAGGATAAAGATCAGACCATTCCAGAGACCTGTGGCTTCAGGTGGGTGGAAGGCGAGGGCACACAGTGGTGGGACAAAGACAGGTGGGCAGATGCAAGGGACACTTGGTGGCTTGGTAAACAGAAAGGACAAGAAGGAACTGATTGAATACAGAGGAAGAAAGAGACTGAACAGACGAAAAAAAGCAGTCAAGGATGACCCCATCTCTTAACTCCCACACTGTCTTTACTGGGCTGCTCATCTCACCCCTCTTCTAAAACTGATCTAAAGGACTTTACGTAGCGTTAATGTGTTTGCTGTTAATGTCCTGTCTTTAAGTGACATTTGATGCGTTAAGCATCTTCTCCACGAACGATTATTTACACATAATTGCAAAACGAGCAATTCTATTTTGAAATCCCGCTGTCATTGCAAATATCTAAAGCTCAACTCCTTCTTCCTCTGACAAAGAAGCTCCCGGGCACCCCGTCCTTAGTTCAGCCAGGAGTGCATCACTGACCCCGGGCGGTCCAGAGTACTTTTTGACTCCTCCTTTTTCCTGTGGCCAAAGTTGCATTTATTTTTCCCTGATAGTCTTTCCCAATTTTGTGCTTTCTATGCCTCTTCTACCATATACCCTTACTACCATAGCCCTGGGCTTCGGGTCAACTTCCTGATTCACTACTTCCCACCTCACCGACCCTTAATACATCCTGCACATCACCACCATACTCCTCTTCATCAAGCTACACCTCCCTCCCCTCATTCTCCTGCTCATTAATCATCGGAGATCACCCACCACTTGCAGGATAATGTCTAAATGCTGCCTCGATCTATCTTTCAGTCCTCGTACTGACGGCATAAGCCCTCTGGTGCTCCCGAGCAGGTCTGTTAGCCATCTGACAAAACTGGAACATTTCTCATACGCCTATCAGATTCCTGCGCACTCTCCTTGCCTGCTCCTTCACTCCCCATTTCTATAAATCTGAATCATTCTCCCGGTCCCAAGAACGAGACTGGCTACGTCATTTGTGGGCCCCGGTACAACACAAAAACGTGGGGCTCTAGGTTCAAAAATGATCAAGGATGTTTAGACGCGGACGACAGAACATTAAGCCAAGGGTGGAGCCCTTCTGAGCAGAGGGCCCTGTGTGACACGCGTCACAGGTCCACAAAGCAGTCCCTGCTCCTTGACCACCAATTTACCTTTTGTTCTCTTCCTAGCACCTACAGTACTTGTCTGTAAGTCATCCTTGACATTTACTGCACGCGACCTTTCTTGGTCCATTAAGCTCCGTGTCTGTATTGTCCATTAACCTCCGTGTCTATCTGCATGTCCGTATGTGTTTGTAACATCTTGATTCATTCATCAAGCTCTTAGGAGGAACATCCTCCGTGCCAGGCCCTTAGGAGACAACACCAGAAGGCTCCTCTCACACGCTCAAGGATTTCACAATATGGAAGGTTACTAAATATCCCAACAATTATAACGCCCTTTGATCAACACGGTGAGAGACAGATGCCCAAGGTACCAGTGACATGATGGGGGTGGCGTGGCGGGCAGGAAGGCATTTTAAAAGATGTGGAGCTGGGCCCCCAAGAGTCTATGGAAGCTGGCCAGGAGAAGCAGGAGAGAGAGAGTGATGAAGGGCATTTCAGAGGGACCAGCACATACATACAGTGTGGGACTGTTACGTGCCTCACCCGGCCAAAACGTCAGCTTCTGGAGTACAGGAATTGCACCCTCACCTAGCACCTAATCCAATTCATTGCTCATAGTACAAATGCAATAAATATTGGATGAGCTGAGAAGGCAAATTGATTCCATAAACAATGTGGGACTGAAAAGTTAAACTAAAGAACAAAAGGATAAATTTTCCATACATATCTAAAATTTACAAAGCATGAGAGGTCTTCCGGAGAATTTATATATATGCAGCTGCCATTTAAAGACTGATTTTACATCTGGCTAGTGCTAATTTTACTACCCCTTTCTGATAACAGTACAACAAAAGCTAATTATAGCTATTATTGCCAGGTAGAGTATAAACGGAAGAGTGCTGTTCACAGCTGCGAATTTTATTTTCATAAAATGTCAAGTGCTATAAAATGTTAGCTCTGCAATATTTTTAAGTATTAAAAAGTTAAATCTAGCAAACGATGCAGGCTCTGACCATTTCCAAGGTAGAGAATTTGCGTAACTTGAGTTTATAACAACTCCATAGATACTCACTGGCATTTTACAACCCATTTGCACTAACAGAGTCATTAAAACAGATGCGGGCCGAAGTGAATGTAGGCCACTTACCTTCAGCTTCCCATGCTGGAAATACAGTATTTCCTCAACTTTTGTGAACACATATGTTGCTGTTGCTGAGACAATATTTGATATCCTTCCAACCACCAAGAATACAAATACATGGACCGAGATTTTAAAATAAGCACATAGAAAACAATACAAGAAAAAGGGTGTGTGCATCAAGTCTTAAGATGCAAAGTCATGAGACTTTTAACAATGCAAAGCTAAAAATAAAAATGAAAAAGCTACTAAGAAAAATATTTGGGGAACATGGTGTGCAGGAAAAGCAAAAGACCTGAAATTAGAAATCTTAGAGATAACTCCCGATTCCAGCATATGCACCAGATCTTGGGTAAGGAGTTTCCCCTTTACTCAGCTGAACTTAGAGGTAAATTGGAGACACTCCTACCTATGTCACAGGGTTACCCTGAAGAATAAAGGAGATTATTCCTAGCACAGCTAACACAGTGGTCCTAGCTAGTGCCAAATTTTAGCTGAATCTGAGTTGGTTACTTGAGGTCTACATAAAATACCTAAACATTTCGTTACGCCAAGTCCGATTCATTCATTCATTCATTCATTCATTCATTCATTCAATCTTTTCTTTAAAATTCAACTGGAATTTATTGTGCATTTACTAGTGCCCTGTGCTGAGGGCCTTAACACATCACCTTTAAGACTTCCAGCAACCCCATGATATAAGTGGCATCTATTTCCATCCGAAGGTAAGGACACTGAGGCCCAGATGAAAAGTTGTTGTTTTTACTGTGTATCTGCAGCAGCAAAATGAAAATATTTCTGGTCAAGTTCTCCATTCCTTAAATAGGAATATGAATCAGCTGCTAATTCTTTGCAGAGTCAGCCAAAACATAGTCAGTGCAGCTTCAGTCGGTTCATATGACACAGCTTCCTTATTTCAATCACTCCTTTATTAAACAAGCATTTACTTCATGGGTCTCATGAAGAATTTATTGTGTAGAAGACACAAAACAAACAAAGGTACAGAGGATCAGAGGAAACATACGCAGTAGAGAGGAAAACAATGAAATAGATTAGTCTGGTGGCAGAGAAATGGAATGGAGCGGGCAGTGACTGGAAGTAAGGAGAAGGGTAGGAGGCCATGGCCACTAGGTACTAGGTACCTAAGTACTAGGTACCTGGGTACTAGGTACTACCTCATACTAACGTATGAGGCAGGAACTGTCAGCCTGGGATCGTGGCAGTGAGCAACAGAAGCAAGAGGCACACAGACTATCTCTGAGACTACGTGTAGAGGATAAACGAGATGAATGAGTCAAGGATGACTGAGGTCAATTAGCTAAGGAACTGAGGAGAGAGTGATAATGTCCTGGATAGATATGTGACATTTCAGGGAGGCAAGAAGGAAATCCATTGGATCACAATGACATTAAGGCAATACTGAAAATGCTCAGGAGAGCCCACTGGTGCAAAATGCAAGCCACGTCACTGAGGCTGGGGGGCTAGGTCAAGGCGGAAGACAGATTTGCGCCTCATCAGCATGGAGGTCATCAAAACCATGCAACAAGGTGAGCTCTCTAGAAGGAAGCACGTAGGAGCAAATCAGCAGAAGTTGAAGGACTGACATCTAACATCAAGGGAGGGAGAGAGAAGAAAGGGCAAATTTTGATCAATTTTTGGCATGTAATGGAATATACTAATATTATATTAGATTTCAGATTATTTTAGATTGTATTAGACAATAAAGGACATTTTATTTTTGTTTTTCTGTCCCAATAAAGGTTAAGTGTCAACAAAGGAAGAGGCATGTGCACTGCACTTTAAATTCTGTCCATTTTGAGAAGCTTCCTATTCAGGGAAAGGAAATGGCTCAGAATGAAGTCTCTTAGACCGAACAAGAAGATTAACAATCCATTTCCATTTCCAATAATGTGTAAGATCTGCTTCCATCGGCGAGACCCTGGAAGTGCCATGAAAATCTCAAAACTTGTTTTTGCCTGCAGTGACCACAATGTCCAAGTTCATTCACTATTTTCCTCAGTCAGCCTACTTTTGGCGGGACATTGAGTATACAGCGGTGGATTAGATAGACACATTCTCTGTCCCATAGACTGCAGAGCCGAAATCCTGACAACTGGCATCCTTCCTTCTTGCTTCCAATCCAAAGTAAACAGGATTGGACCTCAGTGACATTAAATGAGTTCTACTTGCTTTTCCCATTGTCCTTTGGCTACGAACATTTTACAGATGAAGGCTGAGTGTTTGCTAACCAGCAGATGGAGGTCTTCTTTTAGATGGACTATTTTAGATGTGACTGTTATACGTGCCCGAGTGGTCACACATTTTAACCTCAGTAGTTGAGTGGCCCTCTCCAGCGGGCTCTGTCTGCTGTCTACACAGTGAAGGTTTTGGCCTTCAGAGGCCCCCTAGTCTTTTACAAACTCCAGCCAGAGGAATGAGAACATGGGAAGAAGGGGCCTCTGTCATCTCATCTCCCTCCTCACTGTCCTTTCCTCTTTAAATCCGCAGAAATGAAGGGTAAATGGAAGATGAACAAAAAATATGTATTTTTGTTTAATTAAGAATTTTAAAAAAGCCCCTGAATGAAGGAAGCATGAACTCTCCCAAACTGCTGGTGGGAGCAGATTTACTGGAGCTACTGAGTTTATAGACTTTTCGTTTTGTTAAGTGTTCAGGACAGAAGACAAAGCTTCAGAATAAGTGGGCCAATTCGGCCAACCCTAGCAGGTGGCTCTGCTGGGCGCACAGGGTTGTCTTCATCTCTAAGTCATTTCCCTGCCTGTGGTATGAGTCACTGTCAAACACCCACAAGGACCGTGCAGGTAGTTAAACTGGGTGACACGGGCTGAGTATAAGTGGCAGAAACTGACACGCACTGGAAAACGTACGTCTTGCCCAAAGGTAGTAGCACAACGAATGCCAGTTGGATTGCACAGGAGAAACCAGAAGTCTAGATTTTTATGTGAGATCATCTAATTTTTAAAATATTGTCAAGGAGTTAAAAAAAAAAATTAAATGTCCTGTCACTAATTTGCAGTCTCTGGTCTACAGAGTTCGTTATGCTTGTAGAGAACACGGAAGGCATTTGCAGATTTACAAACATCATTAACCTTATCATGTGTAACCAGGGCAAAAGACTCAAGAACACTGAGATAACCTGACAGCAGAGGCACCCATTTATAATCAAAAGACTTAGTAATGGTGGTAACATAGTGACTACCACTGTACATATGGGGTGAGTGGTTTGACAGTTAAAAATGACACTGAAAGATGAGAACGAATCACGCAAAATGTTGACACGAGCTTGACCTGTTATCCTCATTGTTGTTATCCTCATCAGCTGGAATGAGGGGAAAATCTTCGGTGTTACATGTAAATACTGGGTGCCTGAGGTCAGTCCGAAGAAGGCTCAGAATCTGAGCAATTAACATACTGTGGCAAACTGCTTCTAAAAGTTGTTGCCGGGCATGGAACCATTCCATGGGTTCAAAGCCCATTTCACCAAAATTTGAGGCTCCAGTGCAACTTCATGCATCCACCCATTCATTCATTCAACAAATACTTACTGAGCACTTACTATGAGCCAGGTACGATCAGAGGCACTGGAGATACAGTCGTGCATGAATCACACAAAAGTTCCTGACCTGCTGGAGTCCACATTCTAACTGTCTACATACATAGAACAAAGTATGTGATATATTAGCGATAAATCTTAGGAAGAAAAAATCAGGGAAAGGGAATAGTTGTGTGTGTCCTTCTGGGGAGAGAATTTTGAGTTGAAACGTGAGGGAAATGGGTGCTGACAGCGAGAAGGAGAAGTGGAGTAAGCCCTGCAGATTCCGGAGGAAGAAGATTCCAGACAGAAGCAACAGGGGCAAAGGCCTTGAGGGAAAGGGGCATCTGCCGTTTGCAAGGCCCACGTGATGAGGCATAGATGGAGGGGTAGAGTAGCCGCAGATGAGGTCAGAGGGGCCTGACTGCACGGGGTGTTGGCTTTCACAAGAAGTGGCATAAGAAGCCATCGTAGGGAAGGAAGTCTCCTGACTAAACCAAGGGAGAGAAAGCCGGGTACAGTAAGACCAGCGGGGGCTGCTGCAGTAATCCAGGAGAGACGGTGCTGGCTTGGACTAAGCCCTTAGCAGTGGAGATGGCAAGAAGTCATCAGATTCTGTGTATGTTTTGCCAGTAGAGCTGAAACAAGTTCCTGACAGATTCCGTGCAGCATATAAGAAAGTGAAGAGTCGAGGATGAATTTGAGGCCTTGAGCCTGAGCCATTGGGAAGATGACATTTCCATTGATGTGGAAAGACTAGAGGAGAGTCAGCTTGGGGCTGGAGAACAGCACAGGCTCAGTTTTAGACCAGTCGTATACGAGGGACCCAGTTAGGAGATCTGCTCAGGCAGTGGGCTGTAGGGTCCAGAGGCCCACACTGCAGTCACTGCCATATAGACGGTATTTCAAGCTCTGAGACTGGACGAGATCACCTAGAGAATACAGATAAGGAAGAGAAGAGGTCCACGCTCTGAGCTTTGAGGCGCTCCAACACAAAAGGTTGGAAAAATGAAGAGGGACCAGCAAAGTCTACTAAGAAGGAACACTCAGAGAGACAGGAAATGAATCAGGTGACCGTAATGAGCTGGAGGCCTGGTAAAGATAAATCTCAAGTTAGGGAGTGGGATCAGTCTCTGAAAGGCTGCTGTTAGTTATATAAGATAAGGATAGAGGACTGACCACTGGGCACAGAAATACGGAGGCCATTAGTAATCACACAAGAAGAGTTTGGTGGAGAGGAGGGGCCAAAGTCCCATTGGAGTACTTTCCCAAAAGAATGGGAGAGAAGAAATTGGAGACAGAAACTATACACAAACTTCAAAAGTTTTACTGTAAAAGGAAGAAAAGAAAGGTTGTGGAAGCTGGCTCAAGGGGGGAAGTGGGCCCAAGTGTCTTTTTTTAAGATGGGAGAAGTTAACAGTAAGTTTCTATGATTCTAGGGATTACCCATCAAAGAGAGGGGGAGGGGAATAATGCAAGAGACAGAGGGACGGTCTGCTGGAGCAAATTTCTTGAATAGGTAAGAAAGGATGAGCTCTAGTAAACAAGTGAAGGGCTAGACTCCTTCCAGAGCCCATCCACAAAGACAGGAGACAAAGCAGAATAGATAGTCCCAGGCGCCGGGCGGTGGGCCTGCACAAATTTTTCTGACTGCCTTTACTTCCACAATGAATGAGTTTGGGGAAGGAGCTATGGAAGGGTTGTACAGAAAGGAGAGGGTACAAAAGGGCTGACTAGGAGTTCGGAAGCGGATGCTTTAGGGGCATATTGGTAAGCCGCCTGAGCAACATTCAAGGCTAGTGATGACACTTTAAAAATAGTTTTCTCTTAATGACTTAACGTTTCCTTTTGAAATCATTCCAGAATTACAAAAAAAGGTGCAAAAATAGTTCAAAGAATTCCCATATGCCCGTCACCCAACTTCCTTAAATGTTCCCATCTCATATAACCACAGTAGAGCTGGCAATATCGGGACATTATCGTCGACCCGCCACTATTAACCAAAGTACAGACCTTTTTCAAATTTAGCATATTGTCCTACTGTTCTTTTCCTGGAGTAGGACCCAATCCATGATCCCATTTTCCATGCGGTTGTGGGGTCTCCTTAGTCTTCTGTAACCTGGGACACTTCTTCAGTCTGTGTCGTCACCTTGACACTTTGGAAAAAGCTAGTCATAGAAAGCCACTCAGTTTGGGCTTGTCTGTTTCCTCACAATTTAAGTCAGGTATGTATCTTTGGCAGTAAATACCACATAAGTGACATGTCCTGTTTAGCGCATGATATCTCGGAGCCCCTGATGTCTGCCACGGTCCTCCACTGGAAAGTTTGTTTTTTTCTCTTTGTAGTTAATAATTAGGTGATCGCGAATTCACAACACAAGCATTCTGCATGGTTTTTCTCCCACCCTATTCATCTCCCCCGGGGCAGGTACTGAGTAGGTAGAGAACTGATTTAATACTGTGGTTTATCAAGTGAGCACCTTAGCTAAGGTTTAACCTAAAACAGTTGCCGATATCATCAAATACAAAGGTTAACTGCTTCAAAAGATTTTCCATGTAGACCAAGATAATCAATTATAGAAGAGGAAGTGTGATGGATTATATGATTTCAAAGAAGAAAAATAGCCCTGATTTTCAAGTTTTGTGACACTGATTAATTTATACCCAGCTTTTGTGGAAAGACTTCCGGGTACTTCTGGAAAATACTTCTTAAATCAATTTTTGTCACTACGGACTTACATACATTTGCATTTGAAAGCAGCCTATTGAAATATAAGCTATTTGTAAGCAGAAAGAGGTTCTAGATTTTCATTCGTCCATCCAACAGATACTTATTGGGCCAATATCTGGTCCAAAACCTGAACAACTGGTGTGTGCTACAGGTGATAGGGAAAATCAAATATGTATCAAATAGCTAATTACAACATTCTGAAGACTCCATGAAAAGTCAGAGTTTTTAATATTCCAAAGCTCTGATAGTGTAGATGTGCCTAATTAAACATTTTTCTTACGATGGGATCTTGAACTACTCTGCGGTTTCAGCCATCTATATTCAAAGCCATGGAGGCCTGGGGTGGGGTGGAAAATGTAGAACACAAATCCCGAGATCTGGAATCTAAAGTCGCCTGAGTGTCAACTTGTGTGGCCAGCTCAAGCCAGTATAGCAAAGTAGCTAAGAGCACGTGTTCCGGAATTTACCAAGGCTTGGCTTCCGAACCCGGGTCCTGCGTGTATGGTCTTTGTGAGTTTGGATACACTTCTTAATTCCTCTAAGCCTGTTTCTTCATCAAAACAAGAAAAGTAAAGTAAACAGCACGTACGTCCCAGCATAGTTACAAGGCATTCATGAGAAGATGCATGGGCACAAGAAGCGCCAGTCTTCATACTTAATTTCGATTATGGCTGCTCTTATTATTAGTCACCTTTTGTGCTTCATTTTACATCTTACTTTCTTTAAATACTTATTTAGAGAGAGAGTGAGTGAGAGCAGGGGAGGAGCAGAAAGAGAGAGAGAATCCGAAGTAGGCTCCCCGCTCTGTGTGGAGCACGACGCAGGGCTCGATCGCAACAACCGTGAGATCCCAACCTGCGCCAAAATCAAGAGTCGGATGCTTAACCGACTGAGCCACCCAGGTGCCTCTCATTGTACATTTTAACTGTAACTGTAAAATAAGGGCAGTCAGCTAGACCGGAACGTCTCTAGCATCTGGAAATAAACGTCTGGAAAAATTACCCGACTTCCGCAGTTTGTCTTTAACGACTGCTATTACACAAGCAAGCATAAAACTTGGTATAAACGGTTAATGCGATTAGATCCTAGCTCTGGATCCAAAATTAGCTTAAAAATTAAATTCAAAACAATAACAACAAAATCGAATTACATGTTAATGAGGAGAGTGGTGACTTCCTGGAATTAAGTCACCCTCTGCCCTGTGAGTGGGTGCCGATCCCCATGGGCACAGGGCACAGGTTATTCTGTGCTCACCGCCCACACCATCTACTGTGTTCTTCCAGGAGATCAATTCTCTACTTCGCTTGCTTTGAACTACTGCAGCCTTCAGTGACATCATTTGGCCTTCACTTTGCACAAACTCATGACTTATTTGGATCTGGTTCTTTGCTCACTAGCCCTTGGAAATTAAATGAGTAACTTGGCATCAATTCGAGATTCATTTCTTAATGCGGACCTCATTTTGCCAAAGATTTGCCCAGCTCCAAATCCTTCAGTGACTCTCTACTGTTTCAAAATCCTGACATCTAAGTCCCTCTCAGACGTACGTTGGCAGTCATCCCTAACCAGCTTCTTCCCTTGTCAAACTAGGACACCTGCTGCCATAGACTGAAATGTCTATTTCCCCTCAGATCTCATATGTACAAACCTAGTCCCCAGAGGGATGATATTGGGAGGTGGGGGCTTTGGAAGGTGATTGGGTCACGAGCGTGGAACCCTCATGAAAGAGATTAGTGCTCTTGTAAAAAAAAGGTCCCGGAGAGCTCCCTTGCCCCCATTTTCCTGGCTAGGGCGTGGGTTTTCTCGTTTCAGGGACAGGAAGCAGGGTATTTTGTTTCAGTTCTCTGCCTGCTGCTGACCAGAGAGCTCTTGCCTACACCCCACGTACGTGCTATCATCCCAGCGCCTGGCCCCTAAAAGCCCACGTCCTAATCGGATACCTCGGTGGATCGTCACAGCTTCACCTCAAGCTTGGTTCACTGCCACTGACTTCTTTTTATTTCCAACGCCAGGATTTCTCTTTCTGTTCATCTCACCTACATATTTTATCTGACATTTCTATGTATTTGGGTAGGAGGTCGTCCACCTCAGCACTGGCGGCCATGTAAACTGAAATTCCTAGCATCGATTTCTAACCAATTAAACAAACTACACATCCTCATAAAATAACTTTATGACTGTTCATAGAAAATATATAAATATATACACATATATACATGTGTAAATACATATGTACTTCATAACTTTATGTCTGCTCATGTAAGTATAGATATATAAATGCATATGTACATGTATACATTTGTATTTATACGTATATATTTTTTTAAAGAAGAGCACAAGTTCCCTTTTAGTATAAATTAGCAACAAAATCACTGTTAGATGCAATTATAATAATAATGGTCATGGTGTGACATTTCCTTTATATGCTTAGGTTCTGAATTGCCACTGAGAAAAATAATAGTTGACATTTAGTGAGCATTTTCAATACTCCAGGCACCATTTAAAGCACTTCAAGGATCTTCTCATTTAATTTTCACAGCTCTTTATGGGGCAGGTGCCATTACTGTCCCAATTTGACAGATGTAGATATTAAGGCTTAAAGCGTTGAGTAATTTGACCAAAGTCATACAACTAGGAAATGGTGGGACCAGCAATCGAACCATGTCTGTTTGGCTTTAGGGTCCCAGTAGATCATCACATTACATCTCATCTTAAATGGCTGAGGGAGACGAACTGGGTAGAGTAGGTATCCATAATACACAAAGATCCCTTAAAAATCACTGGGGGTAAAGATAAACACCATGATGTAAAAATAGGCAAGAGACTAGGATAAGTCCTTTATAATAGATAATATTCAGTAATAAACAGAGGGAAAAGATGTTCAAGCTCATTAATGACCAAATACAAATTAAAATAAGCTATTTTCTACCTATAAGAATAATGAAGATTAAAAAAATGACGAATTCCCAGGACCAGTTAGCTCCCATGAAGGAAAAGAAACACTTGCACACAGCTGGTGGGAATTAAATCAGGACTCCAGAAGACAAATAGGGACTATTTTGTCAAAAAGCTTTTAAATGTTTATGCCATATGGAAAAAAAATTCTTCCATTTTTGAAAGAAACAATAAGGTTATAAAATAACAATGAAACTATTTTTAAATTAAAATACAGATATATATATATATACACATATATGTTTATATGCATATACAATGCTTTTAATTATATATATTATAGCAAAATATTAACAGTAACTATCTCTATATGAAAAGGATTACAGGAAATTTTTCTTTTTTTTTTGTTTATTTGTATAATTGATTTTCCTATAGTAAACACGTTGCTAGTTTCATCACCCCTAGATCAGTATTTCTTAACAATACCTGGGCAGGTTGAAAAAGCAAGGTTCTGAACCTGTAAAATCAAAGGCTGGACTGGGAAGAATGAAGTGGGTCTATAAATCTGGTCCCATACGATGTCGAAGATAAAATAAATGAAAAAATTGAGTCACCAAGCAATGCAATGTAATCTCTTTACTTAAATATTATATATTATAAATTAGTAAATATGAGATTGTATATATTGTTTATAGATTATGTATTAATTGTATTATATAATAAATATAACGGTTTGGGGAAAAGACAGAGAGAACACATTTACTTTCTATACATTTCTATTATTTTTTCCCAACAAGCATTAATTACTTTGATATTTTTTTTTCAACTTTTTTTTTTTTTTTTTATTTTTGGGACAGAGAGAGACAGAGCATGAACGGGGGAGGGGCAGAGAGAGAGGGAGACACAGAATCGGAAACAGGCTCCAGGCTCTGAGCCATCAGCCCAGAGCCCGACGCGGGGCTTGAACTCACGGACCGCGAGATCGTGACCTGGCTGAAGTCGGACGCTTAAGCGACTGCGCCACCCAGGCGCCCCAATTACTTTGATATTAAAACACTCAATTAGTGGCTCCTGGGTGGCTGAGTCGATTAAGGTTATGATCTCAGGGTTTGTGAGACTGGACCCCACTAGGAGCCCTGTGCTGACAGCACAGAGTCTGCTTGGGATTCTCTCTCTCCATCTCTCACTTCCCGTCCTCCACACACCCCTCCCCTGCTCACACACACTCTCTCTCAAATAAACGTTAAAAAATAAATAACACAAAAATACAAAAGTTGAGGGAGGAGCTGATCAAAATTCATAAAGTGCACACATTTTTGTTAAGTTACGGAAATACCAAACTCAGTGTTAACATCCACAAAGCTTAACGGATATTATTTAATAGCAAACAAATTACCCCTAGTTACAAGTCTAGTACTTGAAAATCAAATAGACTTATAGACATTTTTACTCCAAGATTGGTCTATGTGGGAAATGTTAAGATATTCAATAATTACTTCGCTACGCTTAACGGTTACTGATCAATAATTGTTCACGAATGGAAACTGGTAATAGAACCAGAGGGCATGAATATGTAAAGAACCTTAAAGGTGAGGAAACAGGCTTCACAGAAGTTCACCACCTGAGACAACACAGTCCCTGAGTCCCACCAAGTTTAGCTGTAGAAACTTTTTAGGTTGAAAACACACACAGCAATCCCAACAACTCTCTTGGATCTTCCTTTGGAGACTTAGGCTAGAGCTGTCCTGAAGTGACTCAGTAATGATACAACTTATGTAAACTTCACGGTCACACTCTCAGGAAACGTGCCCACTGTCTTAACAACAAATAGCACACAACTGCCATAAAAGTCGTTCACGGTCTCAGGAGACAGGATCTTGAGCTTACCTCTCATCAGGGCTGTGCGCCCTCCCGGGTGCCAACTTCCTGTGCTTCACCCTGACCCCATCAGAAGTCTGTCCCTTGGACTTCAGACAGGCGCTATACGGTACCAGGAAGAAAGGTGCCTGCCTGTCAGATGGACGTGGTGACCTCGTGCTCTCCTGGGAGGGCCACAGCCCAGGTTGCCCAAAGCACTCCTGGGGAATGGGACCACTCTTCTCCCCATGCCCGTGGCCACCCTTCTCCTCCCTGCTGGTGGGCAGTGTGTGCAGGAAGGCGTGGAGGACTCCCTCCCATCCTCTGCCTCTCGGTGGTGCTGACAGGCCTGGGTTCTCGGACACAGCAGACGCTCTCTGGCCTCTTGTCTGTGAGTCACCAGGGGCTCTCCCCGAGGCAGGTGGCTGAACCGTCACCGTGTTTCTCCAGCCGTGGGGCCGGAGCAGGCTGAACCTGGCCCCCGGTTCCCCTGGTGCCTGAGGCCCAGGGTAGCCTCGCTTCCCGTTCCCGGCCACCCCCTTGGATCACCACTGCTGGTGGAGCATCTGGGGAG
The DNA here is from genome assembly GCF_027475565.1 of Acinonyx jubatus. Lineage (NCBI taxonomy): Eukaryota > Metazoa > Chordata > Mammalia > Carnivora > Felidae > Acinonyx > Acinonyx jubatus. The sequence goes on along the minus strand of NC_069380.1, from coordinate 24,417,525 downwards.
CCGGGGTGGGGGTGGGGAAGGTCTTGTTGGAAAGGGAAGCACACCCCTTCCCTCTTGGGGTCAGGTGCCTCCTTGTCCTATTGTGTGCTAGGTGGACTGACCTGGCGAGCCAGCCAGGTTGCAAGCCGGGGACTGAGCGATGCTGGAGGGCTGAGCCAGCCCCCCGGTGCTTGGCCATCTGAGGGCTACCATTGTGCCCATACATGGGTGCCATGGTTCCCTTACCTGTTCTTACCAGAAAGGTCCTAATTTGTGCGGATGTTTTAAGAGGGCAGAGGTCATTTGGGGGAGGTCTAGAGGTCAAGCAGGAGGGAAGATCCTTGCTTCCATTTCAGCCAGAGCCCCTCCCTTCTGTGATTCCTGTATTCTCCAGCCAGCTCATGTCAATAACTCATACAGAAAATTCTGGCTTCTTAAAATCCACACCTCCACGACGGAGGGATGTTCTTGCAGCATTTGACGCTCCAGTACTTCTACACCTTATGGAAAACATTTCTTTTTCAAAATGACTCTCTCCTCTTGAAAACAAGGATAAATGAGATGAATGTATTAATAAACACTCTGGGCCAGGTCTAGTTCTCAGGTGTGGGTCTGAAAAGCACGCTGCTCTAATTCATCACAGCAGATTAGCAAAACCGGCCCTTCCGGTTCCTAACTAATCTCTACTGAGCAAGAAACGGTGGCAAGGCAGATTTGTTATATTACTGGATCCACTTTCAGTCACCGTGGCCAATTGCTTCGGCTCCCCACGGGCCCCATTAGTGCCACCTTCCTCTTACCTTTACTGGGGACACACCAAGTGTCTCACAACTATGCACTGAGAATAACCAGAGTGAGTGTGCAGGAGGAGATGCCTTTTCACCTCCCAAGTAGGATCACTTGGGTAAAGTGATACACCAAGTTACAAACCCACTGGAAGCAATCCTTTTTAATGCCATGAGTCTGGGTTTGGGAGATGGGGTGGGGCCGGGTGGGGGAGCAGGGAAGAGGGAATGCTCTGGTTTTCTTAGCTCCTGCTGAAAGGAGTGGTGACTACAGGCATCTCCTTATGGGTCTGCTTCTGGGTAGGTTGGTTAGTGAAGGGGTGTGTGGGGCTCTTGAGCACAAGGAAGGGACCTCACCAGCAGTGACATATAGGAGTTCCATGGCTCAGAGCAAGGGACCATCCAGTGAGAAGGGACCATCCAGTGAGAAGGGACCATCCAATGAGAAGCAGGATGGCAAGGGACCATCCAATGAGAAGGGACCATCCAATGAGAAGGTACCGTCCAAGGAGAAGCAGGATGGCAAGGGACCATCCAATGAGAAGGTACCATCCAGTGAGAAGCAGGATGGCAAGGGACCGTCCAATGAGAAGCAGGAGCACAAAGGCTCATCTTATTTGGTCGTCTGCACGCAAAACCTCTTGTAGTTACAGAACCTTTTCTTTAAAGCAAATCGTAAGCAGAGCCATATTAATACGTCAAACAGATGAAAGCATAGGTGTTCTGCTTGTAAAGGTGTCCCATCCATCTTTACTCGTGGATGGAAGAGTAAAGAACTATAGTCTGTCTTCCCCATGACTCCTGATAGGAGCTGGACACCATATCTCCTTCCGTTGGAGGATACCACATCACCTGGAAAAACTGGCAGAAGAAATGAAAGCAATGTTCTCCATGCCACCGAGGCAGGTCACTATGGGGGACAGGGTGAGGAGACAAGCAGTGTCCTGGAACTTCCTCTTTTCAACCCGGATAAAGTCTCTGACATCAAAACATGAGGGTGGGGGACTGAGATTGTTGTAAATCCTATGGGACTGTCAAGAACACGCTAATCTCACTGTGCGATACAGAAACAGTTGGCCGCCCTTCTACTTGTCCAGCTGTGGTGTAAGAAATGCAAGCTCCTTGTCAACACTGACAGCACGACGCACCACCACCTGTCCAGGCAACCTGTGTCCTTCCCTACCAGAGTCCCCACATGCAATTTTAGCCTCGTTACACGGAAGGATAAAACATACGCTTAGTCAGGGTTGTGAGCATAAAGCAGAATGATAGGTTTGAAGCGCAAATCCATTGTATTTACTGTTTAAGGTCATAAACTGTTATTGGTCTTAGAATGAAGAGTGTCATCACAAAGCATTTCTGCTCGCCTGTGGTTCGAAATGCTACATGTCATTTTGGAGGACTGAGAGAGCACGCAGCTCATATACCTTATGCCTATGGCACATGTTTGTTATAAATTTAGGACTGAATCCCAGCTGGTTCCAAGGACTCAGCACATTAGAAAAAACCTGGGAAGGGTTATGTGCTCTTGGAATACGTTTTCCTCTAGCCATTCAAAGGGGAGTCACACTGCAGCCCCTCTCGCCTTTTCCACCTTTGTTAGGCTCACCAGCTGGCCCGGAGGATGTTGACAACAAGGTGACTTTCACCCTTGGGTTACTGGTTGAGATTCATCATGGATTCAGTCCAGTTCAATCAATCCTGACAGCAGCTCGCGGACCCAACTCACGCGAAGGATGAATCAAGGTCTCCTTACTTACATCACCTACTTGGACTCTTTTGGGTACAAGCTGTCCCACATCCTCTGAGCTGTCCCTCCTCGGCAGCCCGGAGGGCATAAGGATCGGAAACCTGTCTACAGCACGCATTTGTTTCACAATCTGAGATCGGGAGGCTAGGTTTTCTGTCATGACGGAGACATTAGCAAACTAAGTGTGATATTTCATGGACAAATAAATGCCCAGGATTCACCCCCCAGTGCTCTGAATACTTTGGTTTACGTCAACTATCATCACATAAAGCAGGGACAACGGGGATAGGACACCTGTACCATTTGTCTTCTAACAATTAGCATCCAGGGAGGACTCATCTGTACCCAGCACAAAACTAAGTCCTTGACACTGATTATTGCTTTAAATCCTCCCAATACCCTGAGTTAGGTACCATTTTACCGCAATTTCACAGGTGAGGAAACTACTAGGGCTTAGAGAGGTTAAGCAATTCAGGAGCTGGTCCAAAGGCAGAAAGCTAAGAAGGGGCAGGCAGGGATTTGAACCCAGCTGAGCTATGTTATGCAGCCTTTGACTGAAACTTGACGCAGACACTAGAATTTTCAATTAACATGATTAACTGTGGGGTAAAATAAAACAAAATCAACACTTAGAACAGTGCCTTCCACACAGTAAGTAATGCGCATGGACATTTCACCATTCACAGCACTAAAGGCAATGTTGCTTAGTCAACCTAACATTAAGGAAACAAATATTATTTACCTTTCTTTGGGGAAGGACACAGTCACACAATATACACAGATATCTAATATCCGCTGGGTATGGATGAACAGTCTAAAACCATCACTGAAGCAAAGGAAGTACAAAATCATTTCCAAGTATTCAGGGTAGTGTGAATAAATAACACTATTCTACCCGAACAACATAACACAAAAAAAGATTTAAAAATGTAAAGACCTCAAGTAGTTGTAATTATAGATAAATAAAATCATTGAGGGGCACCTGGGTGGCTCGGTCAGTTGAGCAGCCAACTCTTGATTTCAGCTCAGATCACAATCTTAGGGGTTCCCTTTGGGAGTTCCAGCCCAGGATCCGGTGCTCACAGCTTAGAGCCTGCTGGGATCCTCTGTCTTCCTCTCTCTGCCCCTCCCTTACCCTCCCCTCTCTTAAAAATAAATACATGTTAAAAAGAAAAATAAGATAAAGTCTTTGAAAATGATTTAAATTTTCATTTCAATGTACAAAATTATAAAGCTTCAAACGAACCATTAAGTTTTAATAAAGTTTAAAGTTCAGCACCTACAAAAGACCTTATGCATAGTAGGTTTCCAATAAATCGCTATCCTTCCATTATGTCTAGGATTTTTAAAACCTCTATGATGCAGGTTACATGATATTTTCTTATTAATGATTTTTAAATCATTTCCTTAGTAATGATTTTTTGGGGGCGAAATCTCAGGATCAATCTCTACTTCAAACAAAGGTAAGGAAATAACTGTCATCCTGAAAGACAAAAAGAAATAACTAAATAACTGGCCCAAAATAATTAAAATAATTAAGAACAGAAGTGAAATGTTTAGATATGAGAGGTAAAAAGAAAAGCAGCTTCAAAATATCTTTATTAACATTTAAGAAAATATAAAACTGTCCTGTATGCAGTAGCATGGAAACACAAGAAATATATGTATACATTTAAGCCACCGTGACGGGTGACTAGAATAAAGACATTTTGCAGTACTGGCTACATAATTAAACAGGTAAATTCAGACCAAGAAAATACCTCTTTCTCAAAAGCATTTTGAGAAATGCCCTGGGTTACCATGGGGACTCAATAGCTTAACCAATGTGCACTCAAAAATAACTCTTCATTTTCTAAAAGAACTTCTAAAAACTACGGAGCATAAAAATACAAATTACTCCAGTTATTTCCATAGGGCAAACGTTAGATTAAATCTGCACTGACCAAAATGGTTAGTAAACTTCTGTTCTGTTTAAAAGGAAAATAAATAAACGAGAGAGCTATTGGGAAAATGGTAAAGATTTCCAGCAACAATTGCTACACCTTTCCAGCAGACCACGCGGCCCTTTCACCAATGGCGAATCTGAGGTTCCCCAAGTGTTCCCCACCATTAGGAAAATCAAGAGCATTACCTGTGGGGTGCCTAGGGTTCCTTTTGCATAAGCTTTTATCTCAGTTTAGCAACATAAAAAAAAAAAAGGCACAAAACACAGGATGTATATAACCTTGGCTCACCATTACTCTGGCCTCCTTAATACAATCTGCTAAAAGAGAGAAGTGTTGTGGTTCAGTTTTTTCTCATCACGTGTTTCTGTCTAATTGCAAAGCTAATGGGACAAGTAAACAGGCTGGCTGTACTGTACAACAGGTAAAATAAATCCTTCAAATCAACGACGGAGCTACCGTATTTAAAGAGACATGATTTTTTTGAAAGGGGAAAAAATGGAGGTAGTAACATTTTCAAAAATAGTAAAAAAAAAAAAAATTGATAAAAATAAAATAATCCAAATTGAATGTGATTTGTACTTTCTAAATCCAGCCTGTATTTGTACATCATTTCCACATTTAAAGCCCTGGGTTCTACCTGGTACTTGCTAGAAGGAATCTGCAGGGAATGAAGCCTGGTGCCTGATTCCATATATGACAAAGCATTTTTAAAAAAACTATTGATAAGCACATTGCCTTGATTTTGACCATGCAACACGAAGCATAAATTTTAAAGGCCAAGCATTGGTCAGTAAAACTGAATCTCAGTAGTTGGCATGGTTCAAACAACTTTTACGAGCATAGGAACCTGACTCAATTTAAATACTGGAACACACATTTGTATGAGAAACACATTTTTAGGCCTAAAAATATAAACATTTTTCACACTTACACACTATGCACAACAAATACTACTTGAGACAAAATTGAGCAATCAGATCTGCCTAATGCTGTCAATTTTCTTGTCTTTCTGAGAGGCTTATCAATCCGCGGAGCAAAATCTATAGGCAAAAACGGAATAAATTCATGTCTGTGGCCGCGGCCTCATTGGGACACATTAATCTTACAAGGAAAAGAAACCACATGCTAATACTGTAAAGAAAAACAAGGTGCCGATTTCCCAGAATCTGATGAAACACTTTTTTACTTTTCCACTTTTTTCATGGACTATGCTTGCTTCTAAGGAGAAGAAGGAAGACTTGGTTAGGGAGTAAATCTTAAAGGATCCCCAAAGCTAGACAGATTTATAACGAAGTCTCTCACCTTCCAACATCTGTTACTAAAGTTCCTACACTTGTACTTAAGAAAAAAAAATTAGACTGCGAGGAAGTTCCATCTGCATTACTTTCTGAGTTGGGATTTACACACCTACCTGATGAGTTTTCCCTCATACTCTTTCTCCCTCAAATCTTCAAAGAAACATGCACATACACGCAAACACAGACGATGTACCGAGCCCTGCACGTACAGGATCGTCAACACCGAGAGAGAGGAGACAAGCCATACTATGATCAAAACAAATGACTGTAACCGTGAGAAACGGGTGGGTTTCTTTTAAAGCCCGCTTGGACCCTTAATGCCCCTCTTCCTACTCCAGGAACTTTATAGGCTCAGAAAGGCAAAACAGTTTGCATTCAAGTAAGAGAAAGAAAACAGAATGTTCGCTTTTCGGGGGCACTACAAAATCAGCCACGGGACCCCGCTGCGCCCAAGTGCAGCATTAAGGAACGCCAGCCCAGACCCTAGATACATCGTGTAATCAAGGAGAGTAAATAAATAATAGTGGTCAATGTCATTAAGAAGGAGAAAAGTAATAACGATTGTCACCACGGGCTTCCGTACAGCAGCGACACACGGAGCGGGCTTCTCCTCCAGCCCCCACCGCCCGCAACCTCCCGGCAGCAGGACACCGCGGCGGAGAGAGAGGCCCGTGGGCGCCGCGCGCGCCGAGCCGTGGGGCGGGGCCGGTTCCGCGGGGCTCGGCGGGCACGCGCCCCGCCCGGCCCCGCCCGGCCCCGCCCTCCTCTCCAGCGCCGGCGAGTCCCGCGGGCTGGGCGGGTTTATCGGCTTCCGGTTGCTAGGGCTCCTGCCCTTGGCCTCAGGCCAGGCCTTGCGGCGGGGGTGGGAGTCGAGGGTAGTTAATCTAGGTGCTTTCCCGGCGGACTGCTTCTCGCGGGAGACTCGCCACCTGCCTTGACCTTTACCTCGCTGCCTCAATTCCGAGGAAAAGATGAAAGAGGAAAAGCCGGTCGTTTTGAGAAGCAGCTGATTGCCTTGAAGGATAGTGTAGGGGTCCAGCGCATCTTCTCCAATAATACGGAAGGAAAATTACCGGCATCAAGGGGGCGTACTAACAGGGACCATACCTTGAGCGCTTGTGTGCACAGTGATCTTTGCGGGATAAAACGGCCCATTTATGCAGCTCCAGAGCATTCCCTTCCCAACTGTCAACGGAATCCTGATGTGCCAGGCACTTTGATGTTGCCTTGAGAACCTAGCGCATGTTTTGAGCTTCTGGCATTATTTCTAAATTGTACCAATTGGAGCAGAGATCCTGGAAAATCTGATTATATTGAAGACCATCTTAGTTTTGGGTTAAAGAGTATGACCCAACTAGTCGTGGTTGAAACTAAAACAAGTCCTTTTGCAGAAAGAAAACAAGTTACCTGTGAACTGTAAACAGATATTTCCAGTCTTAAGAGGCTATCATGGAGGGATTGCCTTAATCTTTTTGACCAAATCTTTTCCCAAATATGTAAAGTAATAACAGTTTGAAGGTAGAGGTGAAAAAATGAGTTATTTTTACTGTTCGGGAAAATCAGTATCTACTAGATGATATAGCATGGGCAGATTGAACATTTTGCTAATATGAGAAATTTTAGAATGATCCTGATTGGTAATAGTGTATGTATTTTAAAATTGTGTTAGTCATAAACCTAAATTTTATCTAGATTCTTTCTAGAAGTTTTAAAGAATTTTTTTTTTCCTTATCCTCTTTTTCTTTTATAGGAATTCTGCTTGGACTCAGCACAGTATTAGCAAAGAATGATTTTCACTAAAACGTAGATTCTAATGAATTACTTTTCAGCAACAATTCAAACATACTGAAAACCTTTTCAATTCCCGATTAACCAATAGCTGTGAAAAACAGTGTTCATTGTTAGTTAAAATGCAAAACCACCCACAACTACTTCGAAGACCTTTACCTCCAAAACTCCCTAAGCTGCCTTTACCTAAGAAGAGAGTCTATGCAGGTATGTGTATTAATCAGATATGTTATTAAGTTTATTTATTTTTCGTAGAAATTTCTCAGGCTGCACGGTTCAGAATCACAATAGTAAAAAAGACACTCACTAGTAACCAGTAAGTTCCAAATGTTTATTGTGAGAGGATAACATCCAATTCAATTCTACAGTTACAGTTGACCTTCATTATTTGTGGACTCTATGGGTGCAAAGTTACCTAACTGCTACAATTATTTCTAATGCCCAAACCAGTACCTTGTGCTGTATGTTATCTTTTTAACTCAACGATATGTCAATGAAGAAGACTTCAGAGCAGTAGAGACAGCTCTTTTTCCTTTTATCATAGGTGAAACTGTATGCAGGAGAGTAATATATATGGTAACTCTCAGTCATTAGTGGATGGATGAGGCAGGCAGTGAAAACATACATGTTCCCAGCTGACGTCCAATAAGGAAAATGCTCTGCCTTCTTGTTTCAGCTCTCGTACTGTAAACAACTGCCCTTTTCTCACTCTGTTTTCAGTCTTTTTCCTCTGCCATGTTTTTAAAATTTTTGTGCCTTTTGTTGGTGCTTTTGCCATCACCCCCAGGAATAGTGTTCAAGTGCTGTCTGGTGTTCCTGAGCACAAGAAGGCTGCGATGTGCCTTTACAGAGAAAAGCATGCGTTAGTCAAGCTTCCTTCAGGCATGAGTTGCAGTGTTGCTGGCTGTTTGTTCAATGTTAATGAATCAACAATATATGCTAAGTGTCTTTAAATAGAAACACGGGTAAAACAAGATTATGTATTGATTGGTTGCTGATAATGTTGAGACCAGAAGCTTAGAGGAACCTAACCCTATATTTTCCTTAGAAGCAATGGCTCAGTATTGGATAATTCAGTGTTCACTGAGATTTTATAGAACAGAACGGCCACCGATAACAAGAACTGACTGTACTTCTTAGCACAGCGCTAGGAATTGGGGATGTAATAATGAGCAAAAGAGACCTTGTCCATCTTCTTCATTGGTTGCCCTCTGTTTGGATCAAATAATCACATAAGTAATTGTCAAATTACACTGCAGTAAAGTGAAGATGAGTCCCTCGGATAACCAGAACTTTATATAATACCCTCAATCCTCTATTTTTGTATGTGGTAACTTTTGACTCTGTACAGCAATGATAAAAGCATATTTCCACTTCTTTCCCCTTTTCAGTCTCCTCAGTCACCTGATTTTAGTCCATTGTGTTCACTATTTTATAATGTATTTCATTATTTTCGTGTCAACATTTATACTGTTAACATATGCCTAGTCCATCAGTTGATTTCCAATGCTAAATTATTACCTTTGATTCCTGGCTATTAAAGATGTAGAAATCAACATGCCCGTACTACCTCCAATTTCCTATCCCACTTTCCCTTCAGCTTTTGTTATATCATTTCTACATGGTCATTTCTAGAATGTTCTTTGTTTCTACATTTACAACCTGTTGTGTAACAATAATGCCCACAGTTATGTGGATTTACTGCTCACTACCAGTTCTTTTCTTGTAGTTTTTTCATTCATCTCTTGGTTGAAGTCTATCCTCTAGTACACAGTTCTTGCTATTGACATTTTGGGCTGGAAAATTCTTTTTGGTGGGAGGGGGCTCTCTTGCTTTTTGGCACCTTGGAGGTTCTATGACCTTGACTGTTAATAATCCTATGTTTCCAAAGGCTCTTAGTGGAGTACTTTGCATATAGTAGGTGTTCAAAATATTTGTTGTTGAAATCCATCAATACTTAAAATGACTGAAGTACAGTTTATAAACATGAACAAACACTGAAATAAAACCCTGAAATGAATATCTATAATTTGCATAAGATGCTAGATGCCATAGGGAGTTAATGACGTGAGTGATCTGGTCCCTGCCCTTCAGGACATTTTAAGACCTTTAATCAAGTTCTGGAGATGAGATACACATAAAATAAGAACCTTAACAGTATAAAGCAGCATAGAATTTTGTCCAATTAATGGTATAGGCAATAGTAGTTCATACATGTGAGTGAGCACTGGGGCAGGAATGGGGCTTGAATGAAGACTTAAGGAATTAGGAAAAGTGGAGTGAAATATGTTTTACAGAGGAGACTTGTGTACTTTTTTGATGGCAGCGAAGAGTCTCTTGGAAAAGTAGAAATTTAATATACTAGAAAAAAAAAAAACCATGGAGAAATGTGTCAAGAAATAGAGAAGCATGGAATTGAGAAGACAGATACCATCTCCATTGGGAAGATATCCCTAAACACCACTTCCCCCTTCACCTAGTCAGGGTACCTTCCTTTATGCTCCCATAGTATTCCATGTTTACCCCTACCAAGCACTTGTCCTTCTCTAGTTTAACTGTTTACCTGCCTAGTGTCTACACTTAATGGGGAGATGTTTGATGGCAGTGAGGTTTGTGCTGTGTGACTGTCCCCTCAGCACTGTGGGTACAGCTGGCATGTGATACATGTTAAATGTTTAGTGAATTAATGAGAACGGTAAGTATGGGCTACGTTAATCAGGAAAAATGAATTGAGTAAGGTTTTTAGGTAGACTTGGAAAGAAGAAAATGATTTCAACTGGCTAGTGGGAGGTATTCCACGCAGTGTGGTCAACGTAGGAAATGAAATTACAAATGAGCAGTATGGGCTTTGGGATTGTCAGTAATAAATTAGAGTATCTGGGGGTTTCTCCTGGAAACTGACGAATCGTTACACAGCAAGATTAGGTGAAGTGGGTCCAGTTTGCATAGATTTTTTTTTTTTTAATGTTCATTTATTTATTTTTGAGAGGGAGAGAGAGAGAGGGAAAGCCCACGTTTAGGGGACAGGGAGAGAGAGGGAGAGAGAGAATCCCAAGCAGTCTCCATGCTTACTTAGTTCAGAGCCCAACATGGGGCTAGATCTCACAACTTTGAGATCATGTCCTGAGCCAAATTCAAGAGTCAGAGGCTTAACCGACTGAGCCACCCAGGTGCCCTGGTTTTTTAAAAATGTTTACAATTCACATAGATAGTTATTCACCAAACTAAGAAGTCTGAATTATCACTGATAAGATTCAGATATTTTGATGAAAACTTTATAAGGCTGCATCAGACAATCAAGGGTGAAGTTAAATTGATGTAGACTAGGATGATGGCAGTGAAAGTTAGAAGAGAAAATCTGGCTTTTTAAAAATGTCACTTAACTAAGAGAGAAGGAGGTTAAAATGCAATAGCCTGCGTGGAAGCACATTATAAGCTATAAAATCACTGTGTGGTTGTAAGATGTTATAGTACTTGTCATACTTCTCACTTGGTCTGAACTTACTGGCTTGCAGCAACCTGGAACAGTGCCGAATGCCCTAGAATGGGAATCCAAGGATCTGAATTCCGGTCTTAGCTTCAACACTAATATGATGTGTGGCTTTAGGAAGTCATCCAGTCAATGGGTCTTACCTTTCTATTCTGGAACAGCAGAACTTAATTAGGTCACTGGTTTTCGATCCTAATCTCCACTGTAAACCAAATGAAGAGGGGACATGAATCCATGAGAACAATAGCTCACTTCTTCTGTGATTCTCATGGTAGAAAAGGAAAGGGGAGTGGGATGGGGAACAAAAGGGGTAGGGAATTAGAAACTTTAGAGTTGACATATCTAATTTGAATATAGCCTGGGGTGATTAATTGCATGTGTTAAATGTGAGGAATTAGAAGTATGGCAGACGGAAAAATAACCCCACAAAAGATATCAGCATCCTAACTTCTCGAACCTGTAAGGTTATCTTCTATGGCAAAAAAAAAAAAAAAAAAGAAAGAAAGAAAGAAAAGAAAATGTTATATGGGGTTCCAAATATGATCAAGTTAAGGCTCTTGTGATGAAAGATTATTTTGGATTATACGGGTGGGCCCAAAGTGCAGTCACATGTATCCCTATAAGAGAGGAGCAGAGATTACACACACACACACACGCACACACACAGGCAGAGAGAAGACTAGGATACGAAGATGGATCAAAGAGAGATTTGAAGGTGCTGGCCTTAAAGATAGGAGTGATGGGGCCACAAGCCATGGCGTGCTGGCAGCCACCAGAAGCTGCAAGAGGCAAGGAATGGATTCTCTACAGGGGAGTCCAGACAGAACAGGGCCCTGCTGATACCTTGATTTTTGGCTCAGTTATATAACTTTGGACTTCTGGCCTCCAGAGCTGTGAGAGAATAAATTTCTGTTGTTTTATGCCATGAAGTTTGTGGTTATTTGTTACAGCAGCTAGAGGAAACTAATACAAGAGGAATCTAGGATTCCAGTGTGTGTGTGTGTGTGTGTGTGTGTGTGTGTGACTAAATAACAGCTGTATCTCTATGAGATAAAGGAGGACAGAAAGTGCTGATGACTTTGGTGTAGACATGACAAGTTTGAGGTGCTTAGGGCTTCCAGACCCAGATTTAGAATTATTACTGTCGATGGAAAATTAGTTACAATTGGGGGAGGGATAATGATAGAATCTTTGGAAGTACTAAGTGGTAAGTTGAGAAAGAGAAAGGTTTGCGTAGAGAAGATAAATGGGCAGGGGTAGGAATGAAAAAATGGCTCTCATGAGAGCCAAGGAAAGAGTGATTTCATGGAGAATAGGGTGGATTAAAGTATCGAATGCCAAGAGGAAGTCACATAAAGGTAAATAATAATGTGTACCCGTTAGGTTTAGCAACAAGATATCAATGATCACTTTGTGATAACAGCTTCAGTAGTAGAGGTGGAAAATTCCAGGTCGTAATGGTTTGAAACGTAAATAGGAGGAAACTTTCAGTGTCAGCCTCAAAATGTAAAGAGATTGAAAGTGATCACTCATATCCTCATAAGGGGGAAAAGTAAATAAACTGATAATCGGTGACTTTCTTAGATCCATCAGAAAATTCGAGTCACAGAGCAAACCAGCATCCTGAAATCTGGAGAGACAGGCAGCTATAGAGAATCTCAGCTGAGATTGGTTTATTGGGATCAGAAGATACTTAAGCCAGTAAGTGGTAGGAACACTTAAATGCTAATTTTGACAAATTGCTGGAGGTTGAGTGTGGACTAGCTTGAGAGTTAAAAACTCCTAGGGTCTGGTCTTAGGGGAGCCTCCACACTGCCATGGGTTTTAGCTCCAGGAGCCCCACAGGATTCTCATGAAGAGCAGAGAAAAATTTGTTCATCTTTTCCCCAGTATGAGGGAGAAAGTAACCACTGAAACATTCCCAGAGCATGCTTCTGCCCTCTAAAGAAAACTACATCACCAGACCCTTATCTGACCTGGGGTAAGGTCAAGTTAGATAACCCTCTCCCCCTGTAGCCTTTCTGTGTCATGTAAGGGGAAGAAAAAGCTAAGGGTTGTGAAAGCCACAACCCAGGGATTCAGGCCCACTAAAACCCCGAGATTTTTATATAATAAATATATATATAAGGGGTGCCTGGGTGGCTCAGTCTGTTAAGTGTCTGACTTTGGCTCAGGTCATGAGCTAACGGTTAGTGAGTTTGAGCCTCATGTCGGGCTCTGTGCTGACAGCTCAGAGCCTGCAGCCTGCTTTGGATTCTGTGTCTCCCTCTCTTTCTCTGCCCCTCCCCTGCTATCACTCTGTCTCTCTCAAAAATAAATAAACATTAATCGGGGCGCCTGGGTGGCACAGTTGGTTAGGCGTCCGACTTCAGCCAGGTCACGATCTCACGGTCCGTGAGTTTGAGCCCCGCGTCGGGCTCTGGGCTGATGGCTCAGAGCCTGGAGCCTGTTTCCGATTCTGTGTCTCCCTCTCTCTCTGCCCCTCCCCCGTTCATGCTCTGTCTCTCTCTGTCCCAAAAATAAATAAATGTTGAAAAAAAAATTTTTTTAATAAATAAATAAATAAATAAACATTAAAATAAATAAAAATAAATGGGGCGCCTGGGTGGCTCAGTCAGTTAAGCGTCCAACTTTGGCTCAGGTCATGCTCTCGCCATTTGTGAGTTCGAGCTCCACATCGGGCTCTGTGCTGACAGCTCAGAGCCTGGAGCCTGCTTTGGATTCTTTGTCTCCCGCTCTCTCTGCCCCTCCTGTGCTTGAGTTCTGTCTTTCTCTGTCTCTCAATAATGAATAAGCATTAAAAAAATAATAATAAATAAATAAAAATAAATACATGAGATTTTTTATAATAAGAATATAGAATAATTCCTTTCCCTAATACCTTATCACCACATCAGTAGGGTTCCAATATAAAAAGAGGGGCTTACAACTGAAAGAGCTTTAAGATGCAGACTTTATTTAAGAAGGCATCTGTAGGGAAGCACAGAGACAACAAAGGAAGAAAAAAGAAAAACAAGAAAACTAGAAGAAACTTAAATGTCTGACACCAACAGCTACAGTCACCTCCATTCCTATTCCCCAGTACATCGTGCTCAGCTTTTGGCAAAAAAATTACAACTCATGCTTAAAGATTAGAAAAGAACACAGTCTGAAGAGAAAAAGGAAACATTTAGAACCATACTCAGATAGGACACAGTAACTGAAATTATCAGACAGCGAATTGAAAATAACTGATTGATATATTAAGAACCTTGATGGAAAAAGTAGACAGCATGCAAGAACAGATGAATAAGGTAAGGAGGGATATGGAAACTACAGAAAAATCAAGGGAAATGCTAGAAGTAAAAATTACTGCAATGGAAATAAACAGTGCCTTTAATGGGCTCATCAGTAGCCTGGACACGACTGAGAAAAGGATCTGTGAGTTTGACAATAGGCCAGGTGAAAATTCTCAAACTCAAATGCGAGGAGTAAAAAGAATAAACAAAATAACAAAAAAGAATACCAAAAAACCTGTGGGAAAATAACAAAAGACAGGACATACGGGTAATGGAAATACGAGAGGAGACAAAACAGCCGTGAGAGCAGAAGAAATGTTTGAAGTAATAGTGGCTGAGAATTTGCCAAAATTAATGACAGACCACAAATCCGGGAAGCTCGGGGAACACCTACCAGGATAAACATATTTTAAAAATGCACTTAGTCATATCTTATTTAAACTGCAGAACACTAAAGACAGAGGGAAACTCTTGAAAGGAGGTGGGGCAGGGGGAGAGGGGAGAAATCCCTACAGGGAAAAAAGATTCAGAATCACATTGGATTTCTTGTCAGAAACCATGCAAGCAAGAAAAGAATAAAATTAAAAAGTTAAAAGTATTGAAAAAAAAAAACTCCACCGAAGTAGAATCTGTATTCAAGTGAAATTATCCTTCAAAAACGAAGGAGAGGGGCATCTGGGTGACTCGGCTGACTCTTGATTTCGGTTCAGGTCACGATCCCACTGGGACCGTGGGACCCAGCCCTGCATGGGGGCTCCATGCTGAGCATGAAGTGTGCTTGATATTCTCTCTCTCTCTCTCTCTCTCTCTCTCTCCCCCCCCCCCTCTGCTCCTCTTCCCACCTCATGCTCTCTCTCTCTCTCAAAAAAAAAAAAAAAAATGAAGGAGAAATATAGACTTCCTCAGACAAAAACTGTGGGTATTTGTGGCCACTAGAACTTTTTAGAAGTTCTTTTGTGTTAAAAGAAGAAAAATGATATTGATCCAAAACTCAGATCTACCTAAAGAAAGGAGGAGTATCAGAGAAGGAAAACTGGAGTGAAATAAAAATTTATTTTTCTTATTCTTCCTTGATCTAATAACTATTTGAATGAATAAGAGCCACAGTGTATTAGGTGATTACAGCATAAGGATAAATGAAATGAAAGGCAGCAACACTATAAAGAATGGGAGAGAGGTCTTGGGAATACTCTGTTAAAAGACACCCACAATACCTGTTAAGTGGCATCCTATTATTTGAAAGCAGACTTAGGGTATGGAAGTGTTGAATTACTACATTGCACACCTGAAACTATTATAACACTGTAGGTTAAATGACTGGAATTAAAGTTAAAAAAAAAGAAAAAGTAGACTTCGATTATTGAAAGGATAATAAAAGAAACTGTCTATTATGAATTAAATATCCTTTCTAAATGCCGCACATCAGACTTGAGTTGTCTTGGTTTTTTGCATAGCAAGATAGTTGTAATTTACAGTTTTGATTCCAATCAATAAAGTACATGCCAATTAAAAAAAAAGGAAAATAGACTTAGGTTAACTGTAAATGGATACTATAAACTTCAGGGAAACCACTCAACATTTTTTGTAAAAGAAGCATAATTGATATGCTAAGAGAAGAGAGAAGCTGAGACACTGAAGGAGAGAAACTGAATGCTTGTAAAATGCTCAACTAAAACCAGAAAAAGAAAGAAAGGAAGGGAATATTAAAAAAAAAAGCAGCAGTGCAGTATACATATTTTACATATAACAAAACAAACTATTATAGAGAGAGAGGCAAACCAGAGGAGGCTCTTAAATACAGAGAACAAACTGAGGGTTGATGGGGGGATGGGGCAGCGGGGAAGATGGGTGATGGGCACGGAGGAGGGCACTTGTTGGGATGAGCACTGGGTGTTGTATGTGAGTGATGAATCACGGGAATCTACTCCCAAAACCAAAAGCACGCTGTATACCCTGTATGTTAGCCAACTTGACAATAAATTATATAAATAAATAAATACATAAATACATCAAATAAATAAATAAATAAATAAAAATAAAACAAACTGTTATAGCAGATAAAAAACAAGACCCAACTATATTTGTCTACGAGAGACTAACTTTTTAATAAATTATTTGTTTATTTTGAGAGAGAGAGAGAGAGAGAGAGTGCATGCAAGTGGGCGAGGGGCAGAGAGAGAGAGAATTCGAAGCAGGCTCCATGCTCTCAGTGCAGAGTCTGACTTGGGGCTCAGACTCACGAACCATGAGATCATGAACTGAGTCAAAACCAAGAGTCAGACACTTAACCAAATGAGCCACCCAGGCACCCCTACAAGAAACTTTAAATATAAAAACACAGAGAGGTTAAAAGTAAAGGTGTAGAGAAAGACATACCACACTAACACTAATCAAAAAAATATATAGTAGCTATATTAATTTCAGACAGAGCAGATTTCAGAACAAGAAAAGTTATTAGGGGAAAATAGGAGCAATATTTACTTATAAAGGAATCAATTCTTTAAAAAGACAACAGTCTTTAACTGACAGGCACCTAAAGGAGAGAGAGGCAAAATATTTCAGGCAAAAACTGCCAGAGTTGTTAGGAGAAATAGATAAATCCATTGTTATAGTTGGAGAGTTCCACACCCCTTATCAGTAATTAACAGATCTAGCAGGCAGAAAATTAGTAAGGATATAGTTGAACCAAATAGTACCAACAATTGACAGGATCTAATTGACATTTATAGAGCACTTCATCCAACCACAGCAGAAAATATTCTTCTCCCTCACATAAGACACTCATCAAGCTAGACCACATTCTGGGCCATAAAACACACTTAAAAAAAAGAAAAACACAGATATTATACAGTGTTTGTTCTCAGAACACAATGGAATTAAACTAAAAATCAGTAACAGAAAGATATGTGGAAATCCAAAAATATTTGGAGATTAAACAGCACACTTAAATAGCACATGGGTCAGAGAAGTCACAGAGATATTTTACAATGTTTTTTAACTAAATGGAAATAAAATTACAGCCTATCAAAATATGCAGTGTAAAACAATAGGGCTTAAAAGGTATGTAGAACCTTGAATGCATATTTTAGAAAAAGAAGATTAATCTAAAACAAATACTTTAAACTTTTACTTTAGGGAACTAGAAAAAGGAGAAGAATATAAACCTAGTGCAAGCAGAAGAAAATAAATAATAATTAGAGCAGAAATTAAGTTGAAAAAAGAAAATCAGTTGAGAAAATCAACAAAACCAAAAGCTAGTTCTATGGAAAGATTAATAAAATTGATAAAACTCTAACAAGGCTATCTAAGAAAAAAGAGAGAAGAAATAAATTACTGCTATCAGAGATGAAAGAGGGTTCATTGCTTCTGAGTCTATGGACATTAAAAAAAAAGATAAAGAAATATTATGAAAAACTCTAGGTCCATACATTTGGTAACAGATAAAAGGGACAGATTCTTTTGAAGACATAAACTACCAAAACTCACACAAAGTAAAATATATAATCTGCTATAAATAATGTTTATATTTATAAATAATTTATTACTTTATAGGCTTGTATAGGCCTAGTTTAAGAAATTGAATCAGTAATTAATAACTTCGCAAAATAGAAAGCACCAGGCCCAGATAGAGTCACTGGTGAATTCTACCAAACATTTAAAGAGTAAATGATATCCATTCTCTACAAACTATTCCAGAAGATAGACGCAGACAGAACACTTCCTAAATCATTCGGTGAGAGCAGTATACCCTAATACCAACACCGGACAAAGAACTTACAAGAAAACAACATATAAATATCACCCATGAACATAGGTGCCAAAATCCTCCACAAAATTTTAGCAAATTGAATTCAACAATGTATAAAAATAATTACACATCATTACCAAGTGGAATTTATTCTAGATATGCAAGACTGGTTCAACACTCAAAAATCAGTTAATGTCACCCATCATATAAATAGCCTAAAGAAAAATCACATGATCACATCAGTAGATATAGAAAATCCATCTGTCAAAATCCAGCATGCCTTCATGAAGTAATTCTCAGCAAACTAAGAATAGATGAGAACTTTCTCAACTTGATAAAGAAGATCTACCCCAAATCCCACAGCTAACAACATCTTTAATGGTGAGAAACTAGATGCTTTCCCCCTAAAATGACAAAGGATGTCCCCTCTCACCACTGCTATTCAGCAATTGTACTAAAAAATCCTAGCTAATGCAATAGGACAAGAAAATGAAATAAAAGCCGTACAAGTTGAGAAGAAAGAAATAAAACTATCTTTATTCTATGTAGAAAATCCCAAAGAATCAACAAAAGAACTCTTGGAAATAAAAAACAGTTATAGCAATATTACAAGATATAAGATTAATATACCCAAATCAATTGCTTTCCTATATACCAGCAACAGTTAGAATGTGAAATTCAAAACACTACAACTTACTTTAGTATAAAAACACACTACAATTGGGGCGCCTGGGTGGCTCAGTTGGTTAAGCATCCGACTCCGGCTCAGATCATGATCTCACAGTCTGTGAGTTTGAGCCCCACGTCGGCTCTATGCTGGCAGCTCAGAGTCTGGAGCCTGCTTCAGATTCTGTGTCTTCCTCTCTCTCTGCCTCTCCCCTGCTCATGCTCTGTCTCTCTCTGTCTCAAAAATAAATAAAAACACTAAAAAAAATTTTTTTAAACACACTAGAATTAATTTAGGCATAAAGCTAATAATGTATTATAGGATTTATATGCACAAAACTACCAAATTGTGATAAAAGAAATAAAAAATATATAAATAAATGGAAAGGTATTTCATCTTCATGAATAGGAAGATTCAATATTGTTAAACTTGATCTACAGATTCAAAGAAATCTCAGCCAAAATACCAGCAAGTTATTTAGTGTGTATTGACAAAATTATTCTAAAGTTTATATGTAAAGGAAAAACACAATACCAAATACAATACTGAAGAAGAGGAAGGAAGTAAAATTGTCACCACTCAATTTCAAGACTTTAAAGTAATACAGTGTTGTATTGGCAAAATAAAGGACAAATAGATCAATGGATGAAAACAGAGAGCCAAGAAATAGATATACACAAATATAGGCAACGGATCTTTGACAAAAGAACAAAGAACAAAGGTATAGTCTTTTCAGTGAATGGTCCTGGAACAAATTAACTAGGTACCAACACGCAAAAAAAAAAAAAAAAAAAAAAAGTATCTAGACCAGACCTTATACCTTTCACAAAAATAAACACAAAATAAGCATAGACCTAAATGTACAAATGCAAAACACTAAAACGTCTAGAATATAACACAGGAGAAAGTCTAGGTGACCATGGATTTGGCAATGACTTTTTAGATATGACACCAAAGGAACAGTCCATGAAATTGAAGATTTATCAGGTTTATATTTCCATCTGTTTCTTTTGGAACATTCCTTTATGCATTAAATAGAAATAAAACAATACAATAATAAAAACGAACAACCCATGAAAGAAAAAATTGGTAAGTTGAACTTCATTAAAATTAAAAACTTCTACTCTGTGAAAGACATTGTTAAAAGAATAAGAAGACAAGCCACACACTGGCAGAAAATATTTACAAAACACATATCTGATAAAGGACTTTCTATCCCAAATCAATGATCTCTTAAATAAGAAAAGAACCTAATTAAAAGGTGGTCTAGGGGCACCTGGGTGGCTCAGTCTGTTGAGTGACTCTTGATCTCAGCTCAGGTCATGATCCTGGGTTCTTGGGATGGAGCCCCACTGAGTGTGAAGCCTGCTTGGGATTCTATCTTTCTTCCTCTGCCCCTCTCCCCTGCTTGTGTGCACACATACACTCTCTCTCTAAAATAATAATAATAATAAATAATAACAATAATAATAATAATAAAAGTGAGCTAAATATCTGAAATGTCACTTCACTGAAGATATCCAGAAAGCAAATAAGCATAGGAAAAAATGCTTAACACTAAATGTTAAAAAAATTTTTTTTTTTTAAAAAGGAGGGGGGCGCCTGGGTGGCTCGGTCGGTTGAGTGTCCAACTAAGGCTCAGGTCATGATCTCGCAGTTCTTGGGTTCGAGCCCTGGGTCAGGCTCTGTGATGACAGCTCAGAGCCTGGAGTCTGCTTCAGATTCTGTGTCTCCCTCTCTCTCTGCCCTTAACCCGCTAGTGTTCTGTCTCTCTCTGTCTCTCAAAAATGAATAAAAATGTTTAAAAAAAGTTTTTTAAGAAAAAATGCTTAACGCCGAAAAAAGAAAGAAATTTAAGAAAAAAAGATAAAAAATGCTTAATATTTGCATTTGTCATTAGAGACTGCAAATTAAACCAACAATGAAATACCACTGCATACCTCTTAGAATAGTTAAAATACACAACACTGACACCACCAAATTCTGGAGAAGAGCAAAACAAACCCCTCTTTTTTATTCAAGGCTACATACTGCATGATTCCAACCACTGTAGTATTTTGGAAAAGGCAAAACAATAACACGATAAAAACTAAAAAATCAGGGGTTGCCAGAAATTTGTTCAGAGAGAGAAGTGTTGAACAGGTGAAGCACAGGGGAATTTTAAGGTGGTAAAATTATTGTTTATGATACTGTAATAGCAGATGCATGGCATTACACATTTGTCCAAATCTATGGAAATGGACAACACAGAGAATGAACCCTAATGTCAAGTATGGACTTGAATTAATTGTATGTCAACATTGGTTCATCAATTGTAATAAATGTACTCACCAATCAGGATGTTAATAATAGATAAAATTGTAGGGGGGAATATATAGGAATTGTATTCTTGCTCAAGTATTTTCATATCTAAAATTGTTCTAAAAAGAAAGACTATTAATGAAAAGGTACAGACTAAATAAAGTGAAACAACGAACAGAACAGAGAGGAGAAGACATCAAACTGAGGGTCAGTTACTTCACACTCCAGAAGGATAAATATGGTGAGACTGTGGTGGTTGGAAGGAGTTCTGGAGTTTGTTGAGGATTTTGCTTGCGTTATTATGTTTTGTTTTAATATGGGAGAGAGAGAAAAAAGTTGAATGATGGTGTGACCATTTTTCTTGAATGAGCTAGTTTTTATTAGTTCCATACAAGCAGGAAGCAAACGTTCTTATTCTCCCACTAGTGCCCTTCAAACTCACCCGGGACACACAGCTTTCCTCCAAGGCTTTTCTAGTCAACTTCACCTCTTAGCCTTGTTTCCTTTTCAGATATTAAACGAATATTTCAATCTGAATCATTACTTTTATCTGGCCTGCCCCTTCCCCCAGCTCAGACTAGGTCTGCAAATTTTTAGACACGCCAGAGGAGACAGGGTCGTGACAAGGTCTTCCACCTGGTTCTTTACTTCTTTCCCCCAACTTACGGTTTCTGCTCCTCCATAAGTGGGGCTAGGGATGGAGAAGAGTTAAGGAGAGTTAAAAACTAGGCGTCAGTCTCTGTACCCCCTGAAATGCCAGGAGATACAGGTCAAGGAGTTTCAAGGATTCTCTTGCCTTGCTCCAATTGGAACCCAGGACTGGGTGGGCTGATCCCTTTTTGCTACTCTGTAAGTATTAGTGGGGGAGGTGAGTAGAGGAATGATATGTTATTTTCTCCTCCTGGCATACATTCCTGCTCTCTAAATGGTTCTCTGAGAATTCTGGTCACATTGAGGTTGGGGAAAAATCATCCTCTTCCACCCACCACAAGGAGGGGAAGATTGAGGAAACACATAGCACTCCAATAACTCTATCCAGGAGAATTCCTCTCTCTGAACTGAGGTCAGACTCCAGCCATCTCTCATGCATAGACAGCAGATGGATGAGACCTGGATTTGTTTTGGCATCTCTTTGCAAGCCTTGCCTTAAAGAATCTATTACCTTTTCTTTAGAAGGTAGAAGTCTTCATCATTTAGTACTCAACTGAGACAATGGAAAAGAGTCATTTGACATTCTGTCCCATAGGAAAGAGAAAGTATATTTGGTGTGGTGAGGTACCGAAGAACCATTGTATGTTTTCTGGACCTAGGAGAGAAAAGAACATTTACCTTTTAACCTAACTGAACTTGTAGTATTTTGTACCCAGCATCAGGATGTTATCGTTTCAAAAGACACATTGGTCTGACATTTGGCGTTGAAAAGAATTGTGAGTCTTTGCTCAAGGAAGTTTCAATGAGGAAGAGATAACGAGAAATGATAAATAACAAAACTTCATCCAAATAATTTTTACCCATTTTATTTCCAGTTTTAGTAGCAACTGGTCAAAAAATTACCTTTATACCCTTTCTTCTATCAATTCTGTTCTTCCAAGAGTCTCTCCCTACCCTTTCTAAATCTAATACAATTTAGTCTTTTCTCGTTTCCATTTGATTACTCAAACTTTACCCCAGTCAGTTAAACAAAAGTCCTCATAGCTGAGCAGGTATATGCAGAAATTTTTAGAAGGTGAAAGAGGGGTGAGTATGAACTTTAAGACATTAAATTTTGTCCCTGTTACCTTGATAAATATAAACTAATTGTGCCTTTTTTTTTTTCTGGTTTAGCCAAGACTGGTAAAGCTAAGCCAAAACGTGTGACCTTCACTCCAGAAGAAACCACTTCAACTGAAAGAAAGAAAACTAGTTTTCCTGATGTTTCAAGAGATCGATCACAAACCCCTATCAGTATCCAAAATCTCTCTCTTGATCATCATGTACAAGAAAGAGTGATGACTATTTCAATACCAAGAAAACATTTTAACAGGGTCTATTGGCACATTCCAGACACTGCTACTGGTTGCATATTTTTTCCAAGCTGTCATTTAGCCTCAAGTCGAGTTTTTGGGAAAGAAACAAGCCAAACGGGAACTTCAAGAAAATCAAAACGAGAAGTGTCAAAAAGAAAAAATATTTATGTTGATAACATGTTCAAAGACATTCTGATTCTCTCCTCAGAGTTCTCCAGACCTGCAAGTGCACCTTCCCCAGTTATTACTCCCAAACCCAAGGAAGTTCTCTCTGAGTATCCACCTTTATCAAAGAAGAAAACCTTTATTTTTAAGCAGGCTCTGATAGATTTAAGTGAAACAGGGCCAAGCCCTCTACCAAGAAGTGTGCCTGTTAAAACAGAAAGACAGTGGTCTGAACGTTTAAAGCAAAACACTGCGGTGGTACTAACTATTAGTAATTTTCCAGGTCCCATCGCCCTACCAACACCAATTTTGCCAAGAAAACCTCGAAGACAGTCTTTGTTAGGTAAATCCATGTTCAAAATGATACATGTTCAAAATGGGCATTTGGATTATTTGCATTTTTTCCTATCACAAATAATGCATGCTTTGTAATAACGGGGTCAAGTGGACCAAAGGGGAGAGAAGGCACGTGAGCAAAGGCTGCTTTCCCCTTGGGTTTGCAGGTTGGGATGGCGGGATCACTTTCTGCCTATGCATACGTTCAATATACGATCCAGAAAGAGGTAACAGAAGTTTTGACCTTGAGGGTCTGCCAAGGTCAAACTGGGTGCTCTGCCCAGATGGCGGTAGTGGGAACCAGATGAGGAAGCCCAAAGGATCAGAAAAGTCAACATAAAAGAGGAGTGGGAATGAACAGTCATCCAGAAGGCGATCAAGATGAACTCTAGAAGCAGAATGCCAGTGTGGACGGAGCCCTTCACGGGCACGGTTCCATGGACAATCCAAATTCATTAAAAGATGAACAATTATAATGAAATCATAACACCCTGAACATGAGTGTTCACAAGTATCCAAAAAGTGGTTTCATTTTTTTTCTTTTTTCCAGAAACTCAAGTAACAGAATCCGACAATGTGGAAAGCACGTCGAGGCAAAGCGTGTCAAACCTGACGGAAGGTAAACGCTAGGCGTATTTCATTCTTTAAAAAAACTGTACATAAGTTTATCTCTCTACAGAAGTATTCATGATTTTGTGTTGGTGTATGTGGGTGGGGTTCACACATATGTCTCACCTCATTTTCAGCTCTTTAAGCCATTTGCTCAGCAACTATGTTTGACGTATTGACTATAAGTCAAAGTTTGTACTGATGCTGGGAACATAAAAGCTGGAGCATTCTTAATCTGGGTAGGTGAAATAAACATGCAACAATGAAAGGTAACTACTTTCCATGTGCCAGGCACTGTTCTAAGTGCTTTAACTTTAGTTACCTAGAAAAAACAAATGAAAAATCATCTTTTTTTTCTCATGTTTATTTTTGAGAGAGAGGGAGAGAGAGACACAAAGCGTGAGCAGGGGAGGGGTGGAGAGAGAGAGAGACATACAGAATCTGAAACACGCTCCAGGCTCTGAGCTGTCAGCACAGAGCCGACACGGTGCTTGAACTCATGAACCGTGAGATCATGACCTGAGCCGAAGTCGGATGCTTAACCGACAGAGCCCCCCAGGAGTCCCCATATCTGCTGATTTCTAAGCTGTGCATGTGCAGGACAATACTCTAAGAAACACAGCAAAAAACATCAGCAGAGAAGCTATGAGAAGTGAGCATGCATGGGAGACAGTTATTGAAGTTAAAGCTCTGCCAAGATGCAGGGGCCTTGTAAACACATGGGGCTTTTAGTTGAAGACCCAGAGGACCCATGCCTTAGAAATAAGGATGATGTTTTAGAAAAAAGTACAAAACTAAAATAGATTATCCCTAGCCAAGCTCAAAACCAGTCCCTAATGAATCAAAGTGATACTTTTTCCACTTTTCTTTCAAACAAAGAAAATTTAACACTTGTTGGAGAGACACGGCGTTATCCGGACCCTTTAAAATTTTCATCCACAATATCCAGCATTAAATTAAAAAATCACAAGTCATCCTATAAAAACAGGATAAAATGTCTGAAGATCTGTAGAAAGATAAAAGGCAATAGAAACAGACATAGAATCAGATACCAAAGTTTTCAAAGAGGGATTTTAAAAATAATTGTGATGACTGAGTTTAAGAAAGGAAAGAATGAGTTAGAGAATTTTACCAGAGAACTAGAAGTTTTGTTTTTAAAAATAGGAGTCAAATAAAATTCTAGAGCAGAAAAAATAACCAAGGAATGATTCAATTAATGATTAAACACAGAAGGCTCCAACGATAGGACTTTCTCTTTTTCCCAGGTCATCAGCCGAAACAAATCATGCTGCCATTTCTGATTTGTTGACTTTGTCCCACTCTGGCGGTCCCCTCTTTGAAAGGTTCCAGAGCCTTCAGGGATCCATCAGGGCATTTCTATTTTTTTCTCCACCTGAATTCCCATTTCCATTCCAAAACCAATGCTTGGGCCTAGTCCATGGGGATGGGTGGGCTGGGAGCAGCACACAGACCTAGGTCTTAACTCGCTCTCCTTTCCTTCTTGATCCACTCTCTCTCCCAAGACAACGACTCTCTCTATCGTATCATACATCTCTCTTGATGCTTCAGTTACCTTTCACATCTATTGACCTGAGATGGGCACACAGGGCCTATTTTGGCAGCTAGAAACTGAACATTGCTTTCTTTGGTCTAGGATGCGTGATTTCCTTTCACTGAAGCCATGGCCTAAGGCTTTCCGAGATTGTAAAATATGTTGCTGCAAATAATACAGCAAGAATGGCCGTGAATGTAAAATATATGTTCCGAGGTCACAAAATATTTTCCTGCTGCATTTGGGTTTATACTTGAATAGGCCGTTTCTGAAGGTGAAACCCACAAGGGTCATGAGGAAGTAAATTTAGATGCTCTCTGTTTGACTAACTTCTAAGTTGTTTGGATTTTTTTTTTCTTTTCTTGTGTGGGGTCTCCAAACGGAGACAAGAAAGCCGAATTATATAAGGCCCTTGAAACAAAGCGAGGGTGTCCCTTGCGAGGTGATCTCTATCTGACTTACGATTATGTGATGTCCTTTACTAGTTTTGTGAAGCAAGAAGTTGCTTATGTAATTCGTAGTAAAAGTTTTGAAAATATTTGTACACATAACACAAAAAGACTGAGATTGATAGAATCTAAGTTATCTGGAGAGAAATCTATGAGCATATGGTTTTCCTTTGGAAAGACAAAGGTGCCAACTAATATTTGAAACACAGACACACATGCACACACACACACACACACACACACCAAAGCCCAGTTTAGCAAATAGAACCAGCTGGGACTAGGTTGGTAAAGGCTCAGAGCACTCTCTCCCAGAGGATGTACACAGCTAACCTACTTACCATGATTCACTGTGGCCGTAATATAAATACCTCTTAACTTTCATTCTAAGTGCTAACGCATTTAGGTCTCATTTTTTTCTCCTGTTTATTTAGGTATCGTTAACATTAAACCTATAAAAAGAGAGGAATCACATGTGATACGGGGTGAAGGTTTTAAGACTATTAATGCAACACGATATGAAACAATAATAGCCATGACCAACCTAGCCATAATTAACTGTCAAATACATGGAAGAAATGCACTTAATCTTAAGGTATGCTACATCTTTTTAATGGCAATTTCTTTTTAAATCAGCAATTATTCTTGCTCTAGGTTTCTTAACTTTGGTTAGTTTCCACGGTATTGAAGGGAGCCTTCCTGTTACAATAGAGATTTTCCAGGAACGCATGCAAATTTAGCTCTAAACCTATGTCCTAGTTTGCCTTCATTCCAGTTTTGTAAAATGTTAAAAGCCAAAGAAATTATAGTGTATTTTCATTATCTGGCGTGAGTAAAAAAAAGTAAGGTTCGGAATTATCATATTTTGAAGTTATGGGCAATCTTTGGCCCTTGTGCCACATCTAGCAACAGGCTAAATTTTCACTGAACACAAGCCTGGTGTGATGAACAGCGATAATAATAGTTGCCATTTATTAAGGACCCACTCTGTGCAAAGCAAATGTTACTCTTAAAGCTTACAATTCAGCCAAATAGGTATTATAATCTGCGGTTTACAGTTAGGAGCACTGAAGCCCAATGAAAATAACTCGTGAAAGACCAGCCAGCCAGCAAGCAGCAGAGCCTTAGGTTTGAAGTCAGAGCTCTTTGACCTCAAGATCTAGGTTTCATTTAAAAATGTATTTTGAAATAAGTTCAAACTCATAAAAAACTTGCAAAAATAGGAAAAGCGACAAGAGAGTTTCTTGGGGAAGGTAGGGCATTCAAAAAGGCCTATGGATACTGGGGAATTTAGAAAGCTATGTGCATGGCCAGGGCAGGACGCATTCTAGAGAAGATCCCATGCAATCACTACCTTTTAATGGCCTGGCTAAGCATTGAAAGGGTGCCCTTGCGTAGAGCCAATCTGAAAAGACTGGAAGAAATATTATTCTCTCTCTACTCCTGTCCTGTTGTACAAGGAAATCTCTGTCAAAACACTAACTGAACACTAGCCAACAGAGCAGAGATTTCAAACACAACACATGAAAAATTATAGACTTCACGAAAACAATTAAGAAAAATCACTAAACCAACAGCTACAGCCCACAGCAAGTAAAATTAAAAAAAAAAAACATGAAAAGGGGGAGTAATATGATTTTTAGAGTTACCACATTATAATATGCAACTGTTCAGTTTTCAACAAAAAATATGGAATATGTGAAGAAACAAGAAATGTGGCCAGTCAGAGCAGAAATTAATAGAAACTGTTTCTGAGGAAGCACAGACATTTGACTTACTTGGGGGGGGGGGAACCTTTAAATCAACTGTCTTAAGTATTCTGAAGTAGCTAAAAACAAAACAAACAAACAAAAAACAGAAGAATGATATGTGAGCAGAGATTTATCAATAAAGAGATAGAAATTACAAAGAAGAACCAAAAAGTAGTTATGGAACTGAAAAATACAATAAAAAGAAACCTTACTGGAAGCTTTGAATTGTAGGTTTGAGCAGGCACAAGAAAGAATCAGAGAACTGGAAGATAGGTCAATTGAAATAATCAAATATGATGAACAGAAAGAAGAAGAAGAGGAAGAAGAAAGAGAAGGAGGAGAAAGAAGAAAGAAAAATGAACAGAGGCTAAGGGACCAGTCAGACACCACCAAGTGTACCAAGTAATGGAAATCCTAGAAAAAGAAGAGAAAGAAATGGGCAGAAAGAACATTTGAAGACATAATGGCCAAAACCTCCCCAAATTGATTAAAGGTACAAATCTGTAGATCTCAGAAGCTTGACAAATTCCAAAAGGATAAACACAGACAGTTTCACATTGAAACACATTGTAATCCGTCAAAAGCTAGAGAAAATCTTGAGAACAGCAAGGGAGGAATGATTTGTCATGCATAAGGGATGCTCAAACTTAATAGCCAATTTGTCATCAGAAACCATGGAAGTCAGAAAGGAATGGGATGACATTTTTAAAGTGAAGAAAGAAAAGCAATCTCTCAACCAAGAATCCTATATCCAGCAAAACTATCTTTCAAAAACCAGATGACAAATTAAGATGTTCCAAGATAAACAAAAGCTGAGGGAGTTTGTTATTAGTACACCTGTCCTATATGAAATGCCGAAGAGAATTCTTTAGTCTGCAACGAAAAGTTATTAGACAGGAACTCAAAACCTTAAAAAGAAATAAAATCTGGTAAAGGTAACTACATAGGTACATATAAAACCCAGCATTGTTCTATTTTTGATTTTCAACACTTCTTTTTATATCCTATGTTATTTAAAAGACAAATGCATAAAACAGTAATTATCAATATATGTTAATGGACACACAATGTAGAAAGATGTCATTTTTGATGACACAACAAGGACAGGGGTAGATGTGTATAGGAACAAAGATTTTTTTGTGCTATTGAAGTTAACGTGGTATCAGTCCAAACTAGATTGTTATAAATTTAAGATGTCAACTATAATCTCCATGGTAACAACTATTAAGAAACTGTCTTAAAAATATACCACAAAAGAGAACAAGACAAGAATCAATATGGCAGATTGCAAAATAATTAAACACCAGTGAGGCAGTAATCAAATAACAACAATAAAAAACATTCTGGAAAAGGCAAAACTATGGAGATAGTAAAACTATCAGTGGTTGCCAGGGATGTTGGAGGAGGGAGGGAAGGTTGAATAGGAGGAGTACAAGGGATTTTCAGGGCTGTAAAATTATTTTATATGATACTGTGCTAATGGATTCATTTTGTTATACATTTGTCACGACACACAGACTATTCAACAAGAGGTTTGAACTCTAATGTAAATTACGGACTTGGGTTGATAATGATGTGTGCAATGTTGGTCCATTGATTATAACAAATACATCATACTGGTGTGTGAAACGTTGATGTTGGGGAAGACCAGGTGAATGTGTGTGGAAAGGTTATGTGGAGAAGAAAAATCTCAAATCAACAACCTAACTCTACACCTTGAAGAACCTGAACAAAAGAGAAAACTACACCCTAAACTAGCAGCAAGAAGGAAGTAAGAAAGATTACAACAGAAATTAATGAAATAGTAGATAGAAAAGCAGTAGAGAGATGGGGCGCCTGGGTGGCTCAGTTGGTTGAACGTCCAACTTCAGCTCAGGTCCTGATCTCATGGTTTGTGGGTTCGAGCCCCACATCAGGCTCTGTGCTGACAGCTCAGAGCGTGCAGCCTGCTTCAGATTCCATCTCGGGCTCTCTCTGCCCCTCTCCCACTTGTGCTCTGTCTTTCTGTCTCTAAAATAAATAATCATTAAAAAGAAAAGAAAAGCAGTAGAGAGAATCAACAAAAAATATAGTTCTTTAAAAAGATCAATAAAATCAACAAATCTTTAGCTAAATGAAGAAAAAAGAAAATACAAATAACTAAAACCAAAAATGAAAATGGAGACATTACTACTGACTTTACAGAAATAAAAGAGATTATAATAGAATACTACGAACAACTGTATGCCAACAAATTAAATATCTTAGATGAAAGGAAACATTTTTTAGAAAAACACAAATTACCAAAACTGACTCAACAACAAATAGAAATCTAAGTAAACCTATACTGAGTAAAGAGATTGAGTAAATAATCAAAACCTCCCAACAAAGAAATGTGCAGGACCAGATGGCTTCATGGATGAATTCTGCTAAACGTTTAAAGAAAAATGAATACCTATACCTCTCAAACTCTTCCAGAAAATGAAAGAGGAAAGAACACCTCTAATAGTATTCTGAACCCAGTTCCACCATGGTGGGGGGGAGCAGTTGCCCCACACCACTACGCAATTCTCAGATACCAGCTGGGTGTCCTACAATTCAACTCAATTCTCACACTACCTAGAGATAACACCAGATTCCACAGGTAAAGTGCTCACTCCCACAAGATTGCCATTCAACTCAGGATGCCAATCACATGCCCCGGCTGTCACCTACACCTCTAACCAATTGGCTACAAATTAGAGGTTCCCACGACCCTCTCCTTGGGTTCAATTAATTTGCTAGAGTGGCTCACAGAACTCAGGAATCCCATTTACTTGCTAGATAACTGGTTTATTACAAAGGATATTAAATGATATGAATCAACAGTCAGATAAAGAGATACACAGGGCTAAGTACGGAAAAAGTATATGGAACTTCCATATCCTCTCCAGGCACCACTCTCCCCAAATCTCCATGTATTTACCAACCAGGATGCTCTCCAAACCCTGTCATTTTGGTTTTCCGGAGGTTTTATTACATAGGCATAATTGATTAAACCATTGACCTTTGGTGATTGAACTCAATCTTCCTCCCCTCTTCCCTCTCTGGAGGAGGGCAGTTGATGAGGCCAAAAATGCCAACCCTCTAATCACATGGTTGGTTCCCCTGGCAACCAGCCTCCATCCTTCAGGGCTTTCCACAAGCCGCCTCATTAACAGAAACCCAGTTGTAGAAAGGGGCTTGTCATGAATAACAAGACACCCATTTCATCTTTATGGCTCTGATGTGGTTTCAGGAATGGAGGACAAGGAATTAAATATAACAGAAGATGTTCCCATTGCTCTTATGACTCTAGAAATTTCAAAGATGTGGGAAGCTGTGAGCCAGGAACTTTGGAATGAAGACCAAATACACATATGAGAGATATATTTTGGTCATCTGAGTGAACAAATATATATTCTTTTAAACTAGAATATCATAATCTCTAACATATTCTATGCTGTCAATATAACCCAGATACCAAGGGAACAAAAGACACCACAAGAAAACCACAGACCAACACCCCTTATGAATATAGATAAAAATCCTCAGCAGAGCACCTGGCTGGCTCAGTCACTTAAGTGTCCAACTCTTGATTTCGGCTCAGGTCATGATCTCGTGGTTCTTGAGATCAAGCCTTGTCGGGCTACTCACGGACAGCACAGAGCCTGCTTGAGATTCTCTCTCTCCCTCTCTCTCTCTCTGCCCCTCTCCCGCAAAATACTAGCAAAGTATTCTCCTGGGTAAAATACTAGCAAAGTGATTAAAAAAAAATTAAAAGGATTATACATAATAACCAAGTGACATTTATTCTTGAAATAAAAAGGTGATTCAACATAAGAAAATCAATCAATATACATTCTTGCATAAGGGGAGAAAATACATAATCATCTCAATTGATGCAGAAAAGGCATTTGACAAAACGTGGTTCTTTAAAAAGAGGAATAAAATTTCTAAATCCATAATATGATTGGTTAAGGAAAAAGGAAAGAAAATTCTAAATATCAAAATCAAAATAGAAAAGGGGAAATCACCGCATGTCTCACAGACTTTAAAATAGAAAATAATAAAACACTACGAACATTTTCCCAGTGAGTGCCACGGCTATGATGAAATGGAAAACTTCACTGGAAAACACAACTTGCTGAAACAGGTGTAATAAGAAATAGAACACCAGTACAGTTTCGTATCTGTAAAAAAATCTAATTAAAATTTTAATTAAGAGCCTTCACACAAAGAAAGTTCCAGGCCCATACATAGGATGTCCCCAGTGAGTCTACCAAACATGTAAGAGAGATACAACCTGTTTACACCACCTTATTTTATGATGCCTGTATAACTCTTATACCAAAGCCACACAAGGACATTGTAAGAAAGAAAAATTATGGGCCACTGTTTTTCATAAATGTATGTGCAAAATTTCTCAAGAAAATATTAGGAATTCAAATCCTGCAATGTGAAAAGTTTTAAAACGAAGGACAATGTATCATGACTAAATGAAGCTTTTGCAAGAAACTCAAAGTTGTCTTGATATCTGAAAATCAGTGTTATTCTCAACAATATCATCTCAATAGATGCAAAAACTTGACAACATTCAACACCCACTGAGGATGAAGGAAAACAAATATACCTCTAAGTAAACTGGAGTTGAAAGAAACCTTTCATAATTGTAAAGATCGTTCTAGCTGGTGCCGGGGCTGCCCTGGTGGGGTGGCTGGAGCTGAGGTGGGTATGGGCCCGGTGGGGGGAGGGAGGACGCCGGGGGGGGGGGGCGGTGTCTCAGGGTTCTCTGTGCAGAGGACATATTGGCAGGACAGCTGAAGCTTAAGTGTGTGCAAGTCAGGTCGTCCTGGGACGCTCTGCACAGGGTCACCCTTGTGGGGTGGCTGGAGCCGATACAGGGTGCAAGCTGGGGGTTCCCTGGGGTGGTTTTCACGGGAGAGGCCCTGGTGGGATGCTGGGGCCAAAGCAGGCATGAGCCAGAAAGTCCCAAAGCCCTCTGCACTAGGGGTGCCCTGACAAGCCATCTGGAGCTGACGTGGGGGCAGGCCTGGATTATTCTGGAGAGCTTTGCCCCCTTGTCACCTTGGCTTGATGGCTGAATCTGTAGCACTGACTGGGAGTGTCCCGGTGTGTACCATCCTGGGGCCATCTTGGAGGGGTGACTAGAGCTGGTGTGGGCTAGGGAACGGGGGCTCGCTGAGACAGCACAGCGGCTATGGTGCCCAGACTCTGCTTCTTCCTGCACTGTCAAGGCAGCCGGGAAATGTTAAACGTGGTGCTCACCAGCCCCTCCGACCCAGAAAGAGTTCCAGCAGCCCCCCTCCATTTGGCAGCGTTCTAGGGCTAAATCTTTTCTATTCTAGCTGCTCCTTTAAACCGCGGCTTTTTCTCTGTGTCCTCGGGAGCCTGGGGCTGGTGTGAGCTAGGGGCCTGGGGCCACCAGCGGGGCCTGCTCCCCTCTGCGCTATGGAGGTGGAGGGGGAGCATCAACCATGGCGCTTACCAGCTCCACAAA
Organism: Acinonyx jubatus; assembly: GCF_027475565.1. Classification (NCBI taxonomy): domain Eukaryota; kingdom Metazoa; phylum Chordata; class Mammalia; order Carnivora; family Felidae; genus Acinonyx; species Acinonyx jubatus. The sequence continues at coordinate 24,384,112 of NC_069380.1, read as the reverse complement.
CCCAGAGAGAGTTCCAGAGCTCCAGCAGCTCTCCCTCGGTTTGCCAGGGTCCTCGTGCTGGTTCCTTTTTGTTCCAGTTGCTCGCTTAAACCCAGGCTTTTCCTCTGTGCCTCAGAGCAGATGAATCTGCTCCTGGTCCCTCAGTACTATCCCACTGCAGTGCGTGGAGGGCTCGGGTTGCCTTCCTCACGGTATTTCCGTCTCCTTTGACGTTCTCTACATGGTCTCTCTATCTTTTGTTGTGCAGAAACTGTTCAGTCAGCCCTCGGTTCTTCTTCAGGAGGAATTGCTCTCTGAGTAGGTGTATGTAGATTGGGTGTGTGCATGGAGGAGGTGAGTTCAGGGACTTTCTACACTGCCACCTTGGACCAGAAGCTTCAAAAGCTCTTTATTTTAATCTGAGCTTCAATCTTATAGAGCTTTCCTGTTAACCTTTTCTCCTAAGGCTGTAGCCTTTCGGCCCTTTCATACCAAGTCGGAGGTCCCCCTCGTCTTTGGTAAGCCCTGAATTCCAGTTTTTATCTTTCTAGCCCTAATTAGGCTGGCTATGATTCTATTCAGCCTCTTGACCACAGCTTTTGATGAAGCAAATGACTTCGGGAGAAAAGTAGTGTTGAGCGTTGTGTTTACCTCCCTGAGATTCTCTCCTCTCTGGAAGTTTGGTTTATGAAATCCTAGCTACCCTTGGTAATTCCCCAAGCCTTTATTGTGTTGTGTTTGTTTACCCTGTCGGTTTCAGTGGGAAGGTTGTTTTGAAATAAGATTGTCAACCATTAGAAGTAAAAATATCAGATTATCTGGTTTTGAAGTGAATTACTTTGTTTTTTTTTAAATCTTATTTTTAAAATTTTTTTTATAGTTTATTTATTTTTGAGAGGGACAGAGACAGCATGAGTGGGGGAGGGACAGAGAAAGAGGGAGAGAGAGAGAATATCAAGCAGGCTCTGCACTGTCAGCACAGAGCCGGATATGGGGCTCAAACTCATGAACTGTGAGATTTGGACCTGAGCCCAGATGAAGAGCCAGACACTTCACCAACTGAGCCACTCAGGTGTCCCCGGAGCAAATTACTTTATAATTTTTTTTTTTTTTTTTAGTTTTTATTTATGTTTGAGACAGAGAGAGACAGAGCATGAACGGGGGAGGGGAAGAGAGAGAGGGAGACACAGAATTGGAAGCAGGCTCCAGGCTCTGAGCCATCAGCCCAGAGCCCGACGCGGGGCTCGAACTCACCGACCGCGAGATCGTGACCTGAGCTGAAGTCAGACGCTTAACCGACTGAGCCACCCAGGCGCCCCTGGAGTGAATTACTTTAAATGAGAGGTTGGCAAGCTTTTTCTGTAAAGGGCTGGATAGTAAAACGTTAGGCTTTGAGGGTTGCATGGTCTCTGTCACAAGTATTCAACTCTGTTCGATAGTTCAAAAGCAGCTGTATGCAATGCTTAAACTTATGGGCACGGCTATGTTCCAATAAAACTTTATTTAGAAAAAAACAGTTGGCAAAGTGTGGTTTGCTCATCCTTGCTTCAAATGGGAGAGAGAATGTAGCTTTTAAAGAGTTGGGTGAAGCTAGTCAAGAAAAAAAAATATTTCCACGGCTATAAATATTATTTAAAAAAAATATTTGACTCCAGAGTAGAATCCAGAGTTCTGTGGGGGCGACACAGACGAATCAAACGTCATAATTCCTTATTTATTTCAGGGCCTTATTAAAAGAAGTAGATTTTATATGAACAAAATTTACACAGAACAAGTGCACTGAATAGTATGATACAGACTCAGGGTCTAAGCACTTAAAGGTCGCTAGAGCAGTTCAGGAGATGGGGAAAGGCTCCACATTCTCAGCGCTATGTAGTTCTTCGAGACCCTTCCATGATAACCACAGCAAACAGGTTTGGGAGGTCACTATTTATCACAGGTTGGTTAGGGAAGGCCTTTCTGGTCAGCTGCCTTGTGAGCTGACGGCTGACTATACGCAGGCCACTAATGAAGTGAGAAGACGTTCATGGGAGGAAACGGGGGAAGCACTTTCCAAGGCAGAAGGAAATGTAAAGGTGCTAATTGTTGGCACAGTAAGTGGAGTGATTGGAGACTATGACAGACACGTTTCTACTACATAAGTGTACCCGCCAGTTCGGCAGAGAGGAGTGTCTAATGACAGGAAAAAAAGAACGCCTCCTTTTTGTCTATATACACGTTTACCAATAGTAATACTTTAATACAAGGTCGGTCTCAGGGCGCCCGGGGTGGCTCAGTCAGTTAAGCGTCCGACACTTGATTTTGGCAGGTCGTGGTCTCACAGTTGTGAGATCAAGCCCCTCCATGGGCCCTGTGCTGGGAATGGAGCCTGCTTGAGCTTCTCTCGCTTTCTCTCTCTGCCCCTCCCCAGCTCGTGCTTTCTCGGTAAAAAAATAAAAACGTAAACAAACAAACAAGTAAAATCTCAGTTCTGAAACCAGCACTTTCAACTTCAAGATTCTTTAGCCGTGAACCTTTTCATTCTTATACGCTACCTGGCGTAGCCTGATGCACTATGGCGACGTCTCCCTTCTCTACGAGCTGAGTAATGGAGTCCCTTGGTTCAGTCAGGTGACCATTAGTGAGTCTACGATCCTTAAGAAACAAATGTTTCCACTCTCCTGGAGCATTAAAGATATAGGGAGGCAGCAGGCGTGTCTTAGTCAGTTCCGGCTGCTTTGACAAAATGCCACAGACTGAACAACTTCAACAACGAATGTTCATTTCTCACAGTTCCGGCAGCTGGGAAGTCCAGCATTGAGGGGTCAGCTGACTCGCTTCCTGGTTCGAGGTCTCTTGCTCACAGCAGACTTCTTCCTGTATCCTCACATGGTAGAAAGAGAGAGCTCTGGTCCCCTCCTGTTCTTCTAAGGGCACTAACCCCATTATAAGGGCTCCACCCTTAAGACCTCGTGGAACCCTAATTACCTCACACAGGCCTCATCTCTACATGGCATCACACTGAGGGTTGGGGCTTTCACGTGTGAATATGGCGGGAACACAAACATTTAGTTCATAACGGGACATAGTTTTCTTCATTCCGAGTTGGCATATTTCAGTAAGAAATTTTAGCTGTTAGATTAACAGCGAGACTAGAGAGAAATAGAAGTAGAAACATGACAAAATAAGCTAAAAGACATCATTGAATGTAAAATATTTTTACTAACTTTTCAGCATGTAGTGGACACTCAAGCAATGTTTGCTTGTTATTAATGAAAATAATTCCTGTCACACATGTAACACTATACTTCTTACACACATGAATACTTAGCGGTGTTTCTATTTCGTTTCTATCCTTCACATAATTAAGAAATTATTATTATGACAGACTAACATACATGAATGGAAGGTGAATAGAAGCTCGTTTGTGTGTTGTGAAAAACACCATCACTCAGATTATGTGCTCGTTGTTTTGCTTGTTTTACTTCAGTATAAAATACTTTTGTGCCTTGTTAATGATTCACCTCTAATCTCTTGTCATTTTCTTTTAGGGTTTTTTTATTATGACTTGTCCAGACTTAACACCGTTGGCTTCCCAATTGATATATCTTAACTTATCCTTCAATGAGATCAGTTATTTTCCCACAGAAGTGAGTCCATTTTTATCATTGGTGTATATTGCAATAATTTCTTTTAATTTTAATTTTGATTTTGATATTACTGTCTTTTCAAGAATAATGTCTTATTAATAATAATTATAACCAAAAAATCGCCACTTATGATACCCCGGAAAAGAGTGAAAAAAGAGATAAATAATACAGCCAGTTAATGTTCTTTTGCTGATTCTACCATGGTAGTTCAAAGGGCTTACAAAATGTAACAAACAGAGACTTGTACACTTTATCATGCCACTCATATTTGTTTCTCTTTTCTGTTCCTCAGATATTTTGTCTTAAAAATTTACAACTACTATTCCTGAGAAATAATCCTATCAAAGAAATCCCTTCTGAAATCCAACAGCTTAAGTTCCTTAGAGTTTTCAGCATCGCCTTTAATTTGATCACTACCCTTCCAGCTGGGTAAGGTCGGTAGCCTGAGATTATAAACACAGAAAAGAATTTACTATTTAGAAAGCGATCAATTTCCCGTTTGAAAGCAGCTGGCAACTTTTTAGCCATCGAATAATTCGCATTCTGTTCTGATTCACTGATTTGCTTCTTGTTATTGTGTTAAAAGGAATTTTACCAGCTACATAGATGTCAACTCTTACGGAGGCTAGAGCGTTCATCTACAGATCCATTATCTGAGTATAGATTAAAAGAATACATATCATATAAAGAGGCTCAAGTGAGAAATTTGCACCTATCCCTCGACAGCCTTTTTGGAAAGGACACTGTATGTGGCATTAGGAAATCTAGACTTTTAACTTCAAAATTGATAATGACCTGTTTTGTCTGGAGAAAGTCACTTAAGCTTCCTGGTCTCAATTTCCTAATCTGTAAACTAAGAAATTAGCTAGTATAATACCGAAGATTCTGTAATAGGAATGTTGATATTTGGGTATGAGAGAGATGGGTTTCCTCACCCCTCCCCCTCCCCCACATATGGACAGGGAATTATTTAACCCCTAATGAAAATTTTAAACCAAAACTGTAACCAAATGCAAAACAAGATACTTCTTCAAGTTAGAGTTTAACAAATTGAACGTGGGTAAAGGGCAAAGGGACAGGGGCTCTTAAATAGTTGAACAACATTTTGTAAAGATTCTCACAGTAATTAAGGAACCGCATCAAAATTCATTTATAAGCTTGTTCACCTAGCATTGTTTGTAACTAACAATCTGACAAATTCTATATTCATAAACTGTATCACTATTCAGTCATTTAAAAGAACAAAAAGCATATAGAAGTTATACCATTTCTGTATAAAAATGTGTATATATGCATCATACATTACACATATATAAAAACATAAACACTAAGAAAGTAAGAATACTGCCCTGTGTATATTTTATTTCTGTTTAAATCATCTATATTTTTTAACAGTAACATAAATTGTATTTTCTCTGCCTTGATACTAGAAGCAGCTATTTCTCTAGGGAAACCCTGTTTCTTTTTTATTGAAAGATGGTGTTTAAAAACTGAGATCTGAGTGCTGGATGTCCCATTGCTATGGTGATGACATTGCTTCTAGACAGTCCCGGTGAACAGAGCTAAGTAATATATGTGTGTACACTAATCTGTGTGTACATATATACATATATATATACACACACACAACCCTGCATATGTATACACACACACATATACACATACACACAAACTACATATATATATGTACATATAAAGGCATATATATGTATGTGTATGTACCTATATATGCATCTAAATATAAACTTACATTTGATAATCTATAATTAGAATTCCAAGCTTTAATAACCATAACTGTCATTTAAACAAAACGTAGGGGCGCCTGGGTGGCTCATTCGGTTGGGCGTCTGACTTCGGCTCAGGTCATGGTCTCACCGTTTTGCGTGAGTTTGAGCCCCACGTCAGGCTCTGTGCTCACAGCTCAGAGCCTGGAGCCTGTTTCAGATTCTGTGTCCCCCTCTCTCTCTGCCCCTCTCCCACTCACACTCTGTCTCTCAAAAGTAAATAAACATTAAAAAAAATTTTTAAATAAGCAAAATGCAAAAATTCTTTTTTTTAATGTTAATTTAGAGACAGAGAGAGAGGGAGAGAAAGACGGAGGGGGGCACATGTAGGGGAGGAGCAGACAGAGAGGGAGACACAGAATCTGAGCTGTCAGCACAGAGCCTGATGCGGGGCTCGAACTCACTATCCATGAGATCATGACCTGAGCCCAAGTCCTACCCTTAACTGACTGGGCCACCCAGGCGCCCAGGAATATAAAAATTCCTAAAGCAACTACAACTTGTTCCTAAGTAGAGGGTCAACATTATTCACTATTTAGAGATTAAGCAAATTAGTTTGGACTATTGGTTAACCATTGGTTACAGTCAAAAAGTTTTAAGGAGCTATTTCTCAGTAATACTAGTGTTTCTAAAATAAAGCTGTATATATTTTATTAGATAACAGGTTCTGTATGTGTATTAGGGGAAGATTGACAGCACAGCACAAATTCCCTGAGTCCCAATTTTTTGTTGCTACGATTTTGCGTTGAGCTGCTTAGGGCATCTGTTGTAAAGCAAAAGCAGAGAGGAAAGTCTCGGCTCTGGAGGCACAAAGAACGGGGTTCTCATCCTAGCTATGCCCTTGCCGTTAGGCCCCCTATAGTTAGAGTTATGCCCTTGATCATACAACGTAAAGGTGTCATCAACTCTCTCAGGTTAAGTGTTTGAAGTCTTGTAACCACGGAAAGCCCTTTGATGGGTCTGTTTAGTTTTCTTGTAAAATAAAGATGATAAATCATTTCAAAAACCCAAAAGGTGTCTTCTTTTCCCCAAAGCCTTGAGATAGCATTTGTTCATGAAATACATTTTCATTGTTTGTTTAAGGGGTAATGACATCACCAAAATATCTCCTTTCCTTTTTTTTTTTTTTTTTTTTTGCCTCTTTCTTTCTTGGTTCTTGTCTTCTCCTTCCCAAAGCCTACCTGGAGGGTCCTCACAGCCTCCGAAAAAGAACCGGCTCCACTAACACCCTGATTTCGGACCGCTGGCATCCCGGACTGTGAGAGTGTAAATGTCCCTTGCTCCACGCCACCTGGCTGTGGTCATTTGTTATGTCAGCCCTAGGAAACTAATACAGCAACCAAGGAAATAATATATCCGAGTGTGCTAGAAATTTCTCAGGTGGCTTTTTCTGCGTGGAGCTTTATCCACTCCAAACATTTCAAGGCAGTCTTAAAGGATAAATGGTTTATTTGAGGAACTTGGATTGTAATTACACTGCCTATAATGAAAAGAAGTCCATAAATTATAAGATCTTAGAAAAATACAGTTTCTCTAATACTTTTACCTCTTTACTCAAATATTTAATTCTTCATTCATGCCCAGTAATGACAAACATGTAGTCATTTTTAATTTCATTTTCTTTTTTCTATTTAAGGTTATTTTCTTTGGCCCATCTTGAGGAACTTGATATCTCCTACAATAGTGTTGCTTCTATCCCAAACAAAATCCAGAAACTCAGGTATTTGGGAAGTAGTAAGTACACACAGTCATATGCCCTATAAGGGTATATTTGGTAATGACTGTGTTGGAGAAAATTGAATTCTTTCATATACTGAATGGTCATAAAACATAATATGTGAAAGCATAAAGTTTACAAAAACAGAATTTGAATGATTGCTATTTTTAAGACATAACATTTTAAGACATAACATTTTCAGTGATTGTTTAAAAGCTGTCCTGATGGCTACGTAATAGAATGACGAGAGAACCTTGTTCATTTTTCTGTGTGTGAACCTGTGTTCTTATCAGTCTTAACTTATTTTGGGTAAGGATATACACATACATCGTGTAATCTTAATAATACCAAGCTCTGTTTCTTTCTCACACTGATTTTTAAAAAGTCTCTGAAGTTCATCTATGTCCTTCTAGGTCAGTGCCATCCTATTTTACTTACGACTTTAGAATAATTTTTAACAATTAATAGGGAGACTATTTTTCAATAATACTCTTTTAACTGTTCTCTTTAGGGGGTGTCTGGGTGGCTCTGTCGGTTAAGTGTCTGACTCTTGATTTCAGCTCGCGTCACGATCTTGCGATTCATAGGATTGAGCCCCGAGTTGGGCTCTGCACGTATAGGGCAGAACCTGCTTGGGATTCTTTTCTCCCTCTCTCTCTCTCCCCCTTCCCCCTATTCTCTCTCTCTCTCTCTCTCTCAGGATAAATAAACATTTTTTAAAAAACCTATTCTCTTTATATCATGAGCTTTAAGATCATTTAATATAATTCCAAGCCCCTCCACCCCCAAAAAATATAAACACAAAATTGAAATTTCGATTGGAATTGTCTTGAGTTTACATATAAATTCTGAAGAATTTATATTTCTGATGTTACTAAATCTTTTCATCCTAAAACACAGCATAATGTTTCATTTGTTTAGATTTTGTTTTATGTCCTTTATAAGAATTTATGACCGGGGGCACCTGGTGGCTCAGTCGGTTAAGCATCTGACTTCAGGTTGGGTCATGATCTCACAGTTTGTGGGTTTGAGCCCCACGTCGGGCTCTGTGTTGACCGCTCAGAGCCTGGACCCTGCTTCAGATTCTGTGTCTCCCTCTCTCTGCCCCTCCCCTGCTCTCTCTCAAAAATAAATAAACATTAAAAAATTAAAAAAAAAAATTTATGACTCATTTCACATAAGTCCTTTATCTTTATTACTAACTTCCTCTAAGTATTCTATAATTGTGTTGCTATAATGAATGTAACATTTTCTCTAATTTTTATTTTTAGCTGACTATTGCCAGTACAGAATAGAGAAAAGCTATGTCCTTCTTTACATGAATTTAAAATCAAGTTATATAACTCAATTTATCTTCATTCCGGTTCAGTTTTACTGGATTTTCTTTGGCTTTCTAGGAGGATAGTCTTATCCTCAGTAAAGTGAGATGATTTTGTCTCTGCTTTTCTAATATTTGTACCAATCATTATATCCCATGTAACAATCTTTATATTTTAACAGTATTCAACCTGTTCGCCTTTGTTAGGACTGATATATTTAAATTTTTGCCTTCCATTTTACTTTGTATTTACTATTTATTTACTTCTTCCTTTTCCTATTTGCCTTCTTTCTGTGTGTGTATGTGTGTGTGATTTTTTCAAGATGCTACTTATTCTTTTTTTCTCCCTTATTAATTTTGAAACCCTACTGTACTTTCCCAGTCTATTAATGGCTATCTTTTCCCCCCAAACACACGCAAACATTTTTCTTTACTATTTTAATACTATTTTTAAAAAATGTTCATCTATTTATTTTTGAAAGAGAGAAAGAGAGAGCAAGCAGGGGAGAGGCAAAGAGGGAGACAGAATCCAAGCTCAAACCCACCAACCGTGAGATCATGGCCTGAACCGAAATCAAGAGTCAGATGCTCAACTGGCTGAGCCACCCAGTCGCCCCCATCATGTTTTAGTATTGTCAGGAGTCAGAACTGAAGAGTTTGTGTGGACAAGAAACAAGGCTGCACATGAGCACATGAGACAGACTCCAGAGCTCCCAGCCTCTCGCTTCAAAAGTCGTCATTTCAACCTCTTCACTCCCAGCACGCTTGACAAGTTGGACCAGCCTTTGATTTGTGTTTATGTGACCCTCATAAACAGATACTTTTCTGCCTGTCTCCAGCACTAATTAGAAAGGAGATGAGTGGCTGTAAAACACACCATCAAGACAAGTAGTATAAATGAGAAAATCAGTAAGGTTGGTTCTCTTTGAACAAAGAAATCAGGGCTATCAGAAGCAACGGACACAGTAAAAACCAGGGGGACTCGGGTGATGAAAAGTCCGTGTGCAACATAGCACATGATACATATGATCGTGTTAATTCCACCGTTTTGATGAGGTTTGGATGAAAAAATAGCTACTGGTGTTCAATTGCTCAACAAATATATACCCTTTCGTTGTATCATTATGCTATAGTATTTCTTTTTCCGTAATGACATGTTGCAAAGACCCAAAACATATGCTTTAACTCTTGCTATTCACACAAACGCACTTATTGGCAAAACATACTCTTTCAATTGCTTTTTAATTCTCTGATTCTAAAGAAGTTCTTAAACACTTGTATGTTATTGCTAAGTTTGATGCTAATTTTCCGGAACATTGGGACGGAATTTTATTTCAGTATTATGAGTTGCATAAACACCTTTTAAATTTGGTTTCCTTTATTTACAGATTACTTGAAAATCTGAATGTTAACGGGACCGATCTGACTGCTTTTCCACCTGCGATTTTGAAGCTTAACCTGAAAAAACTCCAGTTTGAGAACACTTTCACGCATCCTACTTTTTGGAAAGAGAATTCTTTAAATAGCCCCCCGTGTCTGACTCATCTTACTTCCTTGTTCTTCTTAAAAAGTAATCTAGACAAATATTACGATGAGATCCCAGTGGAAATTCAAGAGCTGCTAAAATGGTGAGCACATGCTGAAGCCCTTTTAGGAAGAATACACCTTTAAGCCTTTAAAATGGTAGTCAATAGAGGCCAAGTGAGAGTTTTACCGTCAACACACACACACCACACCACACCCTCAGGCATACATAAAATTCTTCGCATTTCTCCTTCTGGCTCTTCAGGCATGTGATGTCGTCTGAATTCAGCCCATTTGCTAAAATCCTCAAGTCACTACTTAATTCCAGTGGGAGTTACACATTGCTGAGGAGTAGCTGGCAATGGTCATAGGTCCTGTGAATTACTAAGGACATAGAAGTGGGTTCTTCCAAAAAAGGCTTCTTTAGTCCCAGGCACACTATGCAGGGAAATGCTTTATACTCTAGCTTCCTAGAGACCAGACGTATTTTGAGCAACTTCTCCTCAGTGATCCGTGGCCAGTGTGAGAATCATTGCCTAATCTCCGGATTTTTAAACCCCATCCACTGGCGGTCCACTCAGTTTATCTCTTATTTCCTTCAGATGGTATAAATCTGTTGTTACGCTCATCAGTGCATATAGTACTGATTTAACAAACATTTGTTGTATGCCTAAGTAAAATTTCCCAGGAGTAGATAAACTACCAATATAGACTCCATAAAAGGCAGGAAGCCTAAACAGACTAGTAATCATCAAAGAAATTGAAGAAGGTGATTCTAAACTACCAGTAAAAAGGGACCAGGACCCAAAGTTTTCCATTTTAATGCATCGAGATGTCAGTGTTCATGAGATTTGAATGCACATGAAAAATTAAGAAATACCTCAAAAGATACAAAGTTTTATAAAGAAATAAAACCAAACTAGTGAGTGGTAACAGATGTGGTACAAAAAGATTTGAATTCACCACAAAGTAGGGAAGCTGAACCTGACATTCCTCAAATCTGTACCCAAGAGTGGGCTACGTGTCCCTGGGCAGTAAATACCTTTTTTCTAGCTAACCAAGCGTTTTTGAGAGAAACATCCTCAATTTAGACTTTGAAGACTCCGAAAAAATTAAGTTAAATTGAACATTATCTCACAGTTGAAAGAAATGTCCAAATACGTGTGGAAATGAGCCATCAAGAGTTAAAGTCAGCAAAATCAGTCAACAGGTACAAGCCTCCAAGGATCCAAGATATTAGAACTTTACAGAATATGAAATACCTATTTTCAGTGTTTAAAGTAATAAAATATATTAATTTTAAAAATGGTTAAGAAATAAAAGACCATCGAATATGAGTGGGCACATATGAAAAATAAATTTTATTTTCATTTATTAAAAAAATTTTTTTAATGTTTATTTTTGAGAGAGAGAGAGAGAGACAGAGTGTGAGTGGGCAAGGGGTAGAGAGAGAGAGAGGGAGACACAGAATCCGAAGCAGGCTCCAGGCTCTGAGCTGTCAACACAGCGCCCAACGTGGGGCTCAAACCCATGAACAGAACCGTGAGATCATGACCTGAGCCGAAGTCGACTGCTCAACTGACTGAGCCACCCAGGGGCCCCTATTTATTTATTTTTTAATGTTTATTTATTTTTGGGAGAGAGAGAGTCAGAGTGTGAGCAGGAGAGGGGCAGAGAGAGAGGGAGACACAGAATCTGAAGCAGGCTCCAGGCTCTGAGCCGTCAGCACAGAGCCCAATGCAAGGCTTGAACTCACGACCCATGAGATCATGACCTGAGCTGAAGTCGGATGCTTAACTGGCTGAGCCACCCAGGCGCCCCTGAAAAAGAAATTTTAAATGAAATGAAATTCTAGAAACTAAAAGTGTAACAGTTGAAATTAACTTGGTGCATGGGTTAAATAGACAACTATACAGACACGCAGAGGGATCTGAAGAGATTATTGTGTCTATGCAGACAGGAGGTAAAGAGATATTAATACGTACCCTAACACAGACGTAGAGTCCCAGAGAATTCTGTGTATTTTCAGAAGTAATGAAAGATGTGACCTCAGACGCTGAAAGCTCTATACGAGGGCAGTAACACACCTTATAGACACCAAAGACGAAGGCAAAGACTCAAAATCAGCGAGGGGGGTAAAAGGCACTTAGAATAAGAAGTCAACTGCTAGCAACAGCGGGACAATGACCGAAAACACGCTACTTTGCCCAGCACAACGAACTTGCAAGAACAAGGGAGAAAGAATGTCATTTCAGAGAAAATAAAGCAGAGAATTGACTTCCTCTAGATTTTCACTAAAGAAATTTGCAAAGCGTGTGCATCAGGAGGAAAATGACTCCAGAAGCAAGCTCTGAGATGTAAGGAGGAATGGAGGGAAAGAGATTGGAGATGTGTGGATAAACAAACATGGTCTCTAGAATCCATGAAATAATAACAACAATGTCTATGGTGTGGTGTTGAAGAGAAGCTATAACTATAACCAGATATCAAAAACAATTAGAGATGTAATATTTAAGTGATACTTTTTGTAAAGAAACGTAATGTACCTAGGAATATATCAAGTGAAATATGTACAAAGCATTTACAGCGAGAAAACATCAAATGACAGAAAAATAAAGAAGTTTGAATCAAATGACAAAGATACATATTCAGGTATAATAAGATCCAACACCAAAAATACATCCGTTCTCCCCAAAAAGAATGATATGTTCAATGTAGTTCTGGTCAAAACTCCAACAGAATCTCCGAGAAACTTGATAAGCTGAGTATAAAATGTGTATGGAAAAGCAGAGACTGCAAAATAGCCAAGACAAGCCTGAAAAAGAAGACTAACATTAAGGGCCTCGTTGGTTTATATCTGGTCAGATATGAACAATTATTATAAAGTCAGAGAGAGTAATACAGCTGGTGTTACGTGCAACGAAAGATAAATTAACCAATGGAAGAGAATACATAGTCCAATTACGTCCTCGTGCGTGTGCAAAAGCTTGATGTCGGGCAAAATAGCACTGTGGATCAGTAGGGAAAGGAGAGATTTTTCAATAAGTGATACTGAGATATTTGGTCACTTACCAGGGGAAAAAAATGTATCATTAGATTCCTGCTATGTGTATGTCACTATCCTATGCAAAATCAGTTCCAGTTGGATTAATAATGTAAATGCGAAAAACAAAACTTCAAAGCCTTCGCAAGCAAGTATAGGAGACTAATATGTATAACTTCACGATAGGAAAACATGCCTTGAGCAAAACAAAAAATATAAACAGTAAAGCCAAGTTTCATAAATTTGACAAAAGTGTAATCTGTCCATGTAACATGACACCTATAAAACTAAGAGGCAAGTCATCAAGAAGATATTGCAATGCATACAGCTGTTGAAACATATATGTATGTCTCCCACAAATCCGTAAGAAAAGATATAACCAATAAAAAGTGTATAAGTGATAGGAATATGCAATTCAGGGGTGATGATACATTGATAGCTGATAAACATGAAGAATGTTAAATCTTATTGGTAATCAAGGAACTGTGATATCACATAGCAACAATAGGTTTTTTATGGACCCGTTTAATCAAAATGAAGGAGGTTGACACTAAATGTTGGCTTTGGATGCCGCAAACTGCATTATCATGTACCATTCGTGGCACTGTAAGTTGGTCAAAGCTTTGTGGAAGGCATTTTGACAGTATCCTGCTTACCCCTTGAAAGAGAAATTTAAGGGGCGCCTGGGTGGCGCAGTCGGTTAAGTGTCCGACTTCAGCCAGGTCACGATCTCGCGGTCTGGGAGTTTGAGCCCCGCGTCAGGCTCTGGGCTGATGGCTCAGAGCCTGGAGCCTGTTTCCGATTCTGTGTCTCCCTCTCTCTCTGCCCCTCCCCCGTTCATGCTCTGTCTCTCTCTGTCCCAAAAATAAATAAACATTGAAAAAAAAAATTTAAAAAAAAAAAAGAAAGAGAAATTTAAGTCTTCAGAATTCGTCTTATAGAAATAGTAACATGTGAACACAAGTCAGGCATAGGGATGGTAATTGCAGCCTAAATGTGCATCAATAAAAAAGTGGTAAAATAAAATTACGGTGTATCCATGTTTTGGAATATTATGATGCTATTCATAATATGAAGCAAAACAAAATGTATTGCCATAAAAAATTTGTCCAAGACATTCTGTTAACTCTTTTGAGATTTTATCCATATGTAAAATTTAACGTGTATCCATGTTTATATCAATTTTTTTTTATTTTTTAAATTTAAAATTGGTAAATCATACCGATGTCTACACCACCCAGAAAGTATGAGTGGCCCCTGATGATTCTCATCCACACCAAACTTTGTACTGGCAGACTTTTCCATTGTGCCCATCTGATGATTATGAAATGGTATCTGTAGTCTCTGATGGCTGATGAGGTTGAGAAGCTACATTGCTCAATGTGCTCTCGACATTCAAGTCTCTTCTTCTGTGAACAGTCTGTTCATGCAAATGGAATAAGCGGTTGATGTCTTTATTTTTTTTTAACTGATTTGTGAGCATCTAAAAATACATGCAGACACTAGTCCTATACTAGGTTATGGTAGTCCCTTTATTTTTAAAATAATATATTTATTTTGAATTCTAAAAATAATATGTAGTTCTTACAGAAAATTTGAAAATTATGAAAAAACTTTATAAGGACATTTAAAATGTCCTGTGATCACATTGACCAAGAATAAGTACTGTTTTCTCTCTGTGTCTATGCTTAGAGTGTTTCCTTGCTATGCATCTATACTTTTTTGTTTTAGAAAACTAGGATTGTTTTGTATTCACACATCTATTTTTTAGCATTTAATTTTTACTTGTGTATGTTTTAGCTCTTTAATTAGATGCTAAGATCAATAACGATAAAGGCCCCATTTTAAACTACTTTGATCTTGCACAGCATCAGGCAAGATGTCTTTTCCTTAGTAGATATTTACTAAGTATTGACGTGATGTTTCCTCATTCGCAGCCCGTCTACATGTGAATGGTGTCACGGTCCCAAGTTTGGTGAAGGTTTTCGAGTCATCCGATCCTGTGATATTTTTGGAGCAACACAGCTTCCTGTTTTGTACCATGTCTGTTCTTCCTCCTGCTACAGAAAAGTAAAGGAAAGCAGTTTTATTTTAAAGAATGATCCCAGTAAAAGAAGAGCTCTAAATTCTGAGTTGATAAGTCATACAATGATTTAGGAGTCCCACTTTAAAAGCGATTAAAGTTTGTGTATATGGTAATTCCTGTCTTTGAGAGTACAGGTTCTGTCTTCTGTGACGCCTCTTTGTAACCCCAGTTCCTTAAGTAACTTTGTGATTGTGAGGGAATTGTTGCAGAATAATTACTTTAGGAAGATTAGTAAAAGGTCTTTGGATTTCAGTGAAGATCTAGAAAATTATTGCATGTTGGGCGTAAAATGAGAACTGACAGAATCCTTCGCAAAAAAAAAACCAATTTATCTTACAACTGGCTTTTTTGGGCATCCATTCCAAGTGATAAGATAACATTTCAAGGTCAACCAGTGGCATTTGTGCCTCCTCTGGGTTCAAAGCCACGTACCCAAGTTCTCTTTGTGAATGCTGTTCGTGAATTTTTGTGGAAATCTGCCCAGTGCCAACCATCTCCATTGTGGATTGTTTTCGGTAATAAAAGATTTATTCCAGTCCTATATTTAGTTGTCTGAATTCATTACCCAGGCTTTTAGAACACTGGTACAATCTGTCAGTTATCCTGACCTTCATCTCATAAAGCCGGATTCCATAGGCCAGTGCTAGCACTCACCAGGCCTTCAAAGATAGCCTGGCAATTGGGGCGCCTGGGTGGCTCAGTTTGTTAAGCATCTGACTTCAGCTCAGGTCATGATCTCACGGTTCGTGGGTTCGAGCCCCACGTCGTGCTCTGGGCTGACAGCTTGGAGCCTGGAGACTGCTTCGGATTCTGTGTCTCCCTCTCTCTCTCTGCCCCTTCCCTGCTCTCGCTCTCTCTCTCAAAAATGAATAAACATTAAAAAAAAAATTGAAAGAAAAACCCAAAGACAGCCTGGCAAGAAAATAAGGTAAAACTTACCAAATTACATTGCAAAGCAACATATGCATACAGTAGAACTTGCTTCTTTAAGAATTAGTGTTTGGTAACAGGAAGGTAAGAGCATTTTGATATAACAAACAATTGAATTTCAGAATGGCACAAAATTGTTTCATATGCGTCATATTTTTATGTGTATTGAAGTCCGAAATGTCATTGCTAATGATGAAACTTGATGAAATCACGTGATTGAAATTTATACAGGGATCTTATCTCTAGAGAATGTCAGAAAACTCACATTATGTCAGGTGTGTGTGTTTCATTTAATAACAACAAGGGGGTACAGGAGTGATTCAGTCAGCTGAGTGACCAACCTCCTGAGGTCACCATCTCCCAGTTTGTGAGTTCAAGCCCCCCATTGGGCTCTCTGCTGTCAGCACACAGACCACTTCAGATCCTCTGTCTCCCTCTCCCCCTGCCCCGCTCTCTCTCATGCATGCTCTCTCTCTCTCTCTCAAAAATGCATAAATGACAACAACAAATAACAATAACAAAAATGTGAGCTAAATATTTAAATAGCTGTAACAAAATTAAATACACATATATTTTCATCATAGTTATAAGAAGTTATTGCTCAAGAATACTCGCATTTGGGTGCAAATATATATAATAGTGATCACTTGGAAACATTTTAAGTTTTTATCAGTAGAGAGTTGGTTAAATATGGTAAATCCAACAAGGTAATATCATTCAGCCACTTAAAAAATTAGATAGCTCTGTTTTTCCTGACATGGAAAGATAATTATCAAGTATTCTTGACAAGATATTTATTAGGTAATATAATCACATAATTTAAAATTCAAAAGATACCAAAGAGTAGATCTTAAAAGTTCTTTAACGCCAATGCCCTGCCGTCTCAGAGGCAATCAGTGATACCAAGCTTTTTGTATTCTTCCAGGATGTTTTATTGTATATGTAAGCTAGTAAGTAAATATATTTCTTCCCTACTATTTATACAATATTAACAGATATATACTCCTTTTTGGACCTTTCCTCTTAACTACGCCATAGAGGTGGTTCTGTATCAGTACATTATTACCTTCTATTATTTTTTACAATTGCCTATTATTCTACTGAGAAATGTATATAGTTTTCTTTACCAGTTCAGTACAAATGAACTCTCGACTTTTTATAACCTCTTGTTATGAAAAAAAAAAAAAAAAGTTGCAAAGAATAACATTGTCATTTGCACGTGTTTAAATCTGTTTGCAAGATAAATCCCTAAAGGCGAAGTTGCTAGGTCAAAAGGTATGTGCATTTATATTTAATTGGGGGCATATGGAATATATTTATTTTGTTCACTTTCGAATATGTAATACTAATATGTTGTACCCATTTGGAGCAAGATTTGGATCAGAGCGAAAAGTAAGTCTTTCCAATCAACTTCCTTCAGATTCCAATTCTCCTCAGAGGCAAACATTGCTACCAGCTTCTTGTCTTTGCCTCCAGGGAAATTCTAAGCATGTATAAGCACGCTGCTGGATGTAGAAGAAACTTCCTTATTCCAGTAGCTTTTTAAAAGAATTTTTGGGGGTCACATTCTATAGCAGCAATATTGACTTTGTCTGTAAGCTTCTTGGAAATGCAGAATCCCAGATCCACCCCAATCCTACTAGATTAGAATCTCTGGGGACGGTTTCCAGGAATCTTCATAATCACTCTCTCTCCAGATGATTCTAAGGGTCACTAACATGGACATTCTCTGGTCTCCAGAGGTCAGAAGGCTCACCCCAAGATGTCAGAGAAATAAATATGCAGGTTTGGGCATAATGCACTTTATTGTCTTCTCATCTCAGCCATACACTGTCATCCCTGAGATCTCATTCTACAAAAATTATTTAGGAATGTTATCCCAGGACTAGTTTAACATTCAAAAATTGATCAGTGTAAGCCACTGGACCTCCAGACCTCCATGAGCACCAGAGTGCAGAGAACAGAGACAGGCGAATGTTTCTCTTTCTAGATGTTCATTATCCTGGTGCAAAACATCTCAGTAAGTACGTCCTTTCCCCCCTTTCTTTTCCTTCACTTGCCCTGACTTTCATTTTTTCTTCTCACTCTCCCTCCCTCCTTTCATTGCTTTCTTTGGACCTCTATTTTTTCCTGTTTTTCGTCCTGAGGTAGGGAGTGCTTAATTAAATTTAAACACAAAGGAGGACTAAGGATCATGGAAACAGTCTGTAAAATACTCAAGGTAATCCCAGGGTCCCTGGGTGGTGCAGTGGGTTAAATGGTTAAATGTCTGACTCTTGATCTCATCTCAGTTCATGGTCTCGTGGTTCATGGTCTCGTGGTTCATGGTCTCGTGGTTCATGCATTCGAACCCCATGCACTGATGGCGTGGAGCCTGCTTGGGATTGTCTCTCCTTGTCTCTGCCCCTCCCCAGCTCGTGCGCTCTTTCTCTCTCTCTCAAAATAAATAAACGTAAAAAAAAATTCTCAAGGTAATCCCAAAGTCATCCTGTAACAACAAGTATGTGTGTGAGCACACATCTGGGTACATGTAGAAAGGGGTGGGAGAAACTGTCTGGATGATAAACAAAGGATTCATGGTGCCCTCTGGGAAGTGGAACCTGGGGCTGGGACTACGGTCTTTCACTTTCTATTACGTGATTGTTTCCACTTCTGAGTGTTTGAATTTCAGTTTAATTATGAATTACTCTAATAAACATAAAAATGTTTTAATGTGATTTTAATGGGATCATGTAATGCCGACATTTTCTTTCTGTCTTTCTTCCCTGAGTCATATATTGCAAACATTTTTCTAGGTTGTTTATATCCAATATTGGTAAGTTGCCATGGAAATGCCCCAACTTGCTTATCTAATATTCTCTTGTTGAATAAACTATCTCGGGTGTTTATCTGTTGTAAACAACAATAGATTTCATAAATGTAATAAAACCAAAGATAAATAGTTGCCAAAATCTATTTTTGTTTTTGTTTGATTGTAACAAAAATTTCCGACATTTAAATTGCTAGATGAGCATTGTGCAGAGATTTAAAGCTTTTTATTCTTATGATTAAATTGTTATCCTCGTTATCAGTTTAGCTTTTCACCAGCAGTCTGTGAGCTGCCTTTTTCCCCAAACCCACAATATCGTTGATTTTAGTTAATTAATTAACTATATGCATTGCCAATTAGATAGAAAGTACATACATATGATTATTTCACTTTCTTTTATTACTAATAAAGTTAATTTGGGTTCCATGTTAAATAATCATGATTCTGTCATCTTTTGTAATTTTTTCCTTTACATCTTTTTTCTGATGCTTCTATTGATATGTTCATCTTACTGGTTTGTAATGGTTTATATATGTTGAGAATGTTACCTTCTGTCATTTATGATGACAGGGGTTTTCTTCCCCCCATTTACGACCAGCCTTTTATTTTTATTCAAAGTGGGGGTTTTTTTGACAAGAAGATTTTATTTCATTTATGTATTTACTTTTTGACATAAAGATTTTAAATTTTAGGTTGCAAAATCATGGATGAAACTGGAGTTACGACATAACGTCAGTGAATAGTGAAATAAGCCAGACACGGAAAGAAAAATACTGCCTAATCTCCCATATATGTGGAATCTATAGAAGTCAAGGTCAGAGTAGAGAGTAAAATAGTGGTTACCAGGAGCCGGGGTTTAGGGAAAATGGACAGATACTGGTCAAAATCAATTTATTCCCTTATGTTTTTGTCTGTTACTGCTAAGCTTAGCAAATCCTTCTTTCTTTCCAGTTACATAAAGATCCATCTGTGGTTTATTTTACCTTTTTTTTTTTTTAATTTTTTTTTTCAACGTTTATTTATTTTTGGGACAGAGAGAGACAGAGCATGAACGGGGGAGGGGCAGAGAGGGAGACACAGAATCGGAAACAGGCTCCAGGCTCTGAGCCATCAGCCCAGAGCCTGACGCGGGGCTCGAACTCCCAGACCGCGAGATCGTGACCTGGCTGAAGTCGGACGCTCAACTGACTGCGCCACCCAGGCGCCCCCTATTTTACCTTTTAATCTCGATTCATTTCAAAATTACTTTAGTATGGAACATGAGGGGTGGCTCCAAATTTAAATCTTTCTAGAATGCTGAAAAATTAGGTCCCCATCCAATAGCAACTAAGGCTTCACCCTACCAACTTGAAATGTCACTTTTACTATGCATTAAATTCCTACATAATTAGGTCTGGTTTGTTTGTTTGTTTTTTTTTTTTCCTACTCTAGTCCACTAACTTGTTCTCTGTGATGCCAACACCATACGGTTTTAATTATTTTAACTGAAACTGCATCTTAATGAATATATCTGGTTTCTCAAGTTCCAACTCATTGCTGTTTTTTGCTCAATACTTTTTAGTTACCCTTATACCTTTATTTTTCTACAATAATTATTAAAATCTTTAAAATTGTTGTGTATTATGTCCCTCCCTTTCACCAAATAAACTACTGTGGATTTTTGTTAGAAACTGAACAAAACTGATACCTGCACAATATAGAGTCTCCCCATCCAGGCACAATACTCTGTGACATCATTTATGTAGTAATAATGATAATGATAGCAATTCAGCCATTGGGAGATTTTCTTCTGTATGACCTACATTGTTTATATTAAAATGCTGGCATCTTATTGGGAGCAGTAATCGTGGCTATTATTGCTTATGCACTTATTCAAAAAGCAGAATTTTTAAGCTCAAAGGTTTGATCAATAGAGTTCTGAGGAATATTCTGCCCAGCTCCGAAAAACTGGATGCCAGCGCTGGTTGCTCTCTGCTTTGTCCTCTTGGCCACCATCAGAGCTCTCTATGGAATCCGCATGCTTAGCTGACTGTGGCAAAAGGCAGGGGTTGGGGATGGGAGGGCAGAGCCTCCTAAGCCCCCTTTGTCGTAGATTGTCATTTCCTGCTTGGAATCTAAGGAGACAGAAGTATGTGACATCTCCCGGGCTCCAGGGACTCAGCAGTCGCTTACCGGTATCCCTGTTTAACCATAACCATGACCTTAACCCATCGAGGAAGTTCTTTACTTTCACGTACCTGAATTCATGCATCCTGAGCCTGTACTCTTGATAATCTGTCTCCCATAAACTGCCCTTCCAACAACGCACCGTAAGTGACAATTTGAAGAGATTCCATAGTGTCACTGCTTGCCAGAGACCGCAAGGGTGGAAATGGGGAAGCACCAGCCCTCAACTGAGGCAGCCCAGAGCATTCTCCAGCCCTGGCAGGCACAGCTGCAGTGAGCATTCTAGATGGTACCACCCAGGGTCTCCACGTCCTGCAGGCGTCCTTAGGAGTCAAGGCCTAAGGCCCCAGAGTTGGTTGTTAGGAAGCGGAAGGAATGTCCTGTTCCAAAGAGGTGACCGGGCCATCCAGTCTCCTCTACTAATGCTCCATCCCTACCAAACTCCCAGACCCTGGGTCCTTACTTCCAACAACGTCAAGGAAAACAGGTCAAGTGGCGAGCATTACAGGACCCCACCCAATTCTCCCTTCTCCGATACCACGATGGCTGCCTTCAAGGGCGTTGTGGTTTGTCTTTTTAAATGGATTTTAAACACGGGTTTCTCCAATTTCTCCTACTTTTAAATTACCAACACAAGGACATTTCCAATTGATTGAGGTCAGTTGAGGATCTCTCATATTTTTTTATTTGTTGGTTTCATTACATTTAGGGGAGGGGGAAGATGTAGAGATTAATGGCAAAAATTGATTCTTTTTTCTATTTTCTCCAAGTTGTGCTTAGTTAAGCACTTCTAATCTTTAAATAGGATTCCTTTGGCTAGCAAACAATGCAAATGTCCCAAATCTAATTAATCTCAGAAATCCATAACTCCACAAATCAAGAGCGCCAACCCATTTTGACCATCCGAGCCACTCTTTCCTAACACGTCAGGAATTCCTGTTTTTCACCAATAAGAAATGCTATACGTTTGATCATAAAGTGGTTGTGGGAGGACATACGTGCGGGAGGCCAAAGGGCCCTTCTGCTGCATACCTCTGGGGACACCTGAAGATTTGTTGTTTTGTAGCAGAATAAAGAAAATAAATAATAATCACATTAAACTTATTTGAGTAAAACTTTCAAGCTAGTGTTCCCTGGAGATCGCTTCTTCCCCAGGTGAGTTCAAGTTTCGCCAGTAATTTATTGAGTACCTACTACATGCCATGAAATATAGGCTCTTTGGATAAAGTATCATGTGGAATGTTCTATGACAGAGGTGTGTCCACAATGAAGTAGCACAGAACCAATTATGGAGATTCAAGAAAGATTTCCGGAGGGCATATTTGTTAAGCCAGATGAACAGGGTTAATGTTGTAAATTGTACAGCAGAGGATTTTTCAGAGATAAGGCTTAAGGCCAGAGAAGTAAACAGGGCTGGGTCATAAGGCTCTCACATTCCAGAGAAGTAAACAGGGCTGGGTCTTAAGGCTCTCACATTCCATACGAAGAAGGGTCATTAGCTGCTGAAGAGCCACTGAAGATTTTAATGGAAGAATAATAACACGATCCACTGTGTGAACAGACTGGAAAACTCAGAGAAGGTGCTGGGATTTGCAACAAGGCATGACAGTAGTAATAGGGAGGAAAATTTTCTAGAAATATTTAGAATGTAAAATTAACAGAAAGGATGTTGAGCATGAGGGAGAAGGGGAGTCTCTGGAATGATTCCCTTGATTTCTACTTCATGAGAGGAAGAAGCATGAAAAAAATCTTGACTGCACTCTCAATTTGCCAAGCCTAACACTTTGTCATAGAAAAAAATAGTTTTATAGAGACGATATGATACTTCAAAACTGCATATTGGTTTTAATTCATATTCTGTTCTCTTCTGGACACCTAAGTGGAGTTGACTTTATACAAATGTCACATTTTAAAACTCTAGATCTGGGGCGCCTGGGTGGCTCAGTCGGTTGAGCATCGACTTCGGCTCAGGTCATGATCTCACGTCTGTGGGTTCGAGCCCCGCGTTGGGCTCTGTGCTGACAGCTCGGAGCCTGGAGCCTGTTTCAGATTCTGTGTCTCCTTCTCTCTCTGCCCCTCCCTGCTCACGCTTTGTCTCACTCTGTTTCTCAAAAATAAATAAATGTAAAAAAAAAAATTTAAAAATCTCGATCTGTCAAACAAACCAAAGGTGATTATTCTCTTTATAAAAGGATCTTTGTTTTATAAAATCAATCTTCATATGACACCTTTAAATTGTCAGCTCGAGGGGCGCCTGGGTGGCTCAGTCAGTTGAGTGTCCAACTTTGGCTCAGGTCATGATCTCGCGATTTGTGAGCTCGGGGTCCACGTCGGGCTCTGTGCTGACAGTTTGGAGCCTAGAACCTCCTTCAGATCCTGTGTCTCCCTCTCTCTGCCCCTCCCTTGCTTGTGCTCCCTCTCAAAAATAAATAAACATTAAAAAAAATTTTTAATAAAATAGCTCTAAATATGATTTAATATTCTGCTCCTCAGAAACACATATATTGTATAAAATCAGACATATACTCACTTTTGAATTGATTTGTCGGTTTTCTTTTCCAAGATAGTTTTTTGGTTTTTTTAGAGTAAGTGGCAGGTATTTTCTCGGATGAATTCATTTATTTATTCATTCATTCAATTAACAAATATTTATTGAGTTCTTTTTGTATGACAGACACTTGGGTAGGACACTTCAATGACAGCAGTGAATGAAGGACACAAAAGTTCCTGTCTTCATGGAATTTGCATTCCCATAAATTGTTCCTTTTTTTCTTCTTACAAATAGCGGAGGTTGTTTTCCCTTTTGTTGGTTTTTAAGGTATTTTCTAGCATGGTGTCTGGCCCACAGCAGGGACTTTTTCTACATTTATTCAACTGAATAAATTCTCCACGCAACAGAAAGTGACTCTAACAATATACTGCATAAGTGACTTCACAATTTTAAATATTCTGATCTATTGTCAGCCTCAGACAAGATGTCAGACTATATATTCTCATTTAAAAAATAATTCAGGTATTTGCTCACAATCTTCAAGTTATTTATAAGGAGAAAAAGACAGTATGATGTCAATGCTCTTAATTTGCTCACTTAATCTCTCATCAAATAATGTGCTGTCTTCACAACACTTCAGCCCCTTACATACCATTGTAAAGCAGATTACATTGCCTAAATATTTTATAATTTGCAAGGCACTTTCATCTACTGAAGGAAAGGAGGGATTTTAAAGCCATTGTTTTTTTAGTATTACCTGTGTGGCACAGAAGACAGATTATTCACATTTCCTTTTTCCTTTCCCTCCTTTGAAGTAGAATCTTGATTTTTAACTAGGCACAACTGTCTCCCAGTATAAAGTACTTTGTTTCCCAGGCTCCCTTGAAGCTAGATTCAGTCACTACCTCATGGCAATGAAATCTAAGTGAAAGTGTTGGTAGGACTCCAGGAGGGCTGGTTAAAGGGAACAGATTGATTTGAGAGGAGGCTCTTTTTGCTCTTTAATCTCTCCCCTTGTCTCTAGCCTGGAAGGCAGACAGGATGGCTGGAGTTCCAGTAGCCATTTTGGGCCATGAGGTCACCTCGAAAATAGAAGGTAGGAGCCTAGGTCCTTGGTGACACCATAAGCCACAATGTGCCTACCTTGCACATGGAAAGAACTCAATTTCTATCTTGTTGTAGCCATCAATATTTTGGGCTTTTCTGTTATCTCCAGCCAAATTTAATCTTAACAAATACAGCTTGTAATACACTACAATCAAATACATTAGGAGAGAGTCATATTCCCTCTACTAAAGTAATATGCTTTTAGATCATTTCTTTTTCCCTTCAGCTGGTCTTAACTCCCTTTTGAACCTGATTTCACTTAGGTTTATACGTTAGGTTGGGGACAAGGGTAAGCAAACTGATTTACCTGCAAGGCTATTTGTGCAGTAGGGCAGGGAGTCAGGCAGGCTCTCTCACCTCATCAGACTCTGACCTACTTACTGGCAAGGAACAAATCGACCACTTCTGGTCAAATTATTTTCCTTTTTATACCCCTGTATACCTCTTAAAAGAAAAAAAAATGTCTTCTAAACCAGCAAGCCAAGAAAGCCTAGGAACAGCATATAACCATGTTATTGAGTGGCCAACATGCACCGCGGTGGAAAATGCCAGCCCCACGTTATCATAGTCCCCAGCTCGCTGCAGACTTTCCTAAGCAATCCTTACGCTCTCACCTGCTCAGCCTGTTCTGCTTCTGACTCCTTAATAAAATAATTCCCCAGGGGCACCTGGGCGGCTTAGTGGATTAAACGTCCGACTCTTGATTTCAGCTCAGGTCATGATCTCACGGTTCGTGGGTTTGAGCCCCACGTTGGGCTCCATGCTGACTTCACAGAGCCCGCTTGGGATTCTCTTTCTCCCTCTCTCTCTCTCTGCCCCTCCCCTGCTTGCATTCTCTCTCTCAAAATAAATAAATGAGCTTAAGAAATAAAAAACTCCCCAACTAAGCTTCTCTCTGGGTACACGTTAGCACCTTACAGACGCATGCATCCGAGCTAGGTTGCTAAGCTATTGTTTCGTCCTGGTTAGCAACTATAATAGGACGCTAAAATGTGACTCTCGGCATTCCCACTTTTAAATGCTTAAGACAAAATGATACGTTTCCAAATTGAGGTGTTCGACCAAAGAGTTAGGAAAGAAGTGGAACTTCTTTCTAGAACTAGTTTTGTGGGAGCTGCAGTGGCAGATTCCTGGTGAGTGGGGGCCTCTCCAAGAAACCCACTACATTGCCCAGACCGAGTCCAACTGAGCACCCAGCAAGGCCGAAAGGCACAATGTCTGATCACGGCAGTGCCAGTGACAAAGACCGTGCCCTTTTCTCCCATCCCGTTCGCCCTTGGCATCACTCGGAAAGCATCAGAAACTACAGAGAAGCGATGCGAGAGCAAGCGGGGGGAGAGTAGCCAGGGGGTGACAAGCACAGTTGATCAGGGCCCCTACCCCACTGTGGGTTTCAAGCCTGACCCGGTACTATTCTCACTTGCTTAAAGGCTTCCAGTATGACTGTCACACCGGACTGGATGCTTTGTTGCTGCAATGATACTGGTCATATGACCCAAAGGGGCAGGAAGGACTTCTGGCATCTACCAGAGATTTCCTGCAGAGGCAGGAAAGAAGGGCCAGTGAGGGGGAGGGGCCGGGGGGGGAGGGTCAAATTACTCCCTCCGTGCTGCCCCCAGCTGCCTCCCCCCCTTCACTGGGTCTCACTTGCTCAGAAAAGCAGCCACACCAGCTTCCCCATCAGGCCCCTCGTGACCCACAGGCAATGCTTGAATCCGGGGCAGTGGAACTACTCGTCCCTTTTGAGAGAATTTCTACCCTGGCTGCTCCTGAAAATTGGAAAGGATGTCTCCTGACACCTAGAGCATGACAATAGCAGTCTGTGTCCTCAAAGTGTCACATCAAATTTGAAATGTCCAACCCTCCTCGGCATTTCCACAACAACTTGCTGAATTTGTTTCATTGCTGGGAAAATCCGAACCAGTTAAATTTTCAGTATATTTCAAATACAGAAAGCTGACGTTTAGAAATTCAGCAGAAGCCAGGGATATGCCCAGAATAGTATTATGACTAGATTTGTCTTGAGTTGATACTTCATGCGGGAAAGGGGCGTTTTCCTCAGGAACTCAGCCAAGCCACTTACCATAATATTTTAAAGTTCGGTGAAAACCATGGGGTTACTTAAAACCGTAGAAATAATGGCTCGATTTTCTTCTTTTACTTTTCTCTAGCTCAATTTCATATAGCTTACGGGTTGTATCAGTTTTTTGTACTAAAAAGAAAGGCACACCAATGGCATTTTTTTTTGCTCCCCGAGTCACTCTCGCTTCTGTCATATGCTTCTAATTTGAAAAGTGAGGCACTAAAAAGTAAGAATTACCCGAGTAATTTATAGTAATGCAAAACTTGGCTCAACAACCAGATCAATAGTCTCCAGAAGGCCGAGGACAGATACAGAGACAGTTAGAAATAAGTCCTTATTTAATTGGGAGATACTTGCTCGGGCACCAGATTTCCAATTGAACTTAACTGAGGATTCTCTTGGCCCAAAAGCACGGTAATAAACAGACCTTAAAACAGCATCCAGACAAGGGCAGTTCTTTGTAACACCATACATCACAGAAAGAATTGCCTTAACTGGAACTTTCCCATTTTATTTCCCCTTCTATTTGGCAATATGCCAAAAAAGAGACCCAAAGTGATCTACAGTGTTCCTTTTGGCAAAGCTCAAGGAGCCCTCAAATGTCCCGTATTTGGATTCCAACCGCATTCATTCCATTACGATAATAGAGAGCGTTTGTTATCATGACGATTAGATCTCGCTCCTTGCCTGCGCTCCTTTGAGCAAATGGAATCACAGCTCTTCCGAGTTCTCAGTGGGCACAGTGGAAAGTGTTTCCTGTGTAAAAGGCAAATAGCTTTAAAAGAAGTAGGAAGATAATCTCACATTATAAGGGTAACGGGGATGTCCTTAAGCACTATCCCAGTCTG
Source organism: Acinonyx jubatus (assembly GCF_027475565.1). Taxonomy (NCBI): domain Eukaryota; kingdom Metazoa; phylum Chordata; class Mammalia; order Carnivora; family Felidae; genus Acinonyx; species Acinonyx jubatus. Next base: position 24,356,598 of record NC_069380.1, on the reverse strand, counting down.
AGGGTCTAGATGTTGCTCAGTTTGGCAGGACCTGTGCCCAAGCTGAAGACCGGAGCTTCCCCAGCGCCCCTCTTGGGTTTTAGGTATCGTGGGAGGTTGTGGGGGAAGTGTCTGCACAGGGAAGTTGGACAGAAGCCCGCCTATGGCATTGCTCAGTGGGGGGGGGGGGGTCGCCCCTGCTAGTCTGGCGGCTGGAAAGGTACAGGAGCAGGTGGAACCCCGTTTCTTCTGTGTGCAGCTCAGAGGTGGACTTAGTGGTTTCCATATGGGTAAAGGCTGGGTGGTCAGTGATAAAGACACCATTCAAGGATGTTCCTGGATGCACAAGAGGGACCCAGCATAGGCCTAGAGGTCTTCTCCCCCAGCCCTTCCTCTCACCCCCCAGCCCCCGACAGTCTCCCCTCCCATTCTGACCACTCTCTTTTACTCAGGGCCCAGGTCACTGAGCCTCTATCCCATAACCACTAGAGCTCTGTCTTCCCTATTTTCTGTGACTTGCTGCCATGCACCATTTTTACTGCCTTCCTAAACAGCAGTATTCTCCTTTTATTTCACAACAGAACTTGATTTCCTTATCTAAACCACAGCCCACTCCTTC